>NC_059431.1:68851297-69172989 GCF_021028975.2 Sphaerodactylus townsendi
TTTAAAATTCAAAATGAGGTCAGTTTGTACCTGCAACTATTAAGACTTTTAATGCTAAAACAGTCCCTCAGGTCCTGTTTGGGGCAGGCATTTGGATAATACACTACTTTGGACAATATGTTACTTCAGGCTTAAAGTAGGAGTAATCTAAAGAGCTGCAGGCTTGCCTTGACTGTACAGACTGGAATATTTTTAAAGACACCTCTGCAGATTTGGATGAACTCACAGATACTGTAACATCATATGTCAGCTTCTGTGAAGATCTTTGTATACCAACCAGGAACTTGCGTATATATAGTAACAACAAACCTTGGTTCACAGCTAAACTTAAGCAGTTACGTCGTTCCAAAGAAGAGGCCTACAGAAAGGGTGATAGAATGCTGTACAATCAGGCCAGAAATGTATTAACAAAGGAGATCAGAGCAGCAAAAAGAAACTACTCTGAAAAGCTAAAAAATCAGTTTTCACCAAACGGAACAGCAAACATGTGGAAAACTCTCAAAAATATCACCGGTTACAGTAAACCACCTTCCCAAGCTGAAGGAAATCAGCAATTGGCAGACGACCTGAACGTGTTCTACTGTAGGTTTGAAAACAATCTACAGTCACCTTTCTCCACAACCTCTATCTCAGATGCACCAACAATAGCCAAACTTCCTATAACTGAACCCATTTCATTGGGTTTACAACCCCTGGTGATCTCAGAAAAGGAAGTGCAAGATCTATTTCACAGACAGAAGCCTGGAAAAGCACCAGGCCCAGACAAGATAACACCTTCTTGCCTAAAAGTCTGTGCTGTCCAATTGGCCCCCATCTTCACCCAAATCTTTAACAAATCACTAGAGATGTGCTATGTTCCTTCCTGCTTCAAACACTCCACTATCGTCCCAGTGCCGAAGAAGCCTTCCATCAAGGAACTGAACGACTACAGACCAGTTGCTCTAACATCTGTAGTTATGAAAACTTTTGAAAGGCTAGTGATGTACCATTTGAAAACCATCAACGGATCCACTGTTGGACCCCTTGCAATTTGCATACCGAAAGCAAATAGATCGACAGATGGTGCTGTTAATATGGCTTTGCACTATATCCTACAGCATCTTGAATCGCCAAAGACCTATGCAAGGGTCCTCCTCTTTGTTGACTTTAGTTCAGCATTCAATACTATCAGACCGGACATTCTTCTAACCAAACTAAATCAGCTAGCAGTACCTGAGCATATTTGTAAGTGGATCACAAGCTTCCTAACAGATAGGAAACAGCAGGTGAAGCTAGGAAAAATTACATCAGACACCTGTAAAATGAGCACAGGGGCCCCCCAAGGCTGTGTACTTTCACCACTTCTCTTCTCTCTGTATACCAATGACTGCATCTCAAATGATCCATCTGTTAAAATACTGAAATTTGCAGATGATACAACAGTGATTGGTCTCTATTCGAGACAAGCATGAAACCGCATACAGACGGGAGGTTGAACAACTAGCCTCGTGGTGCCACTGGAACAATCTAGAACTGAACACACTTAAAACCGTAGAAATGGTGGTAGATTTCAGGAGAAACCCTCCCATCCTACCTCCTCTCACAATACTAGACAACACAGTATCAACAGTAGAGACCTTTAAATTTCTAGGCTCCATCATATCTCATGACCTAAAATGGTCACCTAATATCAAAAATGTCATCAAAAAAGCACAACAAAGAATGTTCTTTCTGCGCCAACTCAGGAAGCTCAAACTGCCCAAGGAGCTGCTGGATACAGTTCTACAGAGGAATCATTGAGTCTGTTATCTGCACCTCTATAACTGTGTGGTTTGGTTCTGCAACCCAACAAGATCGACACAGACTTCAGAGAATAATCAGAACTGCAGAAAAAAACAATTGCTGCTAACCTGCCTTCCATTGAGGACCTGTATACTGCACGGGTCAAAAAAGGGCTGTGAAAATATTTACTGACCCCTCGCATCCTGGACATAAACTGTTTCAACTCTTACCCTCTAAACGCTACAGAGCACTGCACACCAAGACAACTAGACATAAGAACAGTTTTTTTCCCAAATGCCATCACTCTGTTAAACAAATAATTCCCTCGATAATGTCAAACTATTTATTATATATTTATTATATAATTACTGCACTACTTTTTTCATCATTCCTATTACCCATCTCCTCCCAATTATGACTGTATGACTATAGCCTGTGCTGACATTTCATTTTATTTTATGATTTTACATTTTATGTTTTTATTACTATTGATTGTTTCCTGATTGCTTACTAGACCTATATGACAATCATTAAGTGCTGTACCTTATGATTCTTGACAAATGTATTTTCTTTTATGTACACTGAGAGCATATGCACCGGAGACAAATTCCTTGTGTGTCCAATCACACTTGGCCAATAAAGATTCTATTCTATTCTATTCTATTCATTTCCTGTGTCTGATGGCATGGGTAGTAACACATGAGCTGCACTTAGACTGGAATTTGTGCAGAGCTCATTTGAGTCCAGGGCTTGGACTGCTGCTTTTAATCTGAGACTAAAGGTCCTTCTTGTAGTATCCAATGTACAAGGGAGGCAGCTCTTGCACATTTTAAAGGAAGACAATTTTAGAAGCACCTGGGAGAAGTCTGTAGGTAATAGGATTGACTTCCTTGGCCTTTCCCTTATACTGCTCAGGAATATGGGTATCCAGGAAGCATTGAAGATGATTAAGATGAGAATGATTGATCTTAACCATGCTTTTGTGGCTATATATTAGGAACAACTGAGACTGTAGATCACCTTTTGCTATTCTGTAATCAATGTACTGCTGAGCTCTCAGGGCTCTTTAGATTACTCCTACTTTATCTAGATATCAGCTTCCTATTGAGGACTGGGTTGGAACCTTATTGCTAACAGATTTTGATCCAGAAATAACTAGATTTGCTGCAAAATACCTGGCAATAGTGATCTCTCTAAAATCTCATTAAATTGAGTTTTATCTTGTTGATTATATAAGAATTATGTAAATTTATGTATTATTTTACTTATGTGTTAATCTGGGGAATTATACATTTTACTATTTTGTATTCTGTAATTATGTAAGGCTTTTTTATCTTCTTATGTATTGGTTTATGCTCAAGATTTCTATAATGCTGTAATGCCTTATCCTTTATGTACTGGTCAATGCTCATGACCTCTGGTTTTATGAGCTTAACAATAAAGGCAAGGATTTCAGGTAAAGAAACCAGGAACTAATAATCTGGCTAGCCTCGATCCTCTGCACAAAATGACCAACTAAGCACTATAATCCTTATCCTGTCCAGATCCATTTTGTGATACAGAAATTCACTCAATTCACAGTCAGTTATGGCCTCTATATATTCAACAAGTTTTATAACACATACACATACTCTACACATATCTATTGCTCAAAATAATTTCAGAATAAACCATTTTTACTTGTATTAATTATTCTTTTTTATATCAGCTTCCTCAAATCATATGCAAACTGTTCAAGGTATTAAATAGTACGTTTTCAATTTACTGAATGAGGATGTACCAATTCTTGTAATTTTGATTAATGAGATACATGTTAACAAAAAGAAAGAGACATAGGAGGAAGGAACACAGAATAAGCAATGGCTTTAAAATTATTTCTTAGCTTATTTTGTGCGACAGCTATACAAGCCTTCCTTTTTATATGTGTCAGTCAATAAGATATCTGTTGTGTGTTTTGCACAAAGAACAAAGATGCCTTTATCAATTCTCAGAGTCTGTAGGACAACCCATTCATACTGTCAAACTCCCCTAAAACGCTTTCAGCAAATAATTAAATCCATCAGTGACAAATGTCAACATGCTAATTTGTTAAAGAGGGAACAAAAGAAACATTCAGGCGAGGTGCCTCATTTAATATTATATCAGCCCTCCAATTTGTAACAACTTTATGGCAACCAACAGATTATGCAATACTAAACAGAACTGTAGGAAAACTAAAGTCAGAAAACTATCTCTGTTTCCTGAACCAAATTAAAGGGATTAATGGCCTCACCAAATCAAAAACAACCCTGCTATCCAGTTGTCCCTTTTCAGAACAAATATAATCTAGGCAGAACATAAGGTTAAAGAATAAAAATGAAATTAACCAATCAATTATACTATGAAAAATCAGGTTTAACCAATAATAATTTTGGTGCCATGGTAAGTAACAACAACTGCCAAATTGTATGCTTCTAAATAATTAAGGATTATTTCTGATTTTATTTAGTAGCTTCCGGTGAATCTGGAGACTGCTGGGCCTGGCTCTCTGTGGCGGTGACCATCTCTGCTGCAGACAGCCATTCCCAGCTGGGGGGTTCCCCATGAGGGGAAGATTGGATTTGTCCCCTCCCATGAGGAAGAGATGGCATTTCCCCTGTTAGTTTTGCAGGTCCCCACTTTTTTTATAATAAATTTGCTCTCTCTAAATATATGTTTAGCGAACATCAGTAAATACTGTGTTCAGGTTCTTTTTGTGCTTTAAGCATGTTGCAATGTAGGTGAAAACTGATTCTATTGAACAAAACCTTTATAAACTGTATTACTGCATTCTCAACATGTATTAAACTGGAATTATTCCTATTGTCACTATGACTTTCTAATGATTTCAAATATATTTGTTTGTCTTATTAAAATATATAGCTCCCAATTATTCTAGTTGAAACAAGCAGCCTTCCTTTGGTTCAGTTCAGAGATCACACCAACCCACAGTCCAGGAAGCTTAACCTCTGAGTGATGTTCAAATCAGGAGGCAGGGGGAACCACATCATGTCTGTTGCCATACCTCCAGAGTCATTTGTACCATAGAAAAGAAAGTTCTTAATGGATGACAAACAGAAGAAGTCATGTTTTCCCTGTACATTTAGAAGATGAAACAGTTGGGTTCTTTCTACAGCAGGGGTCCTAACCTTTTTGAGGTTGTGGACACATTTGGAGTTTTAATATGACATGGGGACACAGCAATGAATATGCTGACACAAAACAACTACTACAGGAGGAGACACCAGCCACGAAATTATTGCTTCTGTTTACCTACCTTGTGTTGTCATGGCAGCAGCTGCCAAAGCAATTTTTTTTAAAAAAATCTGTACATAGTCAATCAGAAGACTTGCTGAACAAAAGCCCTATGTAGCCTTGTCTACTACCTAAAAACACTTTGCGAGCGCAAGAAAAGGTATTGGTGGGCACCGACAGCACCCACAGGCACCACGTTGGGGATCCCTGATCTACAGTTACTGCAAAAATGGTTAAGTTTTACATCTCAACCAAGTGCATGTTTTCATCACAAATACTCTGGTTGTAGTGGGTTTTCTGGGCTGTGTGGCCGTGGTCCAGTGGATTTTGTTCCTAACATTTCGCCTGCATCTATGGCTGGCATCTTCAGAGGTGTATCACAGAGGGAATGTATCCAGTGAGAAGGGAAGATATATGTGTATATGAGAAGGGAAGATCTCCATAACACAGGAGATCATTCTTGAACATTGTACTTTCAACTTTAGGGGGGAAAGTTCTTTTTTAAAAAACTTACTGTATATACTTGCATGACCTTGGGCTAGTCACAGCTTCTCGGAGCTCTCTCAGCCCCACCTACTTCACAAGGTGTTTGTTGTGAGGGGGGAAGGGCAAGGAGATTGTAAGCCCCTTTGAGTCTCCTACAGGAGAGAAAGGGGGGATATAAATCCAAACTCTTCTTCTTCTTCCATAACTTTGGACCCCCTGAACCAAACTTCACCAAACCTGGGTGGTATCATCAGGAGGGTCTCCTAAAGATACTCTGAAATGTTGGTACTGCTAACATAAACATTCCTCCCCTGACCAAAAATCCTGTTTTGAAGGATTTCAACTCTTGTGTTTTAGCTTGGTTGCTGGTTGAGCTAAGGTTTTTGTACTTTTAAAGTTATTGTTAAGATCATATTGTTTTTGTTGACCCTCTTTTCCACTTACAGAGCTAGTTTACTGTTTTTCTTTGAAATAAATATTTAACCTACTGATGCCTCAATTAATGTAATTTTATTGGTATCTATTTTTATTTTTGAAATTTACCAGTAGCTGCTGCATTTCCCACCCTCGACTTATACACGAGTCAATAAGTTTTCCCAGTTTTTTGTGGTAAAATTAGGTGCCTCGACTTATATGCGGGTTGACTTATAGACGAGTATATACGGTAACTACACTATAGTTTTTCTAATCATAGAGGAGATGTGATCTCAAGTAGGATTTTTCTGCTGACATGACAGTGTTCATATGAATGGATTCCTTGTGTGAGCAGTTATTGTAAGTGAATATCATCTGCTTCACCATCATGATGCAATGTAACACAGTTACAAAGACAGAGAATGCTGCAGTTGGTCATATATCTGCAAAATTTTGGAGATGAATCCAGGAACAGACACAAATTCAGCTACAGAAGAAAAAACCCTGGTACAATTGGAAAGACATATTTGGGGACTATGATTGGAAATATGTTTTTCAGTTTAATCAGTGTAAAACCTAGCCGTTAAAACTATGTTAATAATTCTCTTTTAACTGAGCCAGTCCACTCTTCAGTTTTCATATCTATTGACATGGTCAAAATAATTTTAGTATCCATAGTCTTTAATAATCTAAACAAGCAAATGATAAAGACAATAATTGAAAGGAAACAGCAAAGTCTAGCAGAACACAAATTTGAAATCTAAACATCCAACAATATCTAAGCTCCAACAATAGATGTTAAATTCACATTCTTAAATCAAGAAATTGCTGCAATCAAAATATTGAGAAATATATGTCATTGCTTGGGATACCTTGCAGATTTATTGTCAATGTGAAGATTAAAATCACCCACTTTTAAGAACTGTGTGTATGCATCACATTCAGGTGTCAAAAGCCTGAAAGTTATGTGATCATAACAGAGTGGTTTCTATGTGGGTGATAAATAAAAGATGAGCTGAAAACAAAGACTTTCATGGAAACAGATCATGTGCCTCACTGAAGACGATGGCTTAACTCCTATTAACAATGAATAGCATAATTCATCTCATAATAAATTTTATAGAAATTATGGTAGAATCTCAAGAACTAGTATGTAAAAGCAGAATAAGCAGACTCAGCAACACATTGTTAAAACTAGATGGTCAAGACTAGCCCAATTTCATCAAATCTCAGAAGCTAGTACTTTACAAAGTACACACACTCAGCCTTCCCTCAGTGAGAATCACAAAACAAATATATTTCTCTTTCTAGAGGTAGAATGAAGCAAAAACAAACAAACAAAAACATCAGACTAAATGGACCCAGGAATTCTTTCTCTTTCCAGAAAATCTCTCTGGCTTATGTATGTAGCCCCCTGTGGAAAGACTGTTGTCCTCCACCTCAGCTTTGGTCCTTCAATAAACCACCAGTTCCCTTGTTAGTGCATAATTTTGCTTTCACACAGCTATGGCTGTCTCAGAAGAACTAGTCAGGCTCTCCACATATACTGACTGAACTAATCCTCAGTAGAGGTGATATGTTTCACACAATTGAAGCATTCAGATGTTTACTCATAGGAATCTGGATCCAAAAGCCCCTTAAATTTTTCTTGTCATAGAGATATCCTCCTCCCTTTCTGTGTCATGAAGTTGTTACCCCAATCAGAGTGCAAGCTAAGGAATCCAATCAGGTGATTCACCTGTTCCAAGATATTAATTCCCCACTTTGAAATGTAAACAACATTGGCTACTGACAGATCTGAACTTTTAAGCTCTTTTCCTGTGCAGCCCGTCACAGAAGCTACTGAATGCAGTACAAAAGGCCAAGAGCACCCTAACACCCTTTCTGCCAACTCCTTTCAATCCTTTCCATTGTTACCTTCACTTAACGTTAGATTGCTAGGTATGAAATTGACAAAGTTGATCCAATTGCCCCTACTGTTTTGTACCAATGCCTGAACTTAACATGGCAAGTTTTATGTGCAATTGACAAAGCTGATGTATTTGTCCCTGCTTTTTTGTATCTGTGCCTGAATGTTGCAAGCTCTATGTGAAATGGACAAAGCTAATCTAATTTCTCCTGCTTCTTATCTCTGCCTCAACATTGCTATAGTTCAATAAGACAAAGAAACATTTTTTTAAAAAAACTTTCAGAAAGGAAGGACAAGGGGAAGGATAAAATGACTTAAGGGGAGATTGAGCGACTATACAGGGGCATAGATAAGGGTCAAGTATTCGATGGAGCAGACAAAGACTATTTTAACATAATCACATACTCAAGGGAAGCGAGCTCAGAAATAGAAAAAACTGCAGTAAAAATGCTGGGGAAAACAATGGAGGAAAAAATTAAAGGAAACTTTTCTGGAACCAGACAGAGGAAAAATGTGCAGAATTTAACAATAAAAACATAGCATTTGGCAGCAATATTTGTTGTAAACAACTCCTGTGCAAAAGGCCCTTGTGGGCAGTCCACATTGTGTTTTCCATCCACAACTGTTACTTCCAGAAAATGTGGCTAGCATGTCTCCCTGCTGTTTGTCATGATATATTGTACAGGAGCCTCGAGCATTTACATTTCATCAATTCACCAACACAATGGGACATAAAATTATATTTTGTTCAGCACTGTGAACTTACCATCTAAATCTTGCTCATTTTAAAGAAGAAATGCTGCAAATGTCACGTCTGTACAGAATAAGACAGACTTTACTGAAAAGTTAATGCACTTTGAGAATACAGTTCAATGTGTCTTAAAAGCATATGCTATTTTTACCAATTAAATATCCAAGAACATCTAAATATAATATTGTGTAAAGAATGGATTTATTACTTCATATGTGAATGTCTGAGGCAAAATCTAATTATAAAAAGAAGAACCTACTAGCAGACTAAAAAAGCCCCATAATCTAATGGCCATTCTTCTAATGTGATATTACATCATCAACTTTACAACCAGATTACAGCACACCAATATTCCATTTGGAGCTGGATAATCAGTGAGACATATATACAATCATACACACAGATACAGGAATAAGAACTTCTTCATGCAATTTCAAGATCTGGGAAGACATGAAGCTTTGCTATATCTAAATAATAAGTGAATATACATGCTGCATGTAAATTATTCAAACCTGTAGTAATATTCTGGGCTCAAAATACATTTAAAATATGGGTGTAAGGGTCTTAGAAAAATTATTTATGCTCAAAAAATATGGAAACTATTTTAAACTCTTGCCTTAATACAAAATACCATGTAAGTTGAAAAGAGAAGCTGTGGATCTCAAGGAATGTGTGTATAAGGGTGGGTAAACATATAAACAGCAGGGAATTCCCCCACAATAGGGTAAGATTTCTGAGTTCTAGGCAGTTTTGCCTCACCTTCCTAAGTTTGCCAAGTAATTAACAAGCAAGAATTTCTAATAAATTTGGCAAATTCAAATTCATCTCAACTACCCTAAGCATTTTTAATCAACTAGAAGCATGTACCTCACCCAGTCATAGATGTTTCAGTGGTCTTGTCTGGTTTGGGCCTTTCTGTAGCCAGAGGCGTACTGACCTAGGAACATGGGGATACCCATTTCCCTGGGCGTACGCCTTTCAGTTACGTGGTGGGTGCCGGAGGACCTCCACACACACGTGACCAAAGACATGTGCCTGCAGCCAGCGCTGCACGCCCCCCCCTTCCTACAGCCTGAGCAAGCAGCTTACTCGCAAGTTGGGCTCCAGGAAGCGGCGAGGTGGCGGATGGAGTGCTCCACCTGCAGCCCCGCTGCTTTCTAGAGCCCGAGCATACTGTTCGGTCTCCAGCCAGCTGGAGGCTGAGCAGCTTATTTGCAAGTTGGGCTTCAGGAAGTGGAACGGTGACAGATGGAGTGCTCCATCCGCCTTGCTGCTTCCTAGAGCCCAACTTGCGAGCAAGCTGCTTGGGGAGGCTGTCGCACACCCCACCTCCGAGCTGGCGCCTTCTTGGAAAGATGGAAGTGGGGTTGAGGAGATCCCAGCTGGGCCACAGCAGGCTGCTACCAGACCACACCCACCTCCATTGGAGCCTGCTCTAAGAAGACACCAGCTTGGAGGTGTGGTGAACGACAGCCTTCCACAGGCCCACTGGGCAACCCTCGGCACTGCCCCGCCAGGCTGCCTCAGACTGCCATTGGCTCAGGTAAGTGTGAAGGGGGTCGCAAGGTGCGTGGAGACGCCTGGAGGGGGTTTCATCTCCGGGCACCATTTGGCCCCCATACGCCTCTGTCTCTAGCTGCTGGAGGTACATTGAGCTAGTTATCATCTGCTCTTGGGCTACCAGAGCAGGTAGCCAGAAAGAGACTTGTAGATTCATAGTATCCTTCTGGAAAGGCTAGGTGAAGGGGGCACCACACTTTGGTTCTGAACTTCCTCACCCAACTAGTTCCAAAATATAATGCTAAGAAATTGCTGTTTGGCTCCATAGCACTTATGCTATGTGAGACCTTCCGGTTCTGTTTAACAACTGAGACACAGTTTTCCCAGGTAAATGGGGGAAAGCTTAAGACAGAGAGCCAGGTGAAGGTAGTTTGGCAGTTGGACAGGAAGGGAATAGAGCTGCCAACTCCAGGTTATGAAATTCCCAAAGATTTTAGGAGTGGAGCATGAGAAGTAGGATTTGAGGAGGGAGGGTCCTCACAAAGGTATAAAACCATATACTCTGCCCTCCAAAGCAGCCATTTTCTCCATAGGAACCTAGTTAACTGGAAAGTGGGAGCTGGAGATCACTCAGAATTACAACTGCTCTCCAGATAACAGTGATCAGTTCCCCACTCATATAACTCTAATACCAACTCTTCAATATTTCAGACAGAAGCTCTGCATGATACCTTTTTAAATTAACATTGTTCTTGCTTACACAAAGCTTACCTTCAGTCACATAGTCAACATTCTTGTGCTATGGTGGCAGCTGCTGCTGAAGCAATGATTTTTGAATATGCATTGACAACCAGAAGATTTCCAGTGGTCAATTAGAATCCTTATGAAGCAAAGCATTACCCATTTTCTAAAAACACTTGGTGAGCACCAGCAAATGTGTTGGAGGCACCATGGTGCCCACAGGCACTACATTGAGGAGCCCTGATCAACAAGAAACCACTGGGAAAGATCTGGAGTGAAGTACCACCAATATGTGGGCCACACCCAGCTTTCTCATTAAAAGTTGAGCCAGATGGGTCCAGAGAAATTCTGAATAGATATTGAGAGAAAGAAATAGGATTTGTGAAAGCCAATGAACTGAGGCTTGGTGCAGAGACAATTGATGTAATTGGTTAATGAGAAAGACAACAAAAGGCTGAGAGTTTGTCTTGAAGAAGGATGCAAAGCACCTGAAGGAACAGGTTCTTTTTTTAATACTGTTGCTGGACCTTGACTTCTGGTTGAAAGCTCAGGTCTTCTCCCTGGCATACTGTGCCTTTACCAGCTTTGATTGATGTGCTGTCTAAAGCCATTCCTTTAAAAGTGTGATCTGATGGCAGCGATCTACTTCTAATAACTTCCAATAGTTACTTAGTGATAGTGGAAAGTGTTGTCAAGTCACAGATGACTTATGGTGATCCCATAAGGTTCTCAAGGTAAAATATATTCAGAGGTAGACTGCCACTGCCTGCCTCTGTGTCACAACTCTGCACTTCCTTGGTGGTTTCCCATCCATGCACCAACTAGGGCAGTGGTGGCGAACCTATGGCACGGGTGCCAGAAGTGGCACTCAGAGCCCTCTCTGTGGGCACACGCAAACACAGTTGCACCCCCCCCCCCATCTAGGCTGGCCTGGGCAGCTGGACTCGATTATTAGCATTAAACCTAAGACCTAGTTTTGGGGAAGCAGTGTAGGTAACCCTGTTAAGCACTGTTAAATCCCACTGATTTTCATGCAAAGAACTAAAGAACGATCCTTTACCAGGGAGTAAGCTCGGTTGCTGGCAATGGGGCTTGCTTCTGAGTTAACCCTCCTAGGGTCGTGATTCACCCGTTGGAAGAGTTGTGCGGTTGCTTCAACGCAAAGCCACCGACTACCACCAAGCTTACTCCTGAGTAACACACGCCTCGGAGCCAATCGTTTTTTCTAAACGAAAACCTGAGTATTCAGGTTAAATTGCCGTGTTGGCACTTTGCGATAAATACGTGGGTTTTGGGTTGCAATTTTGGCACTCGGTCTCAAAAAGGTTCGCTATCACTGAACTAGGGCTAACCCTGTTTAAGATTATGCTTGGCTGCCCAAAGGTCTTCGTCCTGCTGTGGATGCAAATAAAATGAAAGAAGAAAACTTGACCCCAACTACTATGACAACCGATGGTTTCCACTTAGAGGGAGAGCCTTTATATTTAAACCAATATATTTTTGAAAGAGGTAAATGTGATTTTAAAAAAAAATTAGTAAGAGCTTAATGAAGCTAGAAGCAACATTGTTAAAATGTTTGTGTGGCGGAACGGGCTTGCTTTGCCTGGCAGGCCCTCTTCCGCTCCCAAGCCTCTCCCAGGGGTTGCCAACTTTTCCTGGGGAGGGCTTGCTTTCTCTCTGGGTAAACCGCTGCTACCACATGGCCGATTTGAGAAACAGCCCACTAGGGAAGGCCCGGATTCCCCAACTTCCTTTTCCAACAGTGAGGCCTTGCCTCAGTTTCCCTTGGTTCCCCGCTCTTGGGTTCTACAGGGCAGATTGGAGGTCCTGGAGGAAAAGTTGCTTGCCAGTTGCCAGCCTTCCTCCCCCCTCCTATTTAGATAACGCATCCAAGACAGTGAGACATTTGTGTCACAGAAAATTGTTCTCCACATTTCAGGTTTAAAAGTATTTATTACAAAAACAAATGGTCACAAGTATATTTTAGCACTGCACCAGATTGAGCAAGGGTTTCCAAAACAAAGGCAATGTAAACACAAATTCCCTGTCCCTCTCCCTAAACATACCCTAGCAGTTGTTGAAAATAGGGTAGGCCCTTAAAGTTTAGAAGATTGGAATTTTCAAAGAGATCTCATTACCTGGCAGGCTGAGTGAGCTCCCTGGATGAGCACATAGTTCCAAAATGGCTGCTCTCTGTACAGCCCCGGCAAGAGGTCTGTTCTCCACAGTGACCCAGCAGAAAGAGAAAGAGAACTCGCCCCTCTCTTCCCAGAGTTTTATCAGATCCCAGACCCCACCGTCTTTCGACCTGGGTTATCTTTCCCCCCTAGGTCAGGTAGCTCTTCCTGCTGTTCAACTGGAATTTCTAAGTTCTCCAAATCTATGGTACTTGGTTGGAGAAGGAGAGGAGGAAAAGGGGGGGGGGAGGCGATTTTTCCACAGTTTGCAACTGTCTGTACTACATAGATGGAACTTACTATACTGTATAGATGGAACTTACTATACATATTCTACTAAGGTGTGCTTATTCTAATCCTCTGTATGCAAAAATAAGAAAACTAGCCAAGAATCACTCTGACATTTAAATTTAACAAACAAGAACAACCTATAAAACATCCCCCGATAGCAATGGCAAGCTTGCTTTCTGCTATCACAGTAATGATCGCTGAGAAAATTTTTTGCTCTGACGTATTTGGCATTCTTGACAAGTAATAGACAACCTGTGTGGAGTAGCGTTTTATATGGGATTTCAAACAGCTGTCCATTCTGGGTCAAATTATATCAGGACTTCACAGAAAGAAGTCTATAAACAAATGCAGCTGTCTTATGTTAACAGAGGTTTCCCCAGCCCACCACCCACCATAACTCTGATAAGAAATTTCCATTTGTATTTCAGAAAACAAAAAGAGAATTTAACTGTCAAATGCAAAGGTCAGAGCCTCTGCAATTTCTAATGAAAGCTTTTCTCACGTTCCTTAACTAAAATATTCTACATTTGTGAAACACTAAGTTATCTGACACTCTTATGATGAACACTTGAGTACAAGAGTTATTAAATATGTCTAGCTGTTTCTCCTCTTTCCTTTTAGCCAGTGAAAATTAGTACACTTACTAATGAGCAGACTTTACATGCAACCTAAGCTATATGATCCTGGTCAGAAATACATTTTGACGAGAACTAGAATAACAAACATTTTCTTTATATTTGCGTACTATCACTACTTTGTCTTCTGGATTCCTTGCATAAAATAACACTTCTATGTTCAAATGGGTTTTGATAGTCATTTGGTGTGGTTGGGTTTTGTTGTAGTTCTCTGTGGTTTTTCTGCCACACCCTGTTTCTTATATTGTACTGTTTGTTTCATACACCAGAAATACATTTTGCCAAAAGGTCAATCAGAGGAGGAAGTAAAGAGCAATGGCTCAAGTCAAGGAAAACTGTTGCATAGCATGTATATCCATGAGGAGATACAATGGTCTGAAGAGTGAAAAACAAGGGGGGGAAACAGATTCATCTTCATCAAGCTCTTTCTCTCCCAGCTTCATCATCTTCATCAAGCTCTTTCTCTCCCAGCTTTTTAAATAATGTCTCCCTTGCCCCATTTTCAAAGGTTCAAAGTCCTAGAAGCAGAGTTAAAATAGCACATGTTTTCCTTACATTGGTACCAGAAAAAGTAAAATAATGATGAATTGTTTTCTGAGTGCTGATCAAGGGGTTATAGGGCTCATCTGGTAAAAGAGAGCTTATCTTTATTTTATTGGGCATAAACAAATTTCTAGTGCAATAAATGGGCTTAGAAGGATGCAACTGGTAAGAACTGCTCTATATATCTGCCAACAGGAATTGCAGGAAGAAAAATAAAGTAAAATGTTCTAAAATAAATAGCACAAGCATGAAAGAAATAAAACAAAAATTAACCAAGCAAAATATATTTACATTAACTGAAACTCTCATGCACAGAGATATATCTACCATTCAGAGTTGACACATCTCCATTTCCTGTGTGTTTTATAAATTGTTTCTGGATAAAGACATACTGTCACAACTGTTAGCATCATTTTAATGGATGTCAAATATTTACTTGCTCCTGAAAATATGCATTAACATTGTACACACTGAAATCTTGATAGGACCAAATGAGTTTAATCAATATAAACATACATGAATACGTAAACATTTTTGAAACTTAAAATCATCCAATCTAAACAAATCCTGTAAGTTAGAAGACAAGCAAAAAAATATTTTTGGCTGCAAACCATTTCCATTTCCTCAGGATATAAATCAAGAGCAATTCCACTGAATTGACCTGAATCTTCACCAGTGTAAATTAACCCAAACCAGGTTCAAGTTAGTATGATCTACCAGAGCCGCCAGGTACTTTATTTGTTTTAGTTACATTGACAGTTTTGAAAGTAGTTCAATTAATATACTAATTCAGCTACTATAAAGACCATTTTATTACAGAAAATGTTTTAAATCTCACAATTGTTCCCACATTGATTTATAACCTATACTATGCACGACCTAAAACATGCATAATGTTTTCCATTCTTGCAAAATATATCTTTTGGGGAATATCAGGATATGGCAGAGTTATGTTTTATTCACGTCCATAAAATTCCTATGCTCCAATAGCATTCTGCTCATTTTCAATTTGCCCATCTTTTTGATTGTAACAAGAACAGCAGCAGCAGCAGCAAAAAAAGAAGAAGAAGAAGCACTAAACTTACACAGCTTAGCTGCAGTGGTAACTGCCAAATGAAACAGGCTAAACAGCATTACTCATGGGGCTGCAGGGAGAGACTAAGTATGACAAAAGAACTATTCTGTGAATCTCATTTCAATATATCACTGAAAACATCATAGTATGTTCTGAAGACATCAATTAAATTCTTAATGGAAGTACCTGCTACAGATAAAGGGTTTTCCAGATAAGGCTGCCAGACAGAGGGACAGGATTCCAGGCAAAGCATCTAGATTTTTACACAACTGAGACTGTGCTGGGAATGTAATTTATGATGGAAACCTTGGCTAATATAGACCCATGAGAATCTGTGCTCCAATAAATGTTCAAAATGAGAACTTTAGAGTAGCAAAGGACAGAAGCCCACAATGAAGCTATAATACTGACTTTTCACCTTTGGAATTTATTTAAAACATTCTAATCACATTCTCTGTTATATACCTCTGAAGATGCCAGCCACAGATGAAGGCGAAACGTTAGGAACAAAATCCATCAGACCACGGCCACACAGCCCAGAAAACCCACCAGAACCTGTTGAATCCGGCCGTGAAAGCCTTCGACAATACATTCTAATCACACTTTTAAATCTCGCTTTTCCATCCAAATTGGTAAATAGTCAAAAAGATATTTTAAAATCACCTTTAAAAACAATATACATATATAAAACAAGAATCACAAGCTTGAACAGGAAGGAGAGTCAGAAAGAAAACATATCGTGAATGAAATAAACAGGTCATTACAATGGTAGAATGGGCCAAATGAATCTCCCTGGGGAGGGAATTCCACGGCCTTAGTGCTACAACAACAAAGGCTTTTCTAAGGTAGCATCCATTCAGGCTGGCAACCAAAGTAGGGCTCCTCAAAACGACCATACTGATCAGGTATGATCATATGAGAGTAGGTAGAACTTGAGGTATGCTAGTCCCAAGTCATATGGGGCTTTAGAGTCCAATATCAGCACTTTGAATTGAGCCCAGAAACAAACTGGAAGTCAGTGTGGATAGAACATGACTGATATCGTCTCTATGACCTACTGAGGTCAACATTCTGTCTGCTGCATTCTGTACCAAATGTAGTTTCCAGACATTCTTCAAGGACAGCTTCACAAAGAATGCACTGCACTGTACTAAGGGCATGCAACATACTGGCAAGGCCTTTTTTTTTTTTTTACCCAGAAAGCCTTACTGACCAAAAGGTGATCCATTGGAATATCCTGACTGATGATTTCACAAGCTGCTAAGAGGTCCAAATATAGTTTCAGAGGGTAGCCATGTTGGTCTGCAGTAGAAAAGCAAGAGCTGCATCCACTACTATCTTAGGCCGTTTCCGCATGGCCACGATGGGGGTTGGGTCGGCGTACATGACGCCAACCCAACCCCCCCCCGGGACCATTCGCACGAACGGTCCCAGTTGCGGTGGGGAAGATGGCGCTGCGGAGCACCGTCGTCCAATCAACCTACCTGCTCTGCAACTGTCCGGCGCGTCGTCGAGGCCAGGGGACACGCCCCCCTGCCCTGCGCAACCACTCCGGCGTCACAGGGCAGGGGGGCGTGTCCCCAGGCCTTGGCGACGCGCAGGATGGTTGCAGAGCAGGTAGGTTGACCGGGCACAGGGGGGAGGGAAGGCACCTTCCAGCTGCTGCCGTTCGTACAGCAGCGGCTGGAAGCCGCCGTTTTCTGTAAACCTCGCTCGGGAAGCGAGGTGGAAAAACGGTGGCTTCGCGCCACTCGGGAGGAGCAAGGGCAGCACGGCTGTGAAGCAGCTGCGCCCCCCCATGCGAACGGCTCCCTGGGGACGGCGTTTTTGCCGTCCCCAGGGCGCTGTATTAGGCCCGTGCAGAAAGGACCTTAGAGACTAAGGCCGTTTCCGCACGGCCCCCCAGGCGCCCCCACACCGGCAAGAATTCTGCCGGCATGGGGGCAGAGGCCGGCGGACGACATGCGGAGCCGCCTCTTCCCCCTTCCCTTTCCCACTCACCTTGTCCCCGTCGTCAGCCTGCTGGCCTCCGAAGCCCCGCCCACGCTGCCCTCCGACCTCCAGGGGTCGGAGGACAGTGAGGGAGGGGCTTCGGAGGCCAGCAGGCCGACAACGGGGAGAAGGTGAGTGGGAAAGGGAAGGGAAACAGCGTGTTCCCGGCGGTGCCATTCGCACCGCGCCGCCGGGAACCCGCTGTTGGGGCAAAAACAACCCTTTAAAGGGAGGGGAAGGGCAGCCAGGTGAGGGACCTGAGGGAGGGGAAGGGCAGCTGCGTTGCAGCAGCGCCGCCTGTGCAAATGGCTCCCTGGGAACAGCGTTTTTGCCATCCCCAGGGCGCCATAAAAGGGCTGTGCGGAAACGGCCTAACAAAATTTATGGAGTATGAGCTTTAAAAAGTCAAAGCTCCCTTCATCCCTTTGTGAGAGTTCTAAAGACTCAGCAGGATAGCACTCTTTCCATCCATCCCCCAGAGCTGGTAATCCACAAGGGTAACTATAGTAATTTCAGTCTCATAACTGTTGTGTCCCTGGTCCTTCCAATAACCAGCCTCAATTGATAATGAAATCCATTTATTGAAAGACAGGCTTCAGATATGCTACACGTTAAGAATCTTTGGACAAGACTACATATGGCACCTAAATTCTCTTAAGATATACAGCTCCCCTCACCCCCACCCTTATAGCTAAGCAATCCAGCCCCCTTAGCCATTTACTCAAAGCCTTGCAAGGCTCCCAGACAGGCCATCTAGCTTATCTCTCTGGTTGGGCATCTTTGTTCTTTGAAGCGCACCTGCAAGAGGAGCAGTGATTCATCAGAAAGCAAAAGTAACCAGAGAAGAGCAGTTAATAGCATAACAATCTAGAGACACAGATACCACATCCCATCCAGGAGAAATGATGACTGACCAGGACTTGACAAAAACCTAATTAGAAATGTTAAGTCAGGCATACAAACTGGCAGGTAAACATTCTGGTACCTATAGAAGATTTCAGTTGACAGCACACTCTCAAACCCAAGATTCACTCTTAAGTCAAACCTACAACATGAAACTTTAAATTGTTTATATTCCATGTTTCTCCTACTTTGTAAGACCTACAGAAATCACATGGTAAGGATGACAAGGTTCCTCTAGCTTAATAGTTGGGGGAACTTGTCAAGCTAGAATGAGAAGTTATACCTAAGGAATATTGTAGTCGACCCACGTGGTCAGCGCAAGAACGAGACGAGACGCGGAGATAACATCTGGTGGAGATCGCCAGCAGCGGGAGCGCGGAGGTCCGTGTTCCTAGCGAGTCTCCCGCGTGCTGGTTCCTGGCACCTTTTATTGTGATTCTATCGGGGGCGTGTAGAAGGGAGGAACGGAGGGAGTTCCGGGAGAGCGGGAGGTCGGGAGATCATCATGTGAGGCATGATCTCACCTGGCTACGTGCGGAGAGGAGCGTAAGCGTCTGAGCCTAATCCTCACCTGGGGGCAAGACCATTGTCCCTGCGCCCGGTGACTGAGCCAGACAGTTCACGACCCGTGACTCATAGGGGGATGAGGAGTGGGGGTGCGGTGCGACCAGAAGGCCGTAGGAGCGTAGGTGTTCCAGCGCTCGACCACGGTGCTGCTGGGTCAGCGGTGCATTACTACAGAATATCTTTCTCCTTCATAATTACAAACAGAAAATGAGTCTTGGTGTGTGTATTTTTTAAAAAATTGGCTGTCTTTCATTTCTCTCTGTTTTTCTACCTTATTTTTTAAATTACAAGACAAACCATGTATTGGTCTCAACCTCCCATATTACATCTATTGATTGGGGCAGGGGTTTTCAAAATGTAACCATACATATTAGTTCACGTTCACTGGTTGTTCAATTATGATTATGTTTTAAATTCTAAAAAAAACCCTGACCCTAAAAATTTCACTGGGGGAAAAAATATTCAGATGCTATTACAGTCAACACAAGGAGCTCTCTTCTCCTCTGTTGGATTTCTCTCCTGCTTATATTTGCAAGTGGGTTTACTATGAATGAACTGTAGCTGTTAGCTACAAGCTAGATCAGTACTTACTTTTTAAGCAGTTAATGTATACACACCTAACATACCTGTGTAACCATGCACCAAATTTCAGAACACTCAAAAACATATGCAATTTCAAATATTAACTGCAAAATTCAAAAATGAAGATAGCAAAAAAATTTACATCTAGATCCCAATATATACTGTCGTCACAACCGGCACCCTTACTAGAACATTTTTTACTGCTTGCCATTGAGAGAGGCACAAGAAAATGTGTGTGTGTTAAGTGCCTTGAAGTCACCTCCAACTTATGCAGCCCTATGAATCAGTGTCCCCAAAACATCCAGTCGTTAACTGTCTTGCTCAGGTCTTCCTTTATCGTTTCCATCCATCTCATATTACCTCTCCCTTTTCCTGCTGCCTTCAATTTTTCCTAGCATTAACAAGAAAACTTGTTGAACGCAAATACTAATTATCTATTTGAGAATGCAGTGAAAATATTAACTGGCATAAATCAAGAGTACACAGTAACTACATAATATCTTTAAAAGCAGAAAACAACCTGTGTTTGAATGTTGAATAGCAAAGACAGCAAATGGTTGCACCAGGGGTTCACACAAATAGTGCTGGAAAAGAAGACAATGTGTGGTGGTCAAGATGAAAGCAAAAATATTAAGGCATAATCATGGGTAATTCTGGGATGGAAGTAGAGGTTTCATAAGGCGTTTTATTAATTTTAATAAACTCGACTGAAAGAGAAAACAGTGTCATAACAGTCCACACCAGTTATACTTTCACTATAATTGTTGTTGTGATGGAAAGTGTTGGCAAGTTGCAGCTGAGTTATGGCGAATCCATAGGATTTTCAAGGCAAGAGATGAACAAAAGTGGTGCGCCATTGCCTGTCTCTACACAGCAATTATAAACTTCTTTAATGGTCTCCTATTGTAGCCAGAGGGACAGATAATAATTATTTTGTTTTAATATAGTTTTGATAGACATATAGTGTGAGTAGAATTTAGGTTTTATTCTGGTTTCCTGTAAAAGGTTTTCCTTCCTGCTGTAAAATGTATTATTCCCTGAAACCCACTGCCTAAGTCACAAGCTTGCTGAAACAAAAATATTAGATTATGCTAAAGGTGGACCCAGAGAAACAGGATAGATAGTTAATGAATTTTGCATTTTGACATAGCCCCAAGTAATTGTTACACACACACAGGAAAAGCCCACAGCCAATGGCAGAATTTATGTTAAGTAATTTTCTCCTAGTTTGGGAAAAATCACTAAAGAATCATTTAATCACCCAACCTTACTAAAGTCTCTCCCAAATTTTGTAAAAACTAATTAACACCCAGATACAGGGCAGAATGGGAAGGTGAATATGCACAAGAGCCAGCAGGCAAACATCCCTCCCTCCCCCTTCCTTGCATGCCACCCCTCCCCCTCCCTTCTTCCCTCCGCTAGGGTGGGTGGGCCATGTCCAGATGCCAGGCCCTCTCCCTCCTGTCCCTTGCATGCCACTTCTCCCTCCCTCTCCTCCCCTTGCATGGAACCCCTCCTCCTCCCTCCCTTTTCCCTGCGGTGTGTGAGCCATGTCCAGATGCTGGGGCCCCTCCCCCTCCCTTGCATGCCACCCCTCACTCCCTCTCCTCCTCTCTCTCCCCTCCCCTTGCATGGCATTATCACGAGGACAACTATCTGGAGGTGTTTCCTGACCTTGATAAGAACCTGATGTCTCAAACGAAGAATCTTAATGGACCTTGATGGCCCTGTATTATTATTGTATAATTCAGTCTATGATGTAACCTCTAAAATTACTACAAGAAGTCTGTATTTTTTTGTGTTCAGTGCGCTTTGCCAGGCTTGGCCTTGCGCCTTGCCTGGTGCTTAGGGTGCACTGTGCCTGTGTGCCAACGTACCACCAAGCTTGCTGCTGACTTCACTCTACTGAATGAGACTCTGTTCAACCGCATTGAAACTTTATTTTATTTTCAATTTGAATTTTGTGGCTTCAATTTTATCTGCCCTTGCATGCTAATTCATGTATTAACCACAGCAGACCTACTTAGCTTCCAAGATCTGACAAGTTCATACTAGCTTGGGTCATCCAAGTCAGGGCACTTACTATTTGTGCTGCAGCTTTTCCTAGGAAATCTGTCTTATCCACATCTTATGCAATTCTGCAGGGCTTGTAAGCTGTTCCACCAGGCATATGGTTGAGTCAGCCATGGTACCATCTGGCCCTTTCCATTTTCTTCCCCTGCCTCCTTCCCCTCCCTTCTCACTTCCTCTCCTTTTCCTTTTTCCTTGTTTTTTCTGTCCCTCTATTGGGATGTTAATGAGTATCCACACGCCTACAGGATTGCGACATTTTCCTCTTGGATTAATAATTAAACTGACCAGATATTGCTAAAATAATTTTTTTAAAAAATTAAGATATTGCTCATTAGAGATGGAGATTCAGAGCCGCCAGAACAGCATTCCGGCCGAGCTACGCGAGTTTCGGGCGAGTTTCACGCGTGCTCACCCGACCCCGAGCTGCCCAAAACTCGCGCACTCCGAAACTTATTGTTTCGGAGGAGCCACTGCTCCGAGCTGCGGCTCCTCCGAACCTGTAAATAGAAAAGCGGAAGGGGGGGACGCGAGGCAAGCCGTGCGATCCTTTCCTGGTGCTGGGAGGGGAAAAAACCTTCTCCCAGCACCCAGGAAAGGATTGCAAGGCTTGCCTCGCGTTCCCCCCCTCTTCCGCTTTTCTATTTACTTTCACTGCTTGGGCTGGAGGGAGTTTGGAAGGTCCTCCTCCCAGCCAGCAACCGGCAAGGTTCCGCCTTCCAAACTCCCTCCAGCCCAAGCAGTGAAAGTAAATAAAACAAAACATGGGAAACAAAACAAAGCATGCACACAGCACCCACCCACCCACCGGCGGCGCCGCCACACTCCTCCCCCCCAAAAGACCACTCCACCCCAAGACTCTCCCCTGCAAACCCCCTCTGCAACACCAAGTTTAAAAAAAGTTGGAGGGGAAAGGGAATCCCCCACAGACGCCGCTTCTTGTCAGCCAGCAAGGATCGCGGCTTGACAGGGGGGGAAACCCAAACCACCACCACCCCAGCGGCATCCCACTCCCACCCCCAAAAAACACTCAACCCAAAGACTCCCCCTCCCTCCATACTCAAAGGAAAAAAAGGAAAAAAACTGGGGGGGGAGTAAAACCCCAGCAAAAGGGGAAGGAAAACAATTCCACTCGCCCCCCCCCAAATTCCACACCCCAAAGGAAAGCCTCCCATCCCCCCAAAAAAATGACTCACCCAGAGTTGATCCTGCTGCCACTTGCTGGGTCACCAACTGAATGAATGGAGCTGCAGCAGGCCAGCCAGTACAAGGTTTGGCTGTCGTATGGTGCAGCTAATGCTGAAAAGTTGTCACATGGCTAACTCTTGCAAGTGTTGTGTGTGTAAGAAGAAGAGAAGAAGAAGAGTTTGGATTTATATCCCCCTTTCTCTCCTATAGGAGACTCAAAGGGGCTTACAATCTCCTTGCCCTTCCCCCCTCACAACAAACACCCTGTGAGGTGGGTGGGGCTGAGAGAGCTCAGAAGAACTGTGACCAGCCCAAGGTCACCCAGCTGGCATATGTGGGAGTGCACAGGCTAATCTGAATTCCCCAGATAAGCCTCCACAACTCAAGCAGCAGAGCTGGGAATCAAACCCGGTTCCTCCAGATCAGAGTGCACCTGCTCTTAGCCACTACGCCACTGCTGCTCCTGTGTGGGCCAGCAAGTAACTGTCACTTGCAAGCCTTGCCTTTGTTCTGGGCTGTGTGTGCGGGGTCTGGTGGGTGCTGTTGTTTGGCCTGCCTCTGTGGCTGGATGGCACCCTCAGAGGTGCTTGGTGGAGTCTCGGGAAGCCTGCAGGACTAAGAGACCTATGTGGGCCAGCAAGTAACTGTCACTTGAAAGCATTGCCTTTGTTCTGGGCTGTGTGTGGGGGGTCTGGTGGGTGCTGTTCCCCTTGTTTGGCCTGCCTCTGTGGCTGGATGGCACCCTCAGAGGTGCTTGGTGGTGTCTCAGGAAGCCTGCTCTTGCAAGTGTTGTGTGTGCTCTGGGCTGTGTGCTGTGTTTGTGAGATTCTTTGTTTTACATTTGCACACTCCATTGCTGCCAATGGGGAATTTCTGGGGGTGCCTGCAGGGGGTGCATTTTTAGGCATATCGGCACCAAAACTTCAGGGTGTCATCTGGAGACTGTCCTGATTACACCCCCCAAGTTTGGTGCAGTTTGGATCATGGGGGCCAAAGTTATGGACTCCCAAAGAGGTAGCCACTATTTTAGCTCCCATTGGGAACAATCGAGGATGGGCCACCCCCTTTGGGAGTCCATAACTTCGGCCCCCATGATCCAAACTGCACCACACTTGGGGGGTGTCATCAGGACAGCCTCCAGATGATACCCTGAAATTCTGGTGCCACTAGCTTTAAAATTATGTTTTTTTGTTTTTTACTGCTCACTCATTCCAGCAAGCTTCATGTCTAGGAGTTGTGAAACACACAAAAAAACAGACTTTTAAAAGCTAGTGGCACCAAAATTTCATGGTATCATCAGGGGACTGTCCTGATGATACCCCCCAAGTTTGGTTCAGTTTTGTTCAGGGGGGCCAAAGTTATGGACCCTAAAAGGGGCTGGCCCATCCCCCATTGTTCCCAATGGGAGCTAAAGAGATGGTGGCTACCACTTTGAGAGCCAATAACTTTGCCCCCCCCCCGATCCAAACTGCACCAAACTTGGGGGGTGTCATCAGGACAGTCCCCTGATGATACCCTGAAACTTTGGTGTCGATATGTCTAAAAATGCGCGCCCTGCAGGCACCCCCAGAAATTCCCCATTGACAGCAATACAAAAGTCACTAAAGAACAAAGTATCTTGGCCAAATTTCTGGGGGTGCCTGCAGGGGATGCATTTTTAGACATATTGGCACCACATTTTCAGGGTATCATCAGGGGTCTGTCCTTATGCTACCCTCCAAGTTTGGTGAAGTTTTGTTCAGGGGGGCCAAAGTTATGGACCCTCAAAGGGGTAGCTGCAATTGGAAACATTGGGGGATAGGGGCACCCCCTTTGAGGGTCCATAACTTTGGCCCCCCCGAACCAAACTTCACCAAACTTGGGGGGTAGCATAAAGACAGTCTCCTGATGATACCCTGAAAATGTGGTGCCAATATGTCAAAAGATGCGCCCCCTGCAGGCCAAAACGTGAATAAACACAAAAAAATAAAAACGCACCCAAAATTCCCGGATTTTCCCACAGATTTGGGCCAGTCGGAATTCGGCCAATCCGAACCCATTGATCCGAATCTGGGCCGAATCCGAATTGGAACGAATCTGGCTGGTATTGACCAACCCTATTGCTCATTGACTTCACTGAACTCAAGCTAAAGTAACTCTGGAAAGGAGTGCAAGGTATAATGATGCTAGACTTTTCCTTACTGGGTTCATGATGTAGCAGCGCAATGCTAAGCAGAATGTATTAGAATGACATACCTGCTTAGGATTGCATTGTACAGTACTTACATTGGGTAGGAGGTTATACTGTTAATGAATATCAAAGAAATGTTAAAATGAATGCATCCCACATTTAGCAGGCATATTACTTCACTATCTACTGTAACACTGACTATCCAGCACACACAGTTTTAACCAATTAAAAAAATTTGCTTGGGCCATTATTTCGGAGGCATTACAAATTACACACAAAATCGCTGACTTTTTCCATTTTGTCATGTCTAACAGCACTATGGCCTTATTCTCTATTGTCCAGAAGCTGATAATTAATGATATGCACAGGTTTTAGAAGTTAACAGGTAAGATGGTTGTGCTCAAAAGAGGTTATGTTTCAACATAGTTCCTAACTTTATAGTCAGTTGGGAAACAAGAACATTTTGGGAAATTCTGCCTGTTCCAGACATTATGGAGTTAAGCCAAAATGTGTTTCTAACATATATTTCCCTTTCCTTTTTTAAATTAAAAAAGTATGATGCATTGGAAATATTTTGATAAATTTAAATCCATGTAGAAGCATCACTGCTATGATCTCACAACTGAATTCAATCACTGCAGTCTCAATTTTATTACATCTTCCTTTTAGTTTTACCAGAAGGTAATTACTGTGTGTTTCACCCTATGATAGACTTAGGTTCAAATACATCTGTTAAACATTTATGGACTAAATGGTTCAGTGTGCTAGTAAGGAAATATTGTGTGTTTGATGTACTCCAAATATTGTGTTGATCCCCAATTGACAACTGAGTGGAGGGCCATTACAATAGAGGTAGCAAAATTTAACTTCAACTTTCCACAAAGACTGCATGAATAGGCATCCCTCAACTTATCATTAGTCATCACTGTTCACACTATAAATTTTGAATGCCCTTAAATCATGTTGTAACATTAGTCTATGAAAACTCAAAATGCATTTCCACACCATTTTGTCCAACCCAAAACAGAATTTCTGGGTTTCTTACATTATAAAGCTAAGTTGCACTAGTGACTGGGGTAGCAGGCAAATAAAATCAGGAGCAACCAACCAGCTACTTTACACCAAAATGCCATCTTGATCCTATTCTGATTCACACACTATAAAAATTAGCCCCATAAATTCTAAACTGGACCAGCAAGGTGTCAATTATATAGTACGCAAACCTAAAGCAAAAGTAAATATACTATGCAACCAGAAACAACAACACAGGAGTCTTTGTAATTTAAACTAGCCTCAAAAAGTCTCATATAAAAACATCCACTCCTACACTGCTGGAAAAGGAATTGAAATTCCTAAGGCAGAAAATTTTTCAGGAACAGAAACTAAAGCGAGCAGAGAAAGATAATAAGTTAGGCTGGCAGGCTGCAGATGGAAAATTTCAGACAACTGAAGACCCAGGCCAATCACTTACTTGGGGAGAGGAGACTTAAGCAGATATTAGAGGTACTATATACAAATAAAAACAGAATAAGAAAAGAGAAGAGAAGGAAACATCTCTATGATTCATGCTGATTGCATCCAATGTTGATAGTGAGATACAATATAAGAGTACAACCGCTCATATCTCATATTTCACCGGTTCTCTAACATTTGCATAAGAACTTAAGAAGAATCCTTCCGGATCAGACCAGTGGTCTGTTTAGTACATCATTCTATTTTACACAGCAGCCAACCAGGCGTCCTGGAAGTAGAAACAATCGTGACATAAACACGGAGGCCTTCCCTTGATGTTTCCTTAACAGCTTAGGTCTCATACAAAGTTTACCCAAACACACACACTTCTAATACTGTCTCTCAAATCAACCAAGGGTAACAAATCAATAAAATTATCTGTGAATTAGTTTATCTTCAACACAAAAGAGTTTAGAAGCATTTTCAGTGACTGCCTGTATTCCTGAAAATTATGAAATGTGTGGTATAGTGGTCAGAGTGCATTCCAAAGGAAGTGCATTCCAAAGGAAGACCCAAGTTTGAATCTCCATTTTGCTACTGAAGTGCTCTGGGTGACCTTGAGTTACATAGTCTCAGGCATACTTATCTCACAAGTCTATAGAGAAAGGGAGAATGTTGTCATTTTATGTCCCCACATAAGGAGAAAGGTAGAATATGAATTACAGTTAAAATATTCCCTATAACCAGAAATTCCAAATCTGAACCACCTCAAAAGCAAACCTACCTTTTAAGATCCAAGTGGGTGCAGCATGAATCAGGAGGCAGAGGGATTTTAATGATAAAATGACAGAATGTGTTTCCATTTTGCTGAAGAGGGATGTTTTTGTTACCTGCCCTGAGCCTCTGAAGTTAAAATCTCTATAGATCTAAGAGAATGAAGAAATCATTTTACTTTTTTTACATCTTCTGTACATGCACTTCCCATCCGGAAGATTCCTCCTACCTTACCTCAGGTTTCCCCACTCTCACTGTAGTACTGCCATAATAATTTTTCCCCATCCCCAAAATTCCACTCACATGTCCAATTCTAAAAGCCCCACCCCAACGATGTCACCTTTTCATTATCTGCCTCACATGAAAGTATATCTTCCCTCTTGAAAGATCTTCACCTCCCGTCAGATACCCTCCACTGTTCTTACAGATGCTGCTCACATATTTCATCAGGTGGTGCATGCACATGATTCCAATTTGTTTATTGCCCAGACAGCAAGAAAAGTTGATTCATGAGGCACCCAAGTATTCCACTACCACCACTACCCTCAGCTGAATTAATACTGGAGACTGTATTAAATAGTTCACACAGCAACAGCACACCAGTTTTAATAGAAGTTACTAGGTGTTTTGTGTGTTTGAAGAAGAACAACCACTTATTACAGAGTCAAAATAAGATTTTTAAACCCTGCCTCTAGGCATGCCTTTTGAAAATCTCAGCCGACATCTGGATTGTACTAGAGTTAATATGTCTTAACTAGTTACTGACTGGGTTTTCTGTATAATTAATACAACAAAGGGCCTATGTTTTGTTCTATAAACATAATGACTGCTTATGAAAAGTATTTACTGTCTATTCCTATATTAGGCTGCACTATACACACACACCATAAAAAGCCACTCCTCAGGGTCAGGGACCCTCAGAAATGGAATGGGATTTAGCTGGAATGGGATTTAGCACTGGAGGGGGATGTCTTTAGCAGGAAAAAAAATCAGAAGAAACAATACGTAAACATACACATCCTGTTCTTGCAAACGTTTCTGTTCTCATTGGACAAAAATTAGTCCAAGAGGAGAGGTGATTTCCCTCTTCCCACTGCAGCCCTTCATGTTGTTCTTAAGGACCTTCATATATCTTACAGGAATAGGGGAAGGGAATGGAGGACTGCAGAACTGACAGTGAAGGCAGCAGAGATCCTATAGGATCCAGCCCTATAAATGCAAGACTGTGCATTGAAGTCTAGAAAATTATGCATGGGGTAGAAAATGTTGACAGAGAGAAATTTTTCTCTCTTTCTCACAATACTAGAACCAGGGGGCATTCATTGAAAATGCTGGGGGGAAGAATTAGGACTAATAAAAGGAAACACTTCATCCCACAACGTGTGGTTGGTATTTGGAATATGCTGCCACAGGAGGTGGTGATGGCCACTAACCTGGATAGCTTTAAAAAGGGCTTGGACAGATTTATGGAGTATCTATGGCTACCAATCTTGATCCTCCTTGATCTCTGATTGCAAATGCCTTAGCAGACCAGGTGCTCAGGAGCAGCAGCAGCAGAAGGCCATTGCTTTCACATCCTACACGTGAGTTCCCAAAGGCACTTGGTGGGCCACTGCGAGTAGCAGAGTGCTGGACTAGATGGACTCTGGTCTGATCCAGCAGGCTAGTTCTTATGTTCTTATGCATACCTTACTTACGCATCTTCTCCTCTTGCAAACACTGCTTCATCTCCTTGTGTAATCAACCCATCCTTCTACCACCAAAGTATTGTTGCTGCCTTTTGAGACAGGAGACTCACAACTACACAGCAATCTGTTGTTTGTTCCAGCTAACAAAACTGTGATGAATTGAAGCGCACACCTCTTTACCCCCACCCTCACCCCTTTGTAAGGACTGGTATTCCTAAATGAGATAACAGTGTACACATCACTGCCCTGGTGCTGCACTATTGTTTTCCATTTGGAGAAAGCAACACAGACAATAGGATGGGACAACCTGAGTAGCTTATTTTGGCCAGCGGTTACTGTTCAAGACATCAGTCAAATGGAGTTCAGTCAAATACTGTTCAAGAAATCAGTCACCTAGAGATAAACGCAATGTTGCTGTGTTGGTAAAGAAATCAAAAAATGAAACATGACTGCCTGTGTACAAAGTACAAAAGGGTGGTTTAGATTCTAGAACTGTCATTTCTGAACTGCAGCCCTTCCTCTAAAAACCATTTACTATTCCAGGCTTTTAAAAATACACTCACAACAGGAAGAGGAGAGAAGGAGAGTTGCAATTCAGAAACTATAGCTAAAATTCCCAGCCACAGTAGAACAACCCCCTTTTTTAGGAGCTACGTATATAAAAAGATTATCTGGGCTCAAGACCAATGGGACACACAGACTGTCATGCAGTACAAAGAGGACAATATATGATAGCATCTGATACAAATGGGTTAACATTCCACAGAGGTACTGAACCTTTGTTATCTGAGATGTTGATACGTCTCATAAACTCATACAGCTTCTTGGACATGAAATAACTTTTCCCTGGTGATTGATGTTTTTACTACCCCTGTTTTGTATGTTTTTCTTTTTATAATATCCAATTCAAATGCTATGTTTACAAATAAAATACCTGAGAGAAGAAACTGCAAGGGAGGGGAAGTTTCATTTTCACAGCTCTGACTTTCTCCACTTCCTACAATAACCCAAATTGCCATTAGACCACCAGTTACGTGCCTTTTGCAACATCTGTGATAGGTAAGGGTTGTGTGGGCAGTTGCCAATTTTGGGTTTTTCTGGAAATTCCTCCAGATTTACAGAACACTCGATGATAGCAGTGTCTCTACCCACTGGACGGATCTGATAATGTGCACAGGTTTCCATGTTTTGCTATTAAATACAGTGAGGAAAAATGTTACATAATTTAGTCCACAAACTAGATAACCTAGGCAGTTGTATACCTACTAAAAGATGTTAAAGGCTAACTGTGCATGGCAAGAGTTATTCATTGTTTCTAGCTTATTTCTGAGCTAGAAATGTTATGAAACACTATGCTACAACACCCTATTCTTAATAATGAACACTTTCTCAAGAAATAAAACATTCAAACAATGGTAATTCTGTGCCTTACACAGTATTTGAATATGTTAAGTTATATGTTTTATATGCTGGATATGTTTTAAAACTATCTGTTTCTGTCACAAGCAATTATTTAAACTGAATTTGGCAGGGGAATCCAAATTAAAAATGTTAAATTGATCCATAGTTCAGCATCTCTCTCTCCCTCCCCAAATAAACACAGAGCTATTCCTGCTTCCAATTTTTGGCAAGTCTTTGAAAATAAGAAGTCTGAAGTAGAGCAGGAGAACAGAACCATTGATGGAAACCACAACTGCAGGGTTACAATCCACCACTCTACTTACTCAAGTAGAACCAATGAAGCTGTTAGATGATAGTAACACTAACCTAAGTATAGTCAAAATCAAAGCTTTGACTTTTTACTGAAGATCAGGAAACAGGAGTTCTTGCCTCTGATTATTGTTTAATAAGTAATCAGGATTTGCTTTCCATAAACATGGTAAATTTAAACCATGGTAAATTTAAACCATAAGGAATGATACACACAAAACATACAAGTATTATTTCAAAGGAAGAGCTTTCCTAAAAAGGTGTCGGTTAAATCTTGAAAGAGTACGCTGCTGAATCTGCAGCAGGGGCTGCTGGAAAACATGACCTCAAGCCTTTAATTAAGCTGTTCTGCAAAAGAAGCAGCATCATTTCTTCCACTCTGAAATGCAGAATAACCATCCCTCTCAAATAAGGGATGGTACTCTGGTGTATTAAAAATGAAGTAGCTACAAAGCTAATGAGGAACAGACTTGCCAGTATACATGACCACACAAATATACACACACATACAATATCCCAATTCTAAGGATGACGACTGAAAATTTATGGCTATTTCCTTCCCAGGCAGACAGAAGCACAATTAGAATTCTCAGAACAGCAGCTCTTTTGTGCCAGCATGCTGTGTTATGTTTATACTACTGCAGATAAGCCAATGATTAAATAAATATATAGCATACCACCCTTTCTGCATCAGGGTAATTCATAAAGTAATAAAGTGTTCTGGAACACACAGCTGTAGCTGAATTAAAGCCATTCAATTGTTACAGCTAGATCAACAGGAATTTATCACAGAATATCCGGCACAATCAAGCAGAAAAGAGCAACAACATTATACCTTGCACTCCTTCCCAGAGTTACTTTAGCTTGAGTCCACTGAAGTCAATGAGCAAAGACTGAAGAAATTTTTCATAGGATGGCGATTAGAAATGTAGGTAAATGACTTCCATTTCACTGATAAAATATTCAAGGAGATGCATTTTGAATATTTTGCTTTTCATCTTCTTCTTATAAGTGACTCAATAATTCAATACTATCATCAAACTCCAGAATTTATTTGCAAATGTGATATTTTTCTAGAACATTTTTAGATGGTGACTTCATAAACACAAAAAATAATCTTTAACTCTATTTTATACTCTTTTTGTAGCATTCCCTGAACAACCTTTTAATAAAGGGAAGATGCAAAAAGTTTTTGTAGGGGAGAGAATTCCATAGCTTTGTTGCCACTACTAAGACGACAATGTATCACATAACTATATATAGAATTGTAGACAGTGAAGGAACAGGTCTCAAAATGTAAAACCAGGATCTGAGGGTACAGGAGAATTAACAGAAAAGCTCCTGCCTTACTATCTCCTGGCTGGGGTCATAAATTTAGTTAATCCAGTCTATTTTCTTATCAAAACCAAGGCAAAAACCAAACGGAAAAGGATCCATAGAATTAATTTCCTACAAAAATCCAAGAGCTGAGACACCACCAACCTACTCAGATCCACTAAAAGTAATGTGCAGAGAAGTACAAGGAGTGAAAAAATCTAGAAAATATCCTTACCTTGCCATTCCAAGACTGGAAAAGTTGGATGGGACAATCAAGATATCAAGTCTGGAAAAGGGATGGGTACCAAGCAGAGCATAAGCTGCTGAGAGGCAACGAGGAATCAGCTGTAGAATAACTTGCTCACAAGATTCCTTAAGACACCAAGGAGCAAAGAGCCGATGAAGAATGACCACCTGAGCAGCAGCCACAGGATCTTGAAAACGGCATGGGTAGGGTGAGTGACCACAAGCCTGTTCAAACATCCTGAAATAACAAATAATAGATTGGTTTGATTTGGCATTTCTAATAAGCTAAAGTTATTACAGAACAACTTCCAAGCACACGAAGGTAATGTAGCTGTAAAGTGCTGCAGTAAGGCAACAATCCGTTTGGATCAGAAATACCATGTCTTCCCTTGCATTTGTGACTGATGGTCATAGTATCAATCTCTATCAAACAAGAGACCCAAAGTGGTGCAGTGGTCACAGTGTCAGATGAGCGGCTGGGAGACCCAGATTTGAATACCCACTCTTGGTGACCTTGAGCTAATCATACACATTCACCCTAAGCTACCTCAACAGTTTGTTGTGTTGGTAAAAAGGAGGAGCATGACTTTAGGTTTCCATGGGGGAGAAAAAGGTACACAAAAAGTAAATCCTTATACATAATTACCTAAGGCCGTGGTGGCGAACTTTTGGCACTCCAGATGTTATGGACTACAATTCCCATCAGCCCCTGCCAGCACGACAATTGGCCATGCTGGCAGGGGCTGATGGGAATTGTAGTCCATAACATCTGGAGTGCCAAAGGTTCGCCACCACTGACCTAAGGGATGGAATGTCTGATGACAAACCCCCAGCCAATGGACACTCAGGACTAATAAAGTAGGTCCTGTGCGCCCAGTGGTGGGTGACATTCCATCCCTCCTCAAACAATAAACCAGCACTCCAGGGCAGTGGCAGGTTGCCGCCCGCTGCCCTGCTGAGCCTGCCTCAAGCATCCCCATTGTACCCTCCTGCTGCCCCAAACAGCAACCCAGTGTGGAACAGCAGCGCATTGTCCCCCCACCCCAAACAAACATCAGGACCTACCTGACAAGGACGACGAGCACTAGCCTCGGGTAAGTAGAACTGGGGGTGGAACAGAGGGCTGCTCTCCTGGGAGGGGGCAAGGAGGGAGGGGAAGGGAATCACCCACCCAACCTTTTAATTTAAAATGGGTTTTAGTGCTAATAAATAATAAGTAACTAAAATAAATACATGAAGTGGCATAGGATCAGAGTTGAAAGTAAGCCAGTGCATGTTAGCAAAAGGTCAAAAATTGGCCAGTATCAGCCATGGAGAGGCTTGATGTCTGGGGGTGGGTGTTTCCCAGTTTCTGTCTGGCAGATGCTATGGGAAGTGTCCCTAGTTGGAAAGCAAAACAAAGCAGAGTCCACATTGGATAGGGATATGCTGGCTCAAAGCCCTTCCAGAAGCAGAGGTGAAAGACACTAAACCAGATGGGAAAGAACTTCATCTGCGAAGTTCATGAGGGCCTGTTCATTTCTATATGTAAGACATTGCAGCAGAATCTTTAACATCTGAGGGATTAAGTGCTTCTACTGCCAACATCACTTCACCAAGTACTTCCCCATCCTGCTCCTTCTCTTGCCCCTCAGTGAGCAGCCCAGATCCCACAACTAACCTTTGCTGACCAGAATAAGGAGGGAGAGGGGAAAGATGGTTGGAAGTTCAGATAGCATATAAGCAGTTTGTTCAAAGGAACCTCAAGGTGTGACAGTAAAGGACATGGCCAGTGCACCTCTACTACTGTCACCTTCATGTCATAGTATTCCCCATATCTATGTATTGGTGTGAAAGTTGGACAGTGAGGGAAGCGGACAGGAAGAAAGTTGATTCATTTGAAATGTGATGCTGGAGGACAATTTTTACAGATGACATGGGTCGCCAAAAAAGCAAATAAACCAGCAGCATGCATTGACTCAATCAAGGAAGCCATGGCTCTCAGTTTGCAAGATGTGAGCAAGGCTATTAATGATAGGACATTTTGGAGATCACCTTAAACTATATCCATGATGGCAAACCTATGGCATGGGTGCCCAATGTGGCACTCAGAGCCCTCTCTGTGGGCACACATGCCATCATCTCCCCCTCTCCTTTCCCCCCTCACCCAGCCAGAGGCGACTGCCAGCAGATGTGTTGGGAGTCATGCTGCACAGGCTGACTGTGCACAAGGCGCTCTGCTGGATGAGAGCTTCAGGGAGGTCCTCTTGAGTCGACCTGATTTGCTGTAAGTACCATCTACTGCCCCACGAGTACCCCCTCTCCCCCACAAGGCTTGGGAGACTGGAGGCTGGCACACTTTTCTTGACATGTAACTTTTGAGACCAAACTAAAAGGTTGGGGGTAGGGTTAAAAAGCGGCAGCCCGGGTGAGGGGCTCCCATTGGGAGGAGTGCGTCTGCCAATAGCAGGGCAGGCACAGTGGTGGGATTCAGGCGCTCGCCCCGATTGGGATGAACTGTTTGTTAAGGGCCTCCTTCCCCTGGGAGAGAGAGCGATGGGGCTTTTAGTGCCTGGGAGCCCAGGGAGGGAGGAGAGATCTTGCAAGGTCCCAAGGCTTGTGGCGCCAATCCCGTTCCCACAGGATCAAAGCAAGGCCTTGTGTTGGCTGACTTCATTTCTCCAAGGCCGGGGACTGCAGGTGGTGTTGGGGGGAGAGAACTCCAGGCGTCATCCCATAATTTGTGGGGTGCCGCAGGGGGCGATCCTCTCCCCGATGCTCTTTAACATCTACATGCACCCCCCTGGCAGGTTTAGTCCGGAGTTTTGGGCTGCAGTGCCATCAATATGCTGATGACACGCAGCTCATGTTCATGATGGAGGGCCACCTGACTCCGGCCCCTGATGCTCTCCAGCATTGTTTAGACGCTGTTGCTGGTTGGTTGAGTGCGAGTCGGCTGAAGTTAAATCCTACAAAGACGGAGGTCCTGTGGCTGGGTCAGGGAGAGTGTTCAGAGTCCTTTGGCCTGCCTATGCTGCATGGTAAGGCGCTTCAGCTTGCTCTCATCGGCCAAAAAAGCCTTGGGGTGACTCCTGATCCTGCCTTTGTCACTCTGGAAGGCTGCCCAGGTCACCCGGGTGGCCCAGTGACAGCTTTCTACCATCTGGGCGTAGGCAACGGCAACTGGCCCCTTCGCACTCTCTCCTCGCTCTGGATCTAGCAACGGTGCATCCATGCAACGGTCACCTCCAGGTTAGGAACTACTGTAACTCACTCTATGCTGGGCTTGCTCTGTGGCCATGATCTGGAAATTAAAACTCATTCCGAGAATGCAGCAGCCAGGCTGCTTTACTGGCAGTTCGAGCAGGGGATCGACCATTACACCCGATCCTCCTTTACCATCTGCACTGGCTGCCGCACTGAGTTCCCGGATTATGTTTAAAGTGTTGGTTTTGACCTCTCAAAGCCGCTTTTGCGGCCTTGGACCTGCATGTACCCGTTGGAGGGACCCGCCTCCCATATTGCTCTCTGGTAGGCTCTCCCTCTCATTCCTCGCAGAGCAGGACTCTACTCATGATCCCTGGCCCAAAAATGATCAGGGCTGGCCTCGATGAGGGGCAGGGCCTTTTCAGCCCTGGCCCCTACCTGGTGGAACAGGCTCCCTAGGGAGATCAAGGCCCTGCGGGACTTACAGAATTTCCGCAGGGCCTGCAAGACGGACCTGTTCCGCCAGGCGTTTGGACAGCCTGGTTAAAAATACATCTACCATGTCATCTGGCCTCCCGTGGGCACAAGGGGGGGAGGGGGTAGCCAGACGCCATCCACATTTTTAAATGGATTCTGTTTTTATGTAATTAATATTTAAATTATGTTTTAATGTATGTTTTAACCTTGTTGTGAACCGCCCTGAGCCCTCAGGGGGAGGGCGGTATATAAAATTAATAATAATAATTTTTTTAAAGTACAAAAGACAGGAGGCATTTCACACCAATAAAGAATTGAACTAAACCAGGCCCCGACCAACGGGCAAAAAAGGGAGAGGAGCATCCCTTACCGCCCTGAGCATTCCTTCTCCCCCACCCCCTTGTCAGAATTAGGGCCATTCTGACAGAGGCAAGTGTGGGACAGAGAGGTCCATTTAAAAATATCCTCTGTGCTTTTATTTTTCTCTTCCTGTTGCATTTTTGAGGGAAGTCAAGTGCTATGATGACATGTGAAGGAAAAACCGCTCCACCAATTTAGCTTTCCTGAAGTTATCCCACCCCTCGCACAGCATTCTTGCTTAGGATTGCCTTCCTTGACTGTCTTTTACTTCTATTTTGTGGTGGGGGGTTATTGGGTTTTAGACAGCTGAAGTTTTACTTCCCTCTCCCCCCACACCCCTCCCCTTTCCCCCGCCAGGCCCCCAGTGTGATAATAGTGTAATTATTTCAGGGAGATTATTAGCATTAAACTTCAGATCTAGTTTTGGGGAAGCAGTGTAGGTAACCCTGTTAAGCACTGTTAAACTCCACTGATTTTCACGAGAAGAACTAAAGCGCAATCTTTTACCTGGGAGTAAGCTTGGTTAATTGCAATGGGGGTTGCTTCTGAGTAAACCCTCCTAGGTTCGTGATTCACCCATTCAAAGCGTTGCATGGTTACTACCAAGTTTACTCCTGAGTAACGCGAACCTTAGAGCCAAACGTTTTTTCTAAACTAAAACCTCAGTATTCAGGCTAAATTGCCGTGTTGGCACTTTGTGATAAATGAGTTTTGGGTTGCAGCTTGGGCACTTGGTCTTGAAAAGGTTCACCATCACTGACCTATATAATTTCTAAAGTTGCAACAACAAACCCCCAACCAATGGGTGAGCAGGACTGTCCTGTGTTGGAAATTCGTAGTTGCGCTCAAAAACCTTGTCGCCTGTTGCTCCACCAGGCCTGCCCCCAGCCTCCCAGTTTCCCCCTTGCCCTCCCCCCCAAAACCAAGGCAGCCTGATGGTGCAGTGACATCTTGCTACCTACTGCTTCACCAGGCCCACCCCATAGCCTCCCTGTTTCCCCCGCCCTCTCACCACCCCCAAAAAACAAGTTGGCCCAATGGGGAAGCGGTGCTTTGCAGCCTGCTGCTCCACCAGGCTCCCCACCAACATTCTGGTTCACCCCTGTCCTCCTACAACACCAAACTACCCCGTTTCCCACACTCCCACCAGCCTTCCAAACTTACTGGACTCCCAGGACCACAGGATCATCAACAGGTAGGTGGTAAGTGGCGTGGGGTAGGGGTGGGGAGCCGGTAAAGTGCCACTAAAGCCCATTGCAGGGAAGAATGCTTAAACAAGGGAAGCACAGACACTACAACTTGCTGGAATGAACAATAAAACACAGAAAGGTGAAATGGTATTCCTGGTCATTAAATTAATATACTATCTGATGGCCCCCATTCATTCTCAAATCAAAATATTCTTCATTATGAATGTTCGAGGAAAAATAGTTTTACAAGGAAACAAGTTGGATTTGTGTGGAGAAAAATAAAAACAGAAATCACAAGAAAAATAATTAAAATGTATTTTAACTAACTTAGTACAGGCTCCTGATAGTGAAACCGATTATTTGATCTGACGTCATAACTGAGCCTTGTCTACTATGGTAGTTCATTCATGGTTCATAACAGGTTAATGTCCTATTCCCATTTCAACTAAATAAAAAAGTTTCTCCTGAAGGGTAATCAAGATTTATTGCTGCTGGACCTATTGCCTTTGGAAGGTCCTCTTTCAAATGACAGATCACCTCTGCCATTTTATGATTTTCAGTAAAGGAAGAATATGGCTTTTTCTACCTAGGTCAACAGAAACCGAGTTGTGCATTTTGTCCAATCCTAGATGTATATCTTTACTAGTACTCAAACCAGTGTAAAAACATTTGTTGGAAGATACTGGGAAATTAGCTCCTGATCTCTTAGCTGTGGTGTAGGAATCAGCACTTACATCAGCACCAAGCACAGATTTGTTTATAAATTCTTCATACATGGGGATGTTCTGAATGCTTCCAGTCTTGAGGTAAGAATGGGTTAACAGCATCATATATCAAATTTCTCCAAACCTGATCCTTACCAAAAAAAAAACCTTGCAGACCCAAAACTTTACATACAAACCACATCACAACTATAATACACCTTTTTTAACTATTTGATTGCAAAAAAGATGAACAAAACAAAACTAATAAATGCTTGGTATTTCAAATATTATTTGATTGGAAAAAGTAAAAATAGAAAACATGATTAGATCATAGTACTAAATTAGGATTTTTCCCCAAGTTTGGAGTCTCAAAAAATAGACTATCAATAACATATGAAAGTGGTCTGTAAAATCATATACAGCAAATAGAGACTATGTATAGGTATTCTCACAATTAAGGAGCACCAGCCTAAAACTGAAAACTTAGGGTTCCTAAGTGAAATAAAGATAAAAGTGTTTGAATTTAAGAATCTCTTACAAAACCCTTAGTTTCAGTTCCAGCAACATAACTAAAGATGTAGATCTGCAAACCTCCACAAGTTAACTACTATGTCAGAACAAAAACAGTTGGAGTGACTTAAAAAGCAAATATGATCCTAACGGGGCCGGGGGGTGGGGAGGAGAGCTCTGCATAGCTAAGATGTTCATTCTCCACACACCTCAATGAAAGTGAATCCATGCAGAAATCAAGCTAATTCCATTACTCAACCATTTTGTTTTCTAGATATGCACTATACTCTTGCACATCCATGCCCACTGAAATAATTTTTCTTATATGGTTTCCCTCTAGTTTGATTAAATATGCTCCACTAGTGTTTCTTGATTTTGATTTTTCATTTTCTTATATAACAAGAAATAGAATACTCTGTAAAGTACATATTTTTAAGCTGTAATCACCAACCTGACATCCGCTTTTGGGTGCAGTGGAAAGAATTCTTCATTCCTTTCAGCATCAATTGCACATGTTTCTCTTTTAACTTCTGCCCAGCATCCAACAGCAATAGTGAAGGTAGATGCTGGCATCGGCATGGTCACATAATAAAACCAACTGAATATACCTATGAGAAAAGAGTAACAATTATTTACTGCATAGCTGCTTGACCTGTTAAATGCAGAAAGTGTTTTCCTGTCAGCCAGCATGGAGTAGCGCATAGGTGTCAAACTCGCAGCCCTCCAGATGTTATGGACTACAGTTCCCATCATCCCCTGCCACCAGGTGATGGGAACTGTAGTCCATAACATCTGGAGGGCCGCGAGTTTGACACCTATGGTGTAGAGGTTAAGAGCAGGTGATCTTTAATCTGGAGAACCAGGTTTGATTCCCCGCTCTGCCACTTGAACTGTAGAGGCTTATTTGGGGAACTAGATTAGCTTGTGCCAGCTGGGTGACCTTGGGCAAGTCACAGTTTTTCTGAGCTCTCTCAGCTCTACCTACCTCACAGGGTGTTTGTTGTGAAGGGGGAAGAGAAAGGAGTTTGTAAGCCCCTTTGAGTCTCCATACAGGAGAGAAAGGGGGGATATAAATCCAACTCTTCTTCTTCTACTCCTCCTCCTCCTCCTCCTCAAGAAGTCTGAGGATTTTTTCCCCTTCAAATTCTGTCATACTGATTTTATATTATACTTTATGACAATACTACAAACTAATATAACAACAAGAAAGTGCTAAGAATTCTGATTTTATAAAAATAATAGAAACATGGTTCTTCCTCTTTTGGATGTACACCTTCACAAGGTGAAGGGGTTTGTATGCATCAGTGAAGCTGAAAGAAATAATGTAAGAGGCCTACGCTTTTGTCAACATGCTAAACTTCTAGCAGAGTTCCTCAAGGAGGAATGGTTAAAGGTTAGATCCTGGGCAGCAGCAGCAGTGAAAGGCAATACTGGAGGAGGAAATCTGTAGTCAACAGCAGTGTCACTTCAGTTAACTCTGATTAGTACTGCACAGAAGAAAGAAATAGCAAACTTCTACTGACCAACCATAACCTCGAAAACCCTAACATGAGACAATCCAAAATGAAAAAAGATAGTGCTGGAAAATGGTACCACAAGGTCAGATGGCCCTTAATCAGCTACTGGGGAAGAGCAGAGGACAAGCATGAATAGTGCTATTTTTAATGACATATCTGGACTAAAGTCAAGAGGACATTCAGTCATTAACGCGAATGGATGCAAAAGCAAAGTCCAAAGCTGTCTGATGCATATAAAAGTAACATGGAACATGAGAAGCATGAATCAAAGTAAGCTTGAAATGGTAAAATGAGAAACTAAAAATTAAGTGAACAAAAGTGGACTGGTTCAGGACATTTTCAGCCAGTAAAATACAAAGCGTTTTACTTGGAGGATGACGAAAACAGAAGAAACTGATAACAGTGAGGCAAGATATAGCATGAACAGTTGACTGAAATTGAAAACTTTTATGCAGATGTCCAGGAAGAAACTGATCACATACCTAAACAAGATGTGCTGTTAATCATAGGTGACTGGGACACAAAAGAAGTAGGAAACAAAGCAAAATAAAATATTGTTGCCAGAATGGAAAGCACGAAATGAGCAGGAAAGAGACTCACAGAATTCTGTGAAGACAACAATGCAAATACATGTTTCAGGCAGCAAAACAGACAATTGTATATGTGGACATCCTCAGACAGCCAATATAGAAATCAAATAGATTACATAATTGGAAGCAGAATATAGAGAAGTGCTATAATTTCTGCTAAAACAAGCCAAAGAGCCAACTATGGTAAAGAACATTAATTGATAACATCTCACATTAATATAAAGCTGAAGAAAAACACCAAAACTTTCATAGTGCCAGAATACAATATAGGTAACATTCCTGAACAGCTTAAAAACAACATAAGGAACAGATTTGCATTACTAAGTTCAAGTGAATATGAATTAGAAGAACTATGGGCTGAAATCTGAGATATTACCAATGAAGAATATGCAGACTATTCTTGTAGTCAAAAGAAATGAAAGGCTTGATCAATGACTGAGGAAACTCTAAAAATTGCTAAAGAAAGATGAGAAGCAAAAGTAAAAGGTGACAGAATCAGAATCAAAAGTCTGAACGTAGCATTTAAGTGACTCCAACATACAGATAGAGAGAATTATTATAACCAGTTTAGAGAAATAGGACAAAACAACAAAAAAGGAAGAACAAGAGATCTGTTCTGCAAGATCCAAGAAATCACCGGGGACTGAGAGAGAAAAGCAAGCCGCACTGACCTTATGCAACCACTGAAGCTGAGCATATGGAAGACCAAGTCAGTGAAGAGGCCAGTTAGAGACTGGGGGGTCGGGAACCTACTTCGGAATACAATCGCTAGAGCAAACAAGACCGGCACAGAACTACCCCTATTCGGTGGGGCAGTGAAATGTAGCCTCCCCAACATAATACCTTTGTTGGAGCTGGAGTTCCCACCAGTGCTGGTACTGGAGTGTCTGTAGAGGCTAGAAAGCTGGGCTGCAGCTAAGACCGTAGATGACAAAATTGTAGGAATACCAAACCCAGCTGGGAGGCAGGGCCTGGGGCCGAGTGGAACTACCACACATAAGAGAAGCTTACAGGCTCCAGCAGACATTTTTACTTTAATTTCATAATAACATGGCAATGAGAGCCTTGGATTACTGCCACTGCTACTTGTTAACGGCTGCACAGAACTTGCAACTGGCTCACCTAACCTGAAGGGGGCGGACTTTCATGAACATTAGCAGAGACTTGGATGCATGCAGAAGTATTAGGACTGGCTTGTCTTCTTCTATTAGAAATAAAGAACTTGGTCACTTTGTGCATATTAAAACTGGGTAATGGCAGCAAAGCCACTTCTCTCAAATGGTAGCCTGATGATACCGGCGGCTTCCAAATTGATTCTGATCAGTTGTGGCACTGATACACTTTGTAGGATTCCCGGCTGAAATACGGGAGGATGTGGTTAGGTAGTATAGTTTACTGAGTCATAGATTTTTAGTGATTTCAATTCCTAGTTCTTGCATGCCAGTTAAATGGCTGTAAGAGTTGCACTTTTTGTAAATAAAAAATTGCTGTTTTGGACCAGCTTATCTCTGGTTCTTTCTGCACGGGCCAATAAACTCGGGCCAACCACGGAATAAAACCCGTGTTTGGGAGGAACTTTGCACGGATCCCGCTCCTAGCACAGTCCGCTCCACATTCTGACCACCCCCCCACACACACACTCACATATCCGGGTTTTTCAAGAATCGCACTATCTGTGATTCTTTAGTTGTAATGCAAATTGAAGTTGCTTCCCAGTTTTTAAAGGTCCTCCCTGCGCAGGTGAGGGGTTTTTTTAAGACACACCTCTATACAAAGGCACGACAGCAGCCTGCATTGCTTCCGTGGACTCAGTTCGCTGCCTGCATGGAGGCATGCGAATGGGACAGCAGCAGAGTGGGTTATCCCGCCTGCAACCCACTCTCCAGTGCTGTGCGGAAGGAGTCTCTGTTGAATACACTATAGTAGTCACATACTGTCATGAATTATCAAGAAAATCCATGTGAAGTAGGTTAAATCTGCCAAGATCCATGCTTCTCTACAAAAATTGGGAGTCAGCAACTTTTTACAAATAAAAGTCCAAATAACCTCAAAATTCACAGCAAGAGAACAATACAGAACTAGCATAGGAAAGTCCATGTTGCATAACTGAAAATATACAGTATAACTTTTTTGATATTTGACATGTTGCTTTAAAATGTTTCCCAAACACAGACTGTTGTGAGCCTTTTGTTGGGAAGTGGTCCATGGAAAGTCTCACAGACTACACACGGAAAGACTACACACAGAAGCATCCTGAACAACTATAGTAGTTCAGAGGTTCCACACTATGGAGTCAAAAGTTGTAGAGCCCTAACATTAACAATAATAGTGATTTCAGATCTCTTCCTGCTAATCCATAAACATTATTCCTGAAGTTCTGCACCGAAGGAAGTGACTGCGTTGTATTCCCCAAGATTGCTCGAAGCTTCTATATTATAGGCACAAACTTGAGTGGTTTTGCTATTATAAAAAACATTTCCAGAAAGTCCCCACAGATAAAACTATTCACCTATTTTTCTATGCATTCTCACCAATATCTAATCATTTGGGGCACTTATTGTTCCTTCTGCTCACTGTTTCCAAGAGCGTGATTGTCTGAGCCCCTGTATCTGAGACAACATTCTCTGTTTGCTCAGTTCCTTTCTACCCACATGATTATATCCTCATCTTATTCTTGCATTTCTGTTGCTGTCTACAGTCTCAATAGTCTGCCTTTGTGAGGCTCCCTTGGACACAGCACCACCTAGAGCGGGAACAAACAAAAATCATGGACATAATGTACATTTCCTCATGGTACTGATATGGTCCAACAGACTGGTTTAAAAAAATCCCCCACCATATTACATTGTGACCAGTGTTTCCTGAAGAAAATAAAAAGTTAACTCCTTCCCTTTAATACTGTGTACCAGTAACTCACATTATTAATCAACAGTCCTAAATGTTGAGTGAGAAACTGGCAAGATTTTCAACATGTTGACTACAAAAAGTACTGCAGCAATACATTAACTACAAAACAAACAAACCTAGAAACATTTTAGGGAGATTAACTTTCGAGACTCAAAGGTTGGACTCTCAATAGTCAAACTCTTGTACTACAGGCCAACATGGATACCCTCTGAATCAATTTTTATTTCTATAACTCAAACAATAGTGCAAGATGTGATAATTGTGTCTTCTGTGTATTATCCCATTTTCAATTATCTCAGAAAAGATTTAAAAATATTTTAATCACATATTCTGACTGAAAGCGTATTAAAATAGATGTTAAGCCTATTTATTGGTAGCTATAAGGCAGTGGTAGGGAACCTGCGGCTCTCCAGATGTTCAGGAACTACAATTCCCATCAGCCCCTACCAGCATGGCCAATTGGCCATGCTGACAGAGGCTGATGGGAATTGTAGTTCCTGAACATCTGGAGAGCCGCAGGTTCCCTACCCCTGCTATAAGGGGAGGGAGTCTTTCTGAGATACTGTTGTTGATTTTTTCATTGTAATCGGGTTTTAATTCTTTTTCACAAAAATAAATATTTTGTTGATAACTAGTATATTGAAATGAGGGCTAAAATACATTAAAATATTATTAATTTATCCAACTATTAAATGTACAGTGTCATCCAAAGCACAATTAATTGAAATCAGCAGATATATAAGAATTTAACTCTGTTTAGGACTATCCTGCTAAATGGTGTGTGTGGCGGGGGAGCGCAGCATCCTGGCCAAAATGCAGACGGGAAATGAAGGCAAGATGTTACTTTCTCAGTCAATATAACGAATTCTCAAAAGAAGAAAGATCTTAACCCAGATCTGTTCTCCAAGACCTTTTTCACATAAGCTATACACCGTGGGATCAATGCTTTTGGGAAGCTTTTCTGCCTAAATGGCTGAGTATGGAAGGGAAAGATCCTGTGGCAGCCATTTTCCCCATGACACCAGGGAGTTATTTTGGTGGTGGTTGTTTTTCATTGGGTCTGTTTTAAACAGAAATCTGTTTTTAAAATTCAGCCATGAAAACATTATGCATAACTTCAATTTGGAACATAATGCTGAAATACCAACATGCAACTGCAGCAAGCCAAACCTCTAATTTAATTAAAAACCTGTTGAATCACAGAATTGGAAGAGACCACAAGGGCCACCAAGTCCAACCCCCTGCCATGAAGGAATACACAACCAAAGAACTCCAGACAGATGTCCATCCAGCCTCTGTTTAAAAACCTCCAAAGAAGGAGACTTTATCACACTCTGAAACAGTATGAACATAATCAAATGAATGGTTCTACCAGGACACTATGTGTCGCGATCAGAATCCTTAAATAGAACAGGCAAGCTAATTATCTGCAGTAAAATTCCAAAATTCCATTTAAGTATTTTTTAGCTGGGAAAAAATATATTCACCTTACTCATAAACAGTAAAACACACCAAACACAAGAGCACAACAACCAGGAGAACCAATTCCACTCACCAGTAAAATTCATGTTTGGAAATCAGACAATGCCCTTGGGAAAACTTGAGCTATAGAACTTCATTACACATCTACATATCCACAGTAACATCTGGCAAAACAAACTGTCCAGGAGGCAGGGCACGCAAACAATCACTCCAAAGAAACAGGGTTGACAAGAACAGCCAGCTCAGGCCTCCAAGTGGGCCCAGTTCCCCCATCCACCCACATGCATTCAGCAAGATCCTGTGCAGCCTGGCTTGGATGGATCTGAAGTGGTGGCTACACTGATGCTGCCCCAGAAGCATCCAAGCTAGGCTGCACAAAGAGCATCTTCCTCTGTTTAAAAACCTCCAAAGAAGGAGTCTCCACCACACTCTGAGGCAGTGTGAACATAATCAAATGGATGGTTCTACCAGGAGACTATGTGTCGAGATCAGAGCAGGTGCGTAGTGGTTAAGAGCAAGTGTACTCTAATCTGCAGGAACCAGGTTTAATTCCCCCGCTCTGCTGCTTGAGCTGGAGAGGCTTATCTGGTGAACTAAATTAGCCTGTGCACTCCCAACACACACCAGCTGGGTGACCTTGGGCTAGTCACAGTTCTTTGGAGCTCTCTCAGCCCCACTTACCACACAGGGTGTTTGTTGTGAGGGGGGAAGGGAAAGGAGTTTGTAAGCCCCTTGCAAGAGAGAAGGGGGGGGTATCAACCCAACACTTCTTCTTCCTCTGCAGCTGTTTGCAAGACAGAAAGTGTGAGCCTCTTCTGTTTCTGCCACCCCAGTAGAATCCAAACCACATGCACAGGAAGCACCAGTCCACCTTGGATGAATCTGAGGCATCAGGAAGGGAAAAAAAAGAAGAGTTTCAGATCTATACCACCACCCCTTTCTCTTCTTCAAGGAGACTCAAAGGGCTTACAATCTCCTTTCCCTTCCTCTTCCCACAGCAGACACCTTGCAAGGTAGGAGAACATGTGACTAGCCCAAGGTCACCCAAGCAGACTTCATGCATAGGAGCACAGAAACAAATCCAGTTCACCAGATAAGAGTCCACTGCTCACGTGGGGAATCAAACCTGGTTCTCCAGATTAGAGTCTACCACTCTTAACTACTACACCACACTGGAACACAAGAGAAGGTGCAAACCTGACATCACCTTCTTCAATGCTGTAGGTGTGGCACCCCAAGAAGTTGCCTGAGTCACCAGCTAAGCCACTAAAGCCTTTTAGCCAGGTATGGCCAAATACTGCATTGCAACTAGAAGGAAAAAAAACAGCATTTTCTAGCATATGCAGCACTGCTGAAGTATCAAATGCAAAGAATTCCTTGGGTGACTCACCAACCCATTATGCTGATTTTCAGAAACAGGAACAGGATCTTATGAGAACACTGAACTACTGGTTCAGGTTGGGACCCTAGACAGCAGCGAACACAACATGATCCCCAAATAGATGAAAGTAGAAGTGTATATGAGAAGAAAGAAAATTAGTAAGAAAGCCCATGCCATGGTCTTACTGAGCCTCTTTTGTGAAGTGAGAGGCATTGCATACACTACTATACTACACAAAACACAACAAAGTTACAAATGTCCTTCGCCTTCCCCTTTTTAAAAAAAACCCAAAGTCAGATACAAGAGACAAAATAGTAGCGGGAGAAGTCATGCGGCCATTCCCTTATCTAAAATCATCCCTCAAAGCATTTTTCTCCTCACAGAAACCAACCAACCAACCATAGGAAGAAGAAATTCTGAGCACAGGGAAATGGGTTACTCATTTCCAATACCCATCAATCCTATGCTTGAAGTCATGGCTTGCTAAAGCTACTTCATGTTTAAAAATACGTGGGGGGGGGGGGCAATGCATGCAACTTTGTGTTTTGTTTAATTGATTCCATGCCCATAGTGACTGCAATGAACTGAAACTGCATAGTAAAGAGCAGCAGTGGTTAAACATGAATATAGTGGTGGGTTCTTCACAACAGAGTCTTGTGGTGGAAAGCCAACTCTATCACTTGCAACACAACAGTCACAATAGTTTCCAATTGTCAAAACAAATGTACACATACCCACACTTAAGTTAATTCTAATAAATGGTACATTTTACAAACTCTTCAATTTTAAATAAGAAACCCATTGCGTTTGATAAGATGGTTAAACTAGCTTACATTCACCAGACTCTGAAAATACTGGAAAAAAATTAAAACAAGTGTCTTTTCTGTTCTCTACAGCACTAGAAGACACAACTTTTGACTGCTAAATCAGAATGTAATCAGTAAAAACCTGGAATTCTGACATCACTTGGAACACACTAATGAACAGCATGTTCAAACTTTTTCCATAATTAAACTTCTTAAGTTACAAAGCATTCTTTTTCACACTCAAAAAATGACTGCATATACTGTTTATTTAAAGTCTCAAGTAATCAAAACTGTAATAAGAAATTATTAGAAAGAATGCTGGAGTTTGTTGAACTGCTAAGAACTCCATTAGGGGAAAATATGCAAATGCTCTGCCCTTGAACTGTGACAGGATTTCAGACACTCAAAAGATCCTATACTTGCTAAATAACCCTGATTTTGTAGTTTGTGAATTGGTGGCCAAGTTTTTACTAGAAATTATACACCCCAAAGGATAGTTCTGTTTTTTAACTTTGTTGTGTCACTCTGTTATTAAGAGATTCTTTGTTATCATCCGCTTTGGGGATTGTTTTAAATCTGGTTTTTTCCCCTGTATTTTACCTGTATTGTCTTATATGCCAAAAAAGGCTTGGTGCTACTACAGTTGCAGAATTCCAATAGCGGAAATCTTCTGCAAATATTGTCTCGTCAGTTCCTTATTAAAGAATTTGAGGAGAGTCTTAAGGTTGTAATCTGGCGTACACTTACTATGCCCAATTAAACTTAATAAGTTTTACTTCTAACTATACATGTATATAATCAGACTGTACACAAGGTAACAACTGTAAAACGCTAAAAACAGCTATATAAGTTATTGCAAACAATAAGATGCTTAAGTCCCAAATACTACAAACTGAAAACAAATGCAGCAATCGTTCCAAATTGTATTTAACGACAAGTCCCATACAAAGGGGGTCCCCGAATCTGCTTGTGGGAGTTCTGGGGTGGATCAGCCAGTAGACTCACCCTCTTTGGGGCACTTGTCCTGACAGAGGGGCAAAACCACTGCCACCCTCCGCAATGGTGAGACACAGCTACGCCACTGCAAGAGCCACCAAGGGATCCCCAAAGGAAGATTCCCTCTCGGCCCCTGGCATTATGCACACCCAAGATGCTTGATTACAACAGATATGATTCTATTACCCTATCAGCATTATGTTGTACTTCTAGCCCTAAATCTAATGAATTTATTCACTGAGTTTAAAATGAAGTCAAGCAAATAGTGCTTAAAACAGAAGGATGATGCTTTACAGATCTTTACATTAGAATCAGCAGAAGGAAGTATATTTCAAGATGCTTTACAAATCAATCACAAGACAATGAACCAACAAATAAACACAATGAAGGCCACAGTGATTTCTGTATTAAATAGCATCACACACTGTACATATGCTGTATGAACATTTTAGCAAATTTAGCTACACCTGCAAAACTCAGGAAAGCAGTCTATGAAGAGCTATTACAGACAGGATCCCATTCCCACTGTTATGGGCAACTCTAACTTAAACAATGCTTTATGGCAAACCTCTGTACCTGGAGAGCACATAAGAGTTTTCCTGCACCGCTCTCCATTATTGCAGCTCTTTCTAACCTTCAAAAATAATTTCAGGGGCTTCAAACCCACATTATTCAGAGACCTGGACTAAAGAAAAATAAGTGGGTGAAAGCGCCCGTTTCCCTGTGCCTGCAAAAGGAAGAACGGAGTAATTTCACCCCATCCCTCTTCAGTACAAGTCCGCCCCACCCCAGATCATGTGGCTATTTCTCCAAGGACGTTCCATAACCAAATGTTCACAGGCAGAAGGGTCTTCAGAAATGGAGAAGAATTCAAGAAGACTTTGTGTTACTTGTATTTTCATGCAATTTACAAATTATTAATCAGAAAATCCTAGACTTTACAAGGAGACACAAAGTTTGATGGGGAAGGAGTGACCGACTGAGGAATGAGAAATGTGAAAGTGAGAAAGCTGGGATGGGAGCAGAGAAAGGCAAAATCATAAAAAGGTAGAAGACAGAGCGTCAGCATGTGATTGATCAGATGTGCTATCCTGGTGTTAGCACATCCTTCAAATGACATTTTACATCGTATATTAAGATGCACACTGTACCTTTCTCAGATTCAGTTGGTTCTGCAGCATTTTCACCACTCATTAAAACAACAAAGCACGCATCTGCTCGGACTGTAGCTTGCCATGTTGACATGGCAACAGGTGGTTCTTGGCATGGAAAAAGGGCCCTGTTGTTTATTGGAGATCCTATTGTATAAACACATGGCCTATTGGGAAGAAAGATACAAATGAAGTAATATGCATTGTACAAGTAATTCCAGGAAATACCAAATTCACAATAGAAACAGAAATTACAATTATCATTTGTTCTTAATCTAACTTTAGAGTTTTGGAGATATATCCTTAAATGCAAAACACATAATTTCTAAACAAAATAGTCTTAGAGTCCATGTATATTCCCATCTTTATACATATTCTGCTTCAATAACTTAGAGTCCATGTATATTCCCATCTTTATATATATTCTCCTTCAACTGCTCCAACAACTCACTGTCAGTAAGAGGGCAGAAGAATGTAACAGTAGTACTTGACATTTCTGCCCTAGGTATGTTGCCTTTTGTCTCATCAGTGAGAGACAAGGTGTGAGAATGCAATAAAGTTGCCTCAGTAGTAGTTTGGCAATTGGAACGGGGGCAAAGGTTTTGACTCCTACTGACATGGAAGGAGCCAGGTATGGAGTTACAATCAATAGGTATGGTAGTGCAATGATAGTAAACATTTATCTGCATATCCAGGAATTAGTTTCTCAAGAGAATATACAAATAAATTTGTTCCTGACCAGGTAGCCTGTAATTTATACTAGATGACTAGACAACAATATGAAAATGGTCCAGGTTGACAAATGAGTAACCAGGACTATAGTGGAGGAGGACATAAGATGCATGATTCTGGAAACAATTACAACTCCACTAAGATTTCAAGTGTTTTTGTGTTTGTTTAGTATAATGGAAGTAAGTCATATTTAGCATTTATGTGCTACATACTTATATGTTGGCTAACATAGAGCTATCTTCAAATATTTGCTGATTTTTTAAAAAAACCATCTAATCATTTATTCCACAGAACAATCATTTTATCATAGCATCACAAACACCTGTTTTTCAGTCATTACAAAACATTTCAAAAACAAGAAAATATAAATAAAAAGATGGAGCTGGCCTTACTGTAAAAGTATTTTACAGACAATGCTTGCTTCTCATGACTTATAATGTATTTATTTATTAAAACATTTATATCGCACCATTCCTTGTGGGTCAAGGCAGGTTATAACAATAGTTAAAACATCCCCAGCTAAAACCAGAGATAAAGATACCAAGCCCCAAATTTCTCTCCCCCTTTGCAGAGCCTTTCAATGAAATTACATAGTCATCAATTGTTCCATCTTCAGTACTTAGCTTATGAAATGCATCCATTTGATTTATAGTGATATAATCATAAGCTGTTATGGGCTCTGACTTTACCTGCTTGATACCAATTCATCTACATTCAAATTCAAAATGAGATCATTCTTTACAATTTGACTCTGCCCTATCTGGTACTTAACACTGACAGCAGAACTGTTGCCTACCTGTCACTTTGGTCTGCAGTCCAGCTAAGAGATCTTCCTTCTGGCTTTGTTTTGTAACAAATTCTTACAGCTCGTGGGAAGTCCTTTGACAGCTGGACACCTGCTTTCCTGATCTCCAAGCTCCAAGGGCCAGTAACAAATCCTAGCTCTCCACAAGCAGGTGCTTGGCTGCAGCATCTGTAATAGTGGAGCTGTTCCCTCCAGCGATCTGCAGGTAATGTCACAAGTTCATGCACAATTTGATTCCTAAGATCTCCTGGATCCTCAGAAGCATCCATTAACTTTGCAGAGGTTATAAATTTCTCAATGCCTGGAACAACAGCAACATCTACCTCCTCGACCTTTAACACAGATAAATCACAGCAGTCCAGGACCAGCAAAAAATCTTCACTCCTGTGAATCTCAATGTCACAGCAATTCTTTGAACTAGAAATCCCAGAAGCCTGTTCCCTGTTACCATGGCTACCGTTTTTATCAGAAGTATCATTTTCACCTTTACCACTGACAGGAAAATCATTACATCCACTTTTAGTTGAGCAGGAACTTGCATTTGGCACAGGAACACAGCATGTTTGATCTACCCGATTTTGACAGGTTTCATCCAACTGAGAATAACAGATTCCTTCCACCTGTTCATCGTTTCCTTTCCTGCATCTTTCAGCAGTTTCCAGGAACAGAACTATGGTGCCCCCAATAACATGGCTTCTAAAGTCCACATCCAAGTCTAAGTCATAATGCCTTACAAGCATGTGGCTAGTATTGGCCATCAGGGGCAGATCATCTTTGGTGAAGTCTAGTTCCATATTTGTTTGTAAACCTTCCGAGCAACCTCTGATTTTTGTTTTGTTAAGTCTTGGTTATTTCTTACATTCTCTTGACAATAACAGCCAATACGATATGCTTCCCAGTTGTCATAAAGAGTTGCTCTGTGTATCAATGGCTTTTCCTACAGCAAGTCGAACTGTCTCATCATCCCTAACCTGTAAAGAAGAATGCCATTAACAGTCATGTGCCAATTCAAACAAGGACTCAAAGCAGACCACATGCAATAAATAATAAATATTAAAAGATCAGATCTTGAATTTCTCTTTCATCTACTAAGTGCCAAACAGGCACACTGCTGAAGAATAAACATTGGAAAGAAAATTAAAAGGAAAACTAATCTATATAACAATTAGGGACCAAAACTAAAATAATAGATTTTCAGTTTGGGGCAAAGAAGCCTGCACAGTATAGACTTATCAACACTATCCTGCTACTAACCATCCTAACAATGTTAGAAATACTATAAAAATATAAATATATTATTGCTTGTGTCATTCTCAAGAAACAAACTATATCACTTCTATTATTTTGCCTCAAAATGGCTGTGATAATTTTAACGCGATGAATAACAGGAATGATTTGAAGGGAAAATGGCTTAATGTGCTTTTACCCTAAGAGCAATAATTTAACACATACAATGTAACTCCGGGGATTAATGTACTTCGCACCTTATGGCCACACTACTATCAGCACTTCTGGCAAATTACAAGAAAATGAGTCAATTTACAAGCAGTGCATTCTAAGTACTCTTTTGAGATTGCTCATGGAAATTTTTCAAATTTATAGTTAAATACTCCAGGTATATCATTACATCTTAATAGCTTGAAATCCATTCACATTCTAAATTGGACGCTTCTCATAGCAAAGAAAGAAGGCGTCATATTCAAAAGCAAATATGCAAATACCTAGATATTGTGGGGGAGGGGAGTTACATTCACAATACAATAACAGAAAACAAAACAGTGTGTGAAACAATTCATATTTATTCTTCATCCCATTAATTTAAGAATTGTATACAATTAGTGAGCTTACCATTTCTAAATTATCATCAAACCAGTACTCTATTTTTCCAACTTCTTAATAAACAAGTAAACAAGAAAGCACTATTAAACCCCACACAAGCATTTCAGAAGCCCTTTCTGCACAAACATTTTAAAACATTTTTAGGCAGGAAATAAAATGTTTGATCTGTGGAGTTCTGCTGTTTCTCTCCCCCCTCCCTGCACCCCCAGTTCCAAAAAGGTTTTATTTCCAGTCAGGAAATGTTTTTTTTCTGAATCCCCTTTTAAAACCATTCTTTGGTTTGCAATGTTTTCAAGGTTTGCAGGCATATTTTAAAATGTTTTATCTTTCCTGCTGTCATTTTCCACGCCCCTGTGCCATTCCCAAACTTTTTCCTCAGCGCCATTTTATCATGTCCTTGAGCTCACTCCTTCCCCCTCACCTCTTTATTGTGGTCATATCTGTGTTCTTTTTATTTTTGGGGGTTAAATCTTTGAATAATTGAATACAGGTAACTACAGAGAATTGCAGCTAGAAGCACTGAAACAACAAAACATCAATTCTTCAAATAACCAAAAAAAAAAAGCGGGGGGAATCCTTCATGGCCACCATGAATCATTTCAAGGGAATGAGGGCAGATAAAACATTGTGGTAAAGGAACGGGATTGAAAATGTGAAAACATTTTAGGTGGCTTGTGTAGAAAGGCTCACTCACTCAAGCACAATGTAATGTTTCACACTTTGCATACTCCGTGCCTTATCCATCAATATTTGTTTGGTGGTTCATTGTGAGTCCAAATAAAAACTGATACTATTTAAATTGGACCATCTCAGGAGAACCTGATCTGGATAGCGCAGGATAGCCCAATCTCATCAGATCTTGGAAGCTAAGCTAGATCAGCAGGATCTTACCAGGGGGAGATTTGAAAACATTTTGAGAGCCCACCAACACCTCCAGCTGGTGTGCCAGTTCTGCTTTTTCCTGAACCAGGGTAATTTGGCAACAGTCATCCAAGCTCTGGCAACCACAAGATTGGATTATTGTAACATGCTATGCTTGGGGCTACCTTTGAAAAAGTCCAGAAGCTTGAGCTAGTACAGAATATGGTGGCTCATCTGCTGACCGGTGCCTTATACCAGGGCCACATCACCACAATTTTGAGCAGTCTGCACTGGCTTCAATGTGCTACTGGTTCCAATTCAAAGTGCTGAACAGGGTACTTGAGAGTACATCCACCCATATAATCCTACCTGGGCACTGAGGTCAAAGGGGGAGGCCCACCTGGCTGCCCCACCCCCTTCAGAGATGTAGGGGGCAGCCCAGAGGGTCTTGTCAATAGTGGCCCCAGCACTGTGGAATGCCTGCCATCAGAGGCCCACCACCAGGTGGCCACTCTCCTGGAGTTTCAGTGCTTGGTCAAGACCAGACTCTTCAGCCAGGCATATAGCTGATTTCCCCTGCCCCCACATTGGGATGGAGGGGAGGGGGAGGACTTGATGTACACTTCTCCCATTTGTGTGGGTTGTTGGGGTGGGAGTCTTAGAGTTCAGAATGCTTTATGGTTTTAGGGTTGGTTTTATTGTCTCACTGCATGGGGTTTTATTATAGCTTTTATTGTAACTCACCCTGAGAGTGTTGTAAAGAGCTGGAAAATAAATCTAAATAATAATTAGAATTTACAAATTTCCTTTCACCCCATTTTTGTAATAATTATAAGGGTTTTCTCATATGAATGCTGTCTAAGTTGATTTGATTGCAATGCTGGATATTAAATAACACATATTAAATACCATACCATGTTTACAAACAAAGGGTTCAACACTGATTATATACAGTCACATCCATTTAAGCCATATTTATGGGTTAGGTGCAGAAGTGGAAACTGCATTGACCATTATGTGTACAGTCAAACAAGAGCAACACTTGTCTGCACACTAGAACCAGGAAGCAACCAACAAAACACAACGGAATTGTAAAATGGGCAAGATGACTCCTCAAAAAAAAAAAAAAAACCTCAGTAGGCAGAGATGGTCTTTCCCTCCTCTAACCCCTGGGTAAGTATCAAAACATGGACAATTGTCTGAGACACTTGTGTCATGAAGAGTCACTAGAATTGCTAACTCCATGCTCAGACATACCTGGGGATGTGATGGTGGGGCCTGGGAGAGTGGCCTCCAAGGAGGGGGGAACCTCAGTAGGGCATAATGCCATAACGTCCCCTCCAGAATAAGTGAGATAAATGTTTCATATAAATGAACAAACAACATAGTCTGCAAATCAGTTTTAATTCCGTGGGATCGCCTCCAACTCCCACCTGAAGGATGACCACCCTACAGGGCTATCCGCCATGAAGTCAACCAGAACCAAGCCCAGTAGGTTATCGTTCACGTGTTTGCTCCTTTCCCACGTGAAGTGAGTCTTTCTTTGGCAATAATATAAAGGGGATGGCCCCAGAATGTTCTCATCTCTCTCGCTTAATCCGTTCTTCCAAGTCTTTTCCACGTGCTCCTTTTAAATGTAACACCCCACCCACCAACGCTCACGCTACAGAGGTGAGCGGAAGGGGCACGTGATGAGAAACGTGCTTGCGAGGTTCACCCAGAGGAACCGGAGGAAAAGGGGTGATTACAAATTAATGTGGGGAGGTGGAGGATTCAGGCAAGCGACGAAAAAGACGCTCGCCTTCATGATTCGTTCCAGTTCCTGTTGCTTCTCCAACCCACCCCCGCTTTTCCCCTGAGGATGGAACCGGCCAGCGGCCATCCCGTCACGACGCCCCGCACCCCGCGAAGGAGCCGCCCAGCAGCGCGTGCTGTTGTTTACCTGACGCATCACCAAGGGCCGCGCCACTTACTTGTTTTCTCTCCTCCCGGCTTCCGCGGCGGAGTCTGCGTTTGATGGCGTCATGGTGTCGTCGGCGAAAAAGGGCGGAACCAAGGTAGTTTCATGGCGAGCAGAGGCGGGAAGCCTCAGAACCTTTTTGCTAACCTGCACAGGAAGGTTCTGGTGCTTCCAGACGTGAAACTAACTTGGTTCCGCCCTTTCTCTCGCTCTGGGTTAGCTGTGCGTGGGGTGGAGGGGAGCTGATTTTTTTCTCCCAAAGCTCGGCTGGAAAGTTCTGATGACTGGTCCTGGAAGTCACCAGAGGGGGGGGGGGGATATGGCTCCCAAAAACAAAAAAACCCTCCGGGTGTCTCCCTCCCCCATGCAGCATGCCCCACGAGCTGCGAAGCCCCTTCACCTTACCTGAGCCAGCGGGTGATTCTCTCCGCTAGGGCTGATGGGCAGGGAAGAGAAGCCTTTTGCGCTGGAGCCAACCCCTCTTCTCTGCCCAGCAGTACCAGACTAGCGGCGTGAGAAGGGTGGGAAGGGAAACTGGTTGGCTTTTGCTCTCTCTGAGCCGGCAGCCCGCCCAGAGAAGAAGGGAAGCGGGTGGAGGGGCGCCTTTGCCGCTTCCCTTCCCTCTGAATGGAAAGCCATCTTGGAGAAGAAAGGAAGCAGGTGGAGGGGCACCTTTCCCGCATCCCTTCCCTCGGAGCAGGCAGCCTGCTCTGAAAGAAGGAAAGTGGGTGGAGGGGTACCATCACTACTTCCCTTCCGTCTGAGCAGGCGGCCCGCTCAGAAAAAAGGGAAGTGGGTGGAGGTGTGCCTTCTCTGCTTTTCCCTTTGAGCAGGCAGCCTGCTCAGAGAGGAAGGGAAGTGGGTGGAGGGACACCTTTCCTGCTTCTCTTCCCTTTGAGCAGGCAGCCTGCTTGAAGAAGAAGCTGCTGGGGGTGCGCCTTCGCCGCTTCCCTTCCCTCTGAACGGACAACTCACGCGGAAAGAAGGGAAACGGGTGGAGGGGCCCCTTCGCCGCTTCCCCTCCCTTTGAGCAGGCAGCCCACTCGGAGAGGAAGGGAAACGGGTGGAAAAGTGCCATCACCACTTCCCTTCCGTCTGAGGGAAGCTGGTGGAGGGGTGGCATGCAGGGGCAGGGAAAGTGCATACCTCAGTGGCGTACCACTAATGGGGTAACCTGTGTCCCTAGGCATCCCCCACATGTCCAAACAGTGTGCGCCCACTAGTGGTACATCACTGAAAGTCACTCTTTTGGCTTGGGTGCTGTGTGGTTTCCGGGCTGTATGGCCGTGTTCTAGCAGCATTCTCTCCTGACGTTTCGCCTGCATCTGTGGCTGGCATCTTCAGAGGATCATTGCTAACTCCATAGAAGAAGATCTTGCTAACATTGCTAACTCCATAGAAGAAGATCCTCTGAAGATGCCAGCCACAGATGCAGGCGAAACGTCAGGAGAGAATGCTGCTAGAATACGGCCATACAGCCCGAAAACCACACAGCACCCAAGTGATTCCGGCCGTGAAAGCCTTCGACAACACTCTTTTGGCTGTTTAGCTCTGGTAATTAAGGTGAAGAGCTCAAGGGCGCTTCAATAATTGCCACATTGTCTACATGGAAAACACATTTAAGCTGGCATGCTGACATACATCAGTCATTACCCAAGTATTTGCAAATGGAAGGCATGCATATGTGCAGCAGGCACAAATTGCTTTAAAAGGGGCTCGGAGGAGAAGTCGATCTATGGCCACCAATCTTGAACCTCTTGATCTGACATTGCAAATGACTTAGCAGACCAGGTGCTCTGGAGCAGCAGCAGCAGAAGGGCTCATAAGGTCTCCTGGGAAGTATAGTTCCCATCAAGCCGTTTTTAAGCTTGAACTGTGAATCGGCCTTTTTTTCAGCCTGAAAATGTTCTAGGAAAAGGAAAGGAACTAAGGCAGTGGTTCGCAACCTGGGAGTCAGGACCCCTTTGGGGGTCGAAGAACCCTTTCACAGGGGTCGCCTAAGACTCTGCATCAGTGTTCTCCATCTGTAAAATTGATAAATGTTAGGGTTGGGGGCAGAGGTGGGATCCCACCAGTTCTCACCACTTCTCTAGACGTGGTTACTAATTTTTTCTGAGTGCTGAGAAGGGGTTACTAAAGCAGCCTCCCTACCCAATAGGGACTGGAGGTGCGTGTGTACGGCGGCGCCACTGTTTGAATCCCACCACCATCGGAACCTGTTATTAAAATTTTTGGATCCCACCACTTGTTGGGGGTCACCACAACATGAGGAACTGTATTAAAGGGTTGTGGCATTAGGAAGGTTGAGAACCACTGAACTAAGGTAAATGTGGGAAGGGGGGGTGGGGTGCCGCAGGGGGGCCATGAGAGGGGCAGAAAATATAGACTGCACACCGGGTGCGGGTTGACCCAGCTACGCCTCTGGGGGAGAGGAGGGGAAGGAGCTTGTAAACTGCTTTGAGACTACTTGCAGTTGAGAAAAGCAGGGAATAAATCCAAACTCTTTTCTTCTTCATTAGGATGGCAAACTTAACCTTGGTTTTGCACAATCCTGGATCTTCTTTCCTGCCTTCTCACACAGAGGACATAGAACAAATTTTAGTTAGAAACTGATTCTGTCTTGTCACAACATATGAATGTGGACATGATTAACTAGACATAGATTCTCATCGACAATGTATTTAAATCCAGAGTTTAATCCAAGTTTAGAGTCATGTTTAGGAAAGCCCAACCTGACTTGCATTTAACATGTATGTATGTATATGACCCAGCTCCCACTTGAAAAGTGGGAGGGAGCATGTACAGCCGTAGGAGGGACTTCATCATTTATTTCTTTCCATCATGAGGAGAGAGCTGTTTGTCTTACTGGTAGTTTCTTGTGTCTGTCCAGGACACTCACATTTAACGTATGATCTAACTAGACCCTAATTCTTGTGCATTTGCACTCACACTTATAGAATAGTATGAATTGATTTCTAACAGGGATTTTATCATTGTGCTCCACACAAGAAGCTACATATAAAGAAGTTTACTTGCAGTGCCATCCTAGGCAGTGTCACATCCTTCTAAATTCATGGACTTCAAAAGATATAACTCTGCCTAGGCCCTATCAAGGATATATTTTAGTCTTGATAAGAAAACTATTCATTCACAGACATATCAACCATGTGCATACATGTTGCTGTAATATGATTTGACATGCAACCATAAAGATAGTCAGCCAATTAAAAACTGACAGTTGCATAACCGGTTACACAGCTGGAGTACATCAAAATTTACAACCCCCTTTCTCTGTGTAGTGCAGTCAACCGTGACAAATTATAACACAACACAATTCCACTCCCAAATGAAAGGGCCGATTCTGATTTGAACCCAGCTAAGTCAAACAGCTTTTAAATTTATGAGCCTGGTTTGTTCCAGAATTAGAAAGAAGCCAGATTATTTTTTAAAAAAAAAGCAAAATGGGGAGGGGAGTTATGCAAGCTAAGAAAACAAGGGATAGCATAATGTGATACTGGTCAGCTCCTCACTAGGTCTGCTCAATGCAAACCAGTCAGTGTATGTGAAATTACAACAGAAGATCTACTTGTTGGTGAATACTGTATTATTACAATCATTTGACTCCCAGGTTTTCCTAAACACATAAAGATGGCTCTGTTGTAATCACGGCTGCCTACCCAATCCCCCTTGGTTCAGCAACATCACCAGAAGTATGACTGTGTGACCTATTTCTTTAAAAATGTGAGATAACTTTTTATTATTTAATGGCACCAACACACTACTCCCCTCACTGCTATTAAGCAGCAGACCTACTAATCCCATATCCAGTTCCTAGGGGAACAACTTGTGCAATCCCCTCCCCCCAATAATGCTGCACCTGGGCTCAGTTAACTGGAGCTAAACATTCCAAGCTTTCCCTCTTCAATTCAAATGTGCATTTCAGAAACCACACACTGAGAAATGCTGCAATGATAATGATTTTTTTTAAAGAGACTGAAGCAGCTGTTGTGATACTGCTTAAACTGGACAGGAAGTAGCAGAGAACAGGAAAGACCAACAGGAATCAGAGGGAAGTTGCTCAACATGCCTTTCATTCTCATGCCTCACCCCCACCCCATCACAGTACACATCATTCTGAAGACAGAGTAACAGAAAACCATCCACCCCACAGCAACTGCTGAAATGTTCTACACCAGTGGAAGAATTGCTACAGATTTGATCCTGGAGAACCCAGGAGTGTAGCTGAGAAAGGAAAACTGTGAATTGCTATTATCAACCATGTCTAGAACCGCCATTATAACTGGGTATATGAACAAGAAAGGGAAGCTTATCTTAATTTGCTTTTGGATTTTAGCTTTTCTTAACATATTGACAGGTGCTTCTTTGTATGAAGACAACTCTGATGAATGATGAAATAATAAATAATGAAATAATGAACGATGAAATAATTATCACTTTTTTTTATACCCCACTTTCAATCCAAGATTAACTCCCAAAACAGCTTATAACAATTAAAATCCAACATGTTCTTTCCTCTGGCAACTGATATCACAGGACAGACTTTTCTCTTAAGCGGGAAAGGGCAGAAAGAATTGCAGTTATAACCAGAATTGGCTGATGGTCAAGAAGACAACCCCATTAGAAGCCCTTCTGCTGATGTCTCTTATTGCTTCCTGTTTGCCAGAATGGCAAAAGAGACAAATCAGAATTTGAAACTAGAGCAGGTGGTCAGATAAAGAAAAGGCAAAAACTTCCTGAAGTATTATACTGGTTTCTAGTTTTTACCCAGAGCTCATAGATGCAAGATTACAACCAGGAATCTTGGAGCTGGGATCTAGCTTAGTGACTATATTGATCAGATCTAATAAGACACAAAGAATCCCAATATTAGCATCATCATATCAACAACTTTAAGAGTTTTCTAAACTGAGAGAGCCATATGTAAATACCTTTGACCTTGCCTGGTCCATAAAAGTGTCTTAACCTAAACCAGAACAGATTGTTCCATGCAGCCAATTAAAATTACTGGAATTTAAATTATTTACAAGATTCATAAGTAACTTCTTACAATATTTTTAATAGGCTAACTTGCTTTGGATGGTTGGTTGCCTGTTACACCCAGATTTCACAGTTTAGACTTCTGGTGCCTCTTCAGAGACTCCAGCCTCATATTGGCCTTTGTTACATACCCAATTCCAGAACCTACCACCAGCTGCATGTACAATTTTTAGAGCTATCGTTTTTTTACTTGCTAAGATTCTAATTTGAGTAAGATTTACCACTAGACCTTAGTCTTGAGACCAGGTGCCTTGATAGTTTGTTTCAGTAGATGAAATTGTCAGACATCATTTGAATGAGGAATCTCTGACTGCCTTTTATAGTCCAAACAGAGACAGGATAATGATGAATCAGTGTCCCTCATCTTGCATTTATTGGGTTTCACTGGTTATAGAAGCTGGACTTCCTGCTTGCCCCATGATTATAATTTCTGATCAACTGCTGAATGAATGGAATTGAGTTTTGGAAAGATGACTCTGAACAATGTCAAACTGGCATGTTAGACAGCTGCAGGCAGAAGGCTGCAGATAAATGTTTTGACTAGAGAACAATTCAGTTACTCATCCTGTAATGATGGGAACTAAATTTGGCTAATGGCTTATGATCTGATCTTAACTCTTCTTGCTCAGCCACCTTTTGCAGACAGGCTATTCCTGAAGACACAAAGCTACACAGAAAAAGAGAATAAAATGTAATACTCTCTGAAGGGTTAACAAGCTCCCAACAATAAGCAAGCTTTCTACATTTCATCTACTGCTTTACAGTAAAAACAGATACAATATTTGAGAAAAGAATTACCGTAGCTGTTTAAAATTTTATGACTGCCTATGCAGTCTAGGAGATGCATTCCCAAGATGAACACAGATCTGCTTGGCGTGATATGCTTGGCATTTCACATCCTGACTTTTTGCTATCTTAATGATATAAGATGGGGAAAAACTCTGCCCAGTGACACAGACTGGCCTGTTTTGTGTGTTTGTGGTTTTGTTTATTGTTCCTTTTAATTTTTTATCTGAAAGAGACAATATGAAGCTTTACCACAGTCAGAAATTTTCCAAACAGTTGATCACAGTGAGATTGATTTTCTCCCCTGCCATTGCAAGAGGTTTCACCACCAATTTGTTTTACTTTAACAACTGACTGCTATTAATGCAAAACAAAACTTTTAAAAAATGTATAACCTTTTACAGACTTTGGGAATTTTGCTGTTATGTTTTTCTGTACTCTTTCTTCCTCAGCTGGAGGGACAGTCAAGGCAACTATGCTTGAGAAACATAAGTCCAAAAACCCCTTGGACATATGGAAATAGCTATCTTTGGCATTTTATATTACAGGTTTAAATCTGAAAAGGTATTAGTGAGATGCAGTGGTAAATTAGTCCCAAAGTAAAATAAATTAATCTGCTTCCAGTTTCAGTCAGCATCCCTCCCCACATCCAAATTTATTCCCAAATCTCTCAGAGAATCCATTGTGGGCAGCTTTACTTGTCACTTGCTGCCTCAGATTCTGGCCAAAATCCTATTCTGTTCCATATGATTCATGCAGAATGGAATAATATTTTAATGACTCTTCTGCATGTGTTACTCAAAGGATCAAATCTAATGAGATACTGGAACATCCATGATCTGTATTACATTTGTAACTTCTGAAGGATGTGGAGGGAAATACTAGCCATTTCTACATGGGCTATTTCCCCTGCAGTCAATAATGTTGGGAAGTTCAGTCTCCCCATTCCCCCACAACATAATGATGCATTCATGCACCTTTCAGGCATTCCTTGGCTTTTTTCCTGATATTTACAAAAGTTGCTTTGCTAAGAAGTTCTGGGAAAGATCATAGCAAAGTGCATGGCCAGCATGTGGTGGAAACGTTCATATTTTCTCAGTCTATTTCATCTTGCCACTAAATAGCTTTTTTTGTTGCTTTAATCAGCAATTGAATATCATTGTAACATAATTATTGTTGCCAGTTCTGTGAATTCCCAGAATCTTAATCTTGTTTTTTGTACAGATATGAGGAGAAAGTCATATCTCCACAAGGGGTTAGAGACTTACCTTTTTAAAAAAAAATATGAAAGCTTGTAATTCAGAGAACCTGATACACATTATTCATATTCATGTGGTTTGGAACACTTATAGAACAATGTCTCATAGCCTCTAGGAGAATCAATACTGATTTATTAACATTTCTTACATTTTATCTGAAATAGAATCATAGAGCTGGAAGGGGTCCCAAGGGTCATCTGGTCCAACCCCTTGCACAATGCTGGAAATTCACAACTACCCCCCCACACACACACACTCCCCAGTTACCCCTGTTCTAAACCCAGAGGAAGACACACACAAAAAGCTCAGCCTTCAGGAGTTTCTTAACCGATTTTGAGGAGAGACCAATGTACATTACATTGGATATAATTCTTAGTCCATCGAGGTCTCTGTTAGACATTAATCATAGTCTTTACTTAGCACTATTAGCAAGACTAGATAACTGTTGATCAGAGACCACTAATAAAAAGAATTGCCCCTTCAAAAGTTGAGTTTAGGTCCAGTAATAAGAATAGAAGAAGCTCGTGTTTGTTCATTCTTTGGTAATATGGTGCTACAGTCCTAAATAATTTCCCCTTTAAATCTTTATGCAGTTAACAATCCAAAGTATTGAGTAGAGTATTTGTGCAGTAACACTTTTCTGAGTCTAGGATTGCCTAGTGTTGTCAGGTAATTTGGACAGAAGTTATGTGTTGATATTATTCCAAAATAGTGTGGAGAACAGATTTTTGTGTCTGCAGAGAATTTCTTCTAAATTTCATGGAGTAAAGAGTCAAGCTCGATTCCAATATGAGCAATTTTTTCCTGGACTTTTGTGTACCACTCAAATTGGTGGGTATCCTCTACCAAATAGAATGTTAAACTCGAAGCTGAGACTTGGAAATGAACCCTCAGCATGGATATTGAAGTCCCCTTGATCTATGTTTCTAGGAGTCTCTAGCACCACATCTGATAGTACCACTGGCAACACTGTTGCTAGGTGGCTTCTAGACAAAGAATGTCCAATCTATCTTTTGTCCCTAGTGTAAGAAACATACAGTCAGTGCCAGTGATAGTTTGCACTGGGAGTCTGCAGAAATTGAAGGACTCATTGAGGATAATAGCCATGCCTCATCCCCAGTCGTATGGCGTTAGTGGAGGAGGATCCCCAGTTGTATGGCGTTAGTGGAGGAGGATCACATGGAAGTAGTGGAAAACTAGACAATGTTAGTTGGGATAGACACACCATGTCATTTTCCCCACATACGTTTCTGTTATGCAAGCCAGGTCAGTTTCTTCTTCCTGTAACATCTCATAGATGTGTGTAGTTTTGTGCTTCACTAATCTTGTACTTCACAATGTTAATGTAGATGTGGGGAAAATAGGACCCTTGTATCAACTCAGAAATTGAACAGGCAGTGAGCATCCTTCCCAAAGACTTGACCATCTATGATAAATTCCACCCCTCTACCTACCAACTCCCAAATATGATGCTTGGAGGCAAGCTGAAAGTACCCATTTGGCATTGCATACCTCCAATGTCTCATTTAAACTGGATTGTTATATATGCAGTGTAACATGCAATGTTAGTTATTACACATACAACATTAACACATCAGTGCAATGCAGGTCCAGGCCATGAATCTCTGGTATGCTAATATGACTTTGTCCTGACATTTTAAAGAGTGAAGTGTGCTGGGTCATACAACATAAAGCTGGTAAGTTCTTATTGCATGCCAGCTTCATACTAAGAATGGAATTCATATTTCTCCTTGCAGGGAGATTTTTTTTAATGATGTAACGGAACATTAAAAAACATGATCCTCCAATCTATCAGTTGAGATTTTTGTTGCATGCATTGGTTGGCCTCAGCCATAACTGCAGAAATTTCCTTACTAGTTGTGTTTCTGCTGAGGCAATAAGAATCAGGCAAGCCTTCCTATCACAAGTACAATTTGAGTTTTCAAACATTTTCTTAGCACATGTTTGAAAAGGGCAAATGACAAAATCAAATAGCCATGAAAAAATTATAAACCATTTCAAATTCACCTGGTAGATTTAGCAGCTCAGCTCTTTAATCACTGCACACATTTGTGACATGTTAATAGCAAGGGTGAATTTAATAAAGTGAAATTCTTCTTAATGGACTGTTAAGGGACATGGTTGGAAGTAGTCCAAATCACACAGAAGAAGAAATCACTGATGACATCAAACTGGTGTGTTGTGGTTTTTCCCCCACAAGATTTTTTTTATACACTGTCCTCCATTTTCCTGTACAAAGCACAAGATTTGCAGTTGTTGGATAGAATTTTCACTTTCTCTCAGCCACCTCTTTGTAGCCTAGTTTAATATAGATAGCATGGAAACAATTTCTTTTAATTCAAGCAAGAAAGGTTTGGATAGTTAAGGTGTGAACCATAGCACTGACTGTGTTTTTCTGAAATGTATTTGATATTTTCTGATTTCATTCCCTTCCCCTGTCTATGGATGCATTTTTGTGAGCACACAGTGAAACACTTGAATGCATACACATGCTGTATACACACATACCCTGGCAATGTAGATGGAGTTATTCAGATTAGCCATATAGGGATCCTCCTTTCATACATGTATGTGTACACACAGTACACTCTGCCAGCCACAGTTACAGGCACTTAGCCAGTGTCTTTAGAATTATATAAAGGAGTGGTGTTACACAACATTTTTTAGTTTAGCAAGGCTTTGCTTTATCTACTCCTTCCCTTTTCTTCTGTTTAAGAGCATCAGAACATTCCAGTGCTTACTTCCAAGAGCAAATAAAAACCATTCAAACAAAAATGATACAGACACAGATCAGGAAAAACACATGTTAAGTATTTGGGTAATGCACGGAACGTTAACAAAGGACACCCAGATTTGCTGACAAGTTAATTCATTTCCCAGTGGTGCATGTAATCCATAGAACTGGGGTATACCAAGCAAAATCCATTGGAGAAACGGAACCACAGACCACACCTATACAGGAATTCTGTACTAATTCAGTCTGGGTTTTATGCTGAACTTGTATTCTTAGAAACTGCTGTTAACAGTTAAAGGGATTTTCATGGTTAGTGAACTTCAAATAGAGAGATGTTTGATGAAATGAGAAATAGGAGGAAAGGAATTCCTGCTTCCAAAGCAAACACTTTTGAATTATTTGGAAACAGGAAGACAGTATCAGTTTTTAAAAGACAGAGCTTAATGTGAGAATGGTATTTGTTTTGTTATTTTCTTTCAAGAATATTATTAGGCCTTCAGAGAATGGCAGATAGCCAAAAAAGCACTCAGTGGAGTTTTTCATCTCCTCTGACTTTTCTCTCTCTTTGTGCTGCTACTCCTTAGGGAGAATATTAGGAGACCAGGATATTTTCTCAGCCATTTGTACTATATATTCCTTTCTGCCCTCCGTTATATGTTCCTACTTGTACAAAGCAGGTAGTTTAACTAGATTTATTCTGAAGGTTAGATTTTAAATAGTTCTTTCTTATTCAATGTAAGTACACTAAGTGGGTGCACTTTGATCTGATGAATCCATAAATGCCCCTCCTGAATCATAAGCCACAACTGACGCCAAGGATAATCCTGATCCTATGAAGATGCTTCAAATTCACTGGCACAAGCAGATTAGATGGTATTTAGTGCACAGCCACTTAGATCTGTCTCACTTTCTTTCTAGGTGTCTCCCAGTGTCCCATGTGAGCACAACATCAGAGCCATTCCAAGTACCCCTCCACCCTTGAAGCTGAGCTTTGCCTTTCCAAGAGGGTGGACAGGCAGACTTAAGACAAGCAGAGATCAGAATTCTAAAACAAAAGCATGATAGGCACCTTATTCTTTCGTGACAATATCTGGTGTGGGATTGATTCCAATACTACTGTATCTGCTAGCTATTTATGCCTTCAAAAACACACTTTATTCTAAAGCACATGTACTTCTGTTCAGCACAGTGCAGGGACAGTTAGAATGATGTTATACCTGCCCAGGATCACTCTGTTAATTCACTGGATTATAGATTAGATCTTTTTTAAAATAAATTTTTAATTGATATTTGGATTGTTACAGATTTATGTTGTCAGTGGTGAAGCTCCCACGGGGACATCCGGGGACACTTGACCCGGGCGCACCCCGTGGGAGTCACGTGGGGGGCGCAAAACCATTCCAGCGTCTCCCCTCCTCTGCCTGATCTCCGGCCGTTCTCCCCTTCTCCTTGCCTGTTCCGTCATTAATTAAGCTTCCTCCCCCCTCACTTGCCTGCTTTGTCTTGATAAGCATCTCGAAGCTGCTCTCCCTCACTCTCATTCACTTTCAGTTTTGATTTTGCTTCATGAGGGAGGGAGAGGAGGAGGAGAAAAGTGAAAGAGACTAGAGCTGGGATAGAGCCAAGGCGAGCCAGGAGAGTGGAGAAAGAAGATCATGCATACCCTTCTGAAACTTGCATTGGTAAGATTTTAAAAAGAAAATGAAAGGTGTTTCTTTTAGTTCTTTCCAGTTTTACAGGGGGGAGCTTCACTTCCAGAGGGGAGCTAATAAAACAAAAGCTAGTTTGTGAAACTTTACCTGTTTTCTTCAGCATAAGCACAGTATTATATCTGTAAACTGCATTTTGTACTTGAGATCTTTAGTGCATTGAATACTGAAAAGTAATCCCTTCATGGGAGGTAATGGTTTTTAGCACTATAAAACTTGCATTATACAGAACAGCACACAAGCAGCATAATTTGCATAAAAGGAGTTCCACTTGAAAAGATCTATCTTTCATAAACCTTCCAGTCTTCCCCTTGCTATTTTAGTTGCCTGTGGCTATTTTTTGTTTTAGTATAGTTTTTGGCATATAATTTTTATAATATCAAGTGGTATACTCTCTCAAAGTGAAAAGCTGCAAAATGTGGTTTTCACTACAGATAGTGGAGACTGAATAGTTAGCTAAGGGTTTCCAGCCTCAGGTGAGTGGCTATAGATCTCCTGGAATTACAAAATGATTTCCAGGTACAGAGATCAGTTCACCAGGAGAAAATGGCAACTCTGTATGAAGTAGATTCTGCATTTGCACTCCACTGGAAATCTGTCCTCTCTCTAGAACCCCCCAGCTTCCTCAAGGTTTCATCTTGAAAATCTCCAGGTATTTCCCAATCTGGAGCAAGACAACCCTAGATTCTCTGCACAATGTCTACATGTTTTAATAATAGCTATATCTTCAGTGTTTGTGATGTGTCTAGAATTGTAAACTAAAGGAAGACCTAGAAGAAGGAGCAGGGGACACAGAACACATAGCTGTGCATCTGGGATTGTAAGAGAGTGATGTGTTGGAATGCTTGGGAGTAAACTCCCACAATGTAAAACTCTCTGAAGGTTCAACAAAAAAGGCATAGAGGCCAAAGTCTGATGTTGCCTCTTGGCACTGATATTCAGAGGAGTTTGAAATGCCCCCTGAATGTGGAAGTTTTTGCACAGTTTCAGCATTCAAGACAGATTTTTTCAAGAGCAAGTCAAGAGAAGTAGATTCTGAGTTTGTGCCCAAGCAGCCCCACAGCAACTTCTGGCCTTGGCTAAGCCCAAGTGGCGGATGAATGCTCACCATATAAATTCAAAAGGAATACATAAGCCCCCCCCCCCCTCTCTCTGGGAAGAACCTTTTGGTCATCCAGGGTTACTTTTGGAGGGCTGCGCCCTTAGCCAACAGAGATTAAAGGAAGGACAAATCTGCAGTGTTTGGAATTCTTGTAGATACAAAGTCTGAAATAGGCATTCAAGAGAAAGAGATGGAAATTCAGACTTGTACTGTGTCTTCACTTGGTCAGGTTTTGAAGTATTAATCCAAGATTGGCTATTATTTTTGGCAGTGCTTGGGAGAAATGCACAAAGGGAGATGAGTGGAGAGATGTAATAAAACATTATTGAAACAAAACATTTTAGAAAGCATTTTTTTTTAAGTCATATGGCACTTAAAATACTTTTAAGTGTTATAACAGTTGTTAAACATTTTGAAAATGTTGTCAAATTTTGTTAATCTCTGCTGTGTGCCATGGCCCATTGCTGTGTTCAGATTTGTGAGTTGGGAAATGTTCTATAATGTGATGGTGGCTTTGAGATGACTTGGTGCAAAAAATCATTCTTTGGCTGTAGTGGGGGAGGGTGGTCTTTGGTCATGGGGGGAGGGGGGCTGCCTGGGGGGGCGCAAATCCAGATTTTGCCCCGGGCTCAATTTTTCCTAGCTACACCTCTGTATGTTGTACATCTTTATGTTTCATCCTCCATATCCTTTTACCCCCTTTTCCCCCTCCCCCTTCTTCTTTTCTTCTTTAAATGTGCAGCAACGGGTCCATTCTTTCTAATCTTCTTTTCCAGTTTTCTTCTGTGATTCCAATTTTGTTTAACCAGTCTTTGAATTCAGTCCAGATCCACTTCATATCTTTTTGTTTTCCTTGCCATATTTGGTTTCTTGACATTATGTCAAAAATTTCTAATTGTATTTGTTCCCATATATATTCCAACCATTTCTGTATTGTCCAGATTTATAGATTAGATCTCATCCATCCAATAAGCCCTGTATCGTTCCCCAGTGCTGCAGAGTACTTTGCAGACACTGAGCAGAACTGAGGCAACTGGGAGAGCTCCCCTGGCCGGAGAGCCCCTGATCTATACAGCACCAATATGGTGGTTTCCAGGGAACATTGCCTCCATCTTTTTATCTTTGCATAAGGGTTTTAAATATATCTATTATCATAGAACTATAATGTGTTGAATCCTATCCTTATATACAATATGAATGAGTTTCTTGCATAAATATAAACAAGTTGGATTTATGGAAGTCTTATTTGATCTCAAGAAGGGAGTTTTTGGTAATGCAAGTTTTATTTATTTTTTTTAGGAAACTTGTGCACATTGTTCAACATTGAGACTTCATTCTGATTTATAATTATTTGCATATTGGACTGTGTTTTAAAAGGGGGGAAAGGTCCTGTGGTGGCATGTGTGCTTGGTACAGAGAAGTTCCCGATTCAATCCCCAGTACCTGCAGTTTTTTTTTTAAAAAAAGGATGTGAAAGACCTTGACCTGAGACCTTGGACAGCCACTGCCAGCTTTTGTAAACAATGATGTATTTGATGGACCAATGGACTGATTCAGTATAAGGCAGGTTCAGGTGTTCATGAATGTACTCTGTAAAGTCTTTTTGCACAGTTCAGCACCCTGGCTTCATAAATTAAGTGCATGCCTAAGTAGAAAAGAACAGTTCAGCACTGCCTTATGCAGATGATGCAGTAATCCTTTCAAGAACACCTACTGGCCTTATAAGAGCACTGAAAGCATTATCATTGTATTGTAAAGAAGACAAATTAGAACTTAATTCCAAGAAAACCAAAATCATGGCTTTTGCCAGAAGGCCCAAATATCATTCAGGGAGCATTGATGGTCATAAGATTGAGCAGGTTTTCTGCTTCAGCCCTCTGGGGGTAGTTCTCCAGTCCTCCAAGAAGCAGAAAGGCTCATGGGGATTATGTGGCTAAATGCTTAGAGGAGCTCAACTGCCATCTTTTAAGACAAAAAGTGGCTATTATATTCCTGCAGCACTTACCGGTATATTGTTTGAAGCCAAGTCAATTGCACAACACCTGTATGGTACCTTGTTAGGTCCATTCCCAGTTTTGCACCACTGGAACTGGTACAGTTTAAATTTTTAAGATCGGCCCTTCAAATTCCAAAATGTGTCTCTAATGTTACTATGCAACTAGAGACAGGCTTCATAAGAGTGGAGGCTAGAGTTTGGGAGGCCATACTTAACTGCTGGCTCAGACTATCTTTCCTCTTACTTGGCCTTGCCCTATTGATTATGAGTAGTGATTTACAATCAACATGGTAATAGGCAGTGGTACCTGACATCTCCTCTCTGGATTTTCCTCCATAGCTTTTACTCAGCATGAGTAATGAACAGCCCAAAGAAGCCATTAAACAGCATCTGGCAGATTGCCAGCTGGATCTAGCCAGGTCTACAGCTTTTATTGCTAGTGAATCTAATAGTATGCTACCTCTCCTATGGCCAGCTCTGGAGTAACCATTAAGCAAAATAAGCACATGCTGAGGGTCTCAAGAAAAGAGGGTCACAAGTTTTTTTCCTCCTTATCTCTGCTAAGTTTTGAAGCACATTTGTTACAACAGATTGATTTTGGGAATATGATTAAAGACTTTGCAATTAAAAATGCAGGAGAAAACTTTTGGTAATATAAATAAAGTTATAAATAAGCAATAAACATTATTTTGCATTTTTTATTCATGTAAGTTAAATGCTATCTATCTTAAAGGCAAGAGAGCAACAGAATAATAGGTGTTTTGTTTCATACAAATAATGATATTTATTCAATTATATATAGAGCTTGTGGAATGCTTACTTGTGTACGCAATATACCAATATATATCTAATTCTCAACATGGTCCCATCTGTGGGTTCTTAATTTCAGAGACTGGAGCCATAAACAGACAGATCTTTCTACAAACCTGAGAAAAGTCCCAGATTGGCAAAAAAAATCTGAAATTGTTAAAGAGAGAGAGAGAAAGAGAGAGCAACACTCCATTGCAGCTGAGCCTTTTGCTATTTGGCCAGTCTTTTCCAAGGAACAGTCTGTCAGGGGAAAGAAAAGAGGAAAAGCTGAGGGTCGGAGTGGTGTAGTGACTAGAGTGAATAAAATATTCAACAAGAAAATGATGTACACTGCTTTGATTCCCCATCAAGGTGTAAAGTAAACAAATAATAAAGCTGAAGATTTTCAGGGAATGATAAAAGAAGGGTGGTTGGTGAATGGGAAGGAAGCAGGGGAAATGGAGAGGATATAGAGGCTGCCAGGAGGAGAAAAAGGAGAAATAATTTGGGGAAGAGGTAATGTGTGTGTATGCACTAGGCACTATTATATCACATGATGTATGATTGACTGGGAGGTCCTTGTTTCTGGTTCACTGTTAAGGGCACTGTGTTCTTTCCCATTAGGTATTTGTTAATCTGTTAATACAATCATGCCTGGGGACTGCACAGCCTCAGAACTAGTGTTAACTATGGATTTTCCGTTGTTCCCCCTCACCCCCATCCAAACGAGGCATGTTGTAACATTTCATGCATTGGAATAGCAGTAGTGGAAGACTAGGACAGATACAAACATGATTTCTTCATCAATTTTTTCGGAGAAGTCTTTTCTAACTTGCCATATTTTTAAAAAATACATCAACGATTTAGAGAAATCAGAAGCTTGACCTGTTTTTCTTGTACTTCAGCATTTTAAGGTCCACCTTACTTTCCTCCTGCTGGAACCTCTCAATCACTCCAGCAAACTGTTGCACAATGTAAGTCAAATGCTTTCAAATTAGCAAGGCTGCTAAAAATCTGTTACATATCATTTGGTGTCACTATTACACATGGCAAGTTTATCCAGCCTCTTACTGTAATGAAATACACACAGAGGACCTAACCTTTTAAAAGAATGCACATGTTGTGTTCCATTTACTTGGCCCATCATGCTATGACTCCAATACACTGGGTTTAATAACTTTTTTGACAAGAAAGGCTTGTGTCTGACATGTTGGGGAAAATTACTGTGGGTTTTATTATTCATTCAACAAAAATGCATTGCCCCCTGCTGCTAATCTTGTGTAATACAGGCAGTTCCTGAATAATGCAAATAAAGCTTAGGCTTCTTATGGTAAATGAGAGCAGCTTTACGTACAATAGATGAGTACTAGAAAATTATATTCTTGTTAACCTATGAGATGCTATATATAAGTGTACATTAAGGTAGTAGTGATTGATAGTAGCAAATACTAGCTGGGATCATTTGAAATCCTGGCACAGATGACAAATTTGTTTGAGGGATGGGCTTACAAGAGAGAGAGTGCCTCCAAATTATCTTGTACGTCGCTGATGGATGACACAGTGAAAGACATCTTGTTAGATTCATTGTATTAGTTTTCATTAATTACATCATATAGTTGAAAGTAATTACAAATAGATTTGTGAAAGGAAAAAAGCATTCTTTTTGTTTTCATATGAAACCTGCATGTGACAACAAAAAGGAGGCATTACCCTCCAAAGGACCAATCACCCAGTGCCATTGATATCTTCCAGTCTTTGTTACTGTGCCCAATAGGTTGTCCCCTGGAACCAGACGCTGCCCATTTGGTTCTGAACACTGGATCTTCTTCACATTGTGATCAGGTCATATATATATATATTGGTATTAAAGATTCCCTACCCAGCCTCTTGCAATATTAATAAGCAGTCTGCTCTGAGCTAATTTTTCCCACATCATTGAGAGACTGCGTCCCCATCCTGGGTAACATGATGGCAGGTTAAAACGTTATGTTCTATGTAAAATCCTCCAACAAACAAAAAGCTTCATTCTACTTGTAGTAGGTTGTGAAGAACATCGAATCATACACTGGACCTTTCAGAAGACTGTCAACAATACATCTATATATATAAAAAGCTAACAGTGACTTTGTTAGTCACTCCCTAACGCCGAAACAGCTGGACGGATCGCCCCCAAATTTTCACAGGATGTCCTTCCCTGTTGCGGGCAGGTAATCAGACCTTCAAACCGCCAAAAGTCCATACCTGAGCCAGGTAAAAAATCTTTTTCCTGGCTCACCAGGCCATGAAGCTGTTTGTGTTTAACTGTCACCCTTAGAATGTTCGTGCAGCATGTCTATCTGTGGCCTGAGGGCTTGATATGAGGGCTTAGAATGTTCACGCAGATGGGCAGAGATGAGCATTGAAGACAGTAAATAGGTAACATTGTTAGGTAATACGACTGGAAGTGAAACACATACACACTTTTCCGTGTGAGACACCAGGTGGGGTTTTCCCCCCTCACATGCAGGTAACTTTCACTCTCACCCACTGCTACCACATAACACACATACTTTCATACACATCCAGCTCATCCTCACACACCTCACTCTGCCCTCCCTCACATCCAACCACCACTTACCCACTTCCTCACCCATATTTGCCACAGCTCTCTTTTACTAAAAGCGAGCTGGAGTTTGCCTTTTTCTTCTAAGAAAATCAGCGGGGGGTGAGGCTGACCCAACACTACTGGCTCCGCTTCTTTTGGTCATGGCCCTTTAAGAACCCAGGGAGCTGGCCTCGATCTGAGAGCCTCACCACCCTGCCTCTGCTGCCTGACTGGGATAGCCTCCTTGCCCCAGTTCTGCCTTCCCCAAAGAAGCAGGACACAATATGCGTGTCAACCAGCCTCTCATGGACAGGCGGGATTCGCACTCTGGACAGTTCCGTTGTGGAATGGAAAGGGTTACCTTATACTAAAAAAAAAAGACACCACCATATAACAATGTGAATTGAAAAGGGAAAGAGGGATTCCATTTGACCACCCCAAAAGGCTATGCTGCGGATCATTGGACCTGCATGGACATCTGTGTGGGTTGCAGACTGTGATTAGAAGGACAATTGCCACAGCAACACGTGGCTGGGCCCCACTAGTAGTGGATAAAATTCTTTAAGGTGATTAACAAGACATTTTTGCTTTAACAAGTGAGTTTAAAAAGCTGTTTTACCTCCCGCTTGCAAGACAGGTTTGTCTATTCAATTTTCCTTCCCCCCCCAGAGGCATTTATCTTCAGGCATACAGGCTATGGCAGGGGTAGGGAACCTGCGGCTCTCCAGATGTTCAGGAACTACAATTCCCATCAGCCTCTGTCAGCATGGCCAATTGGCCATGCTGGTAGGGGCTGATGGGAATTGTAGTTCCTGAACATCTGGAGAGCTGCAGGTTCCCTACCCCTGGGCTATGGGATCCAGTTCTGCCAGCAGAATGTGCCCATGGTGTTCACACTCATCCTACTATAATTTCTGTTCGCAAATCTTGCATGATTTTTTAGTTCCCACCAACCCCCCAAACCCTTTTTGAAACCAACAAAAAAAAATAACAATTGGCTTACTTAATGACATCAAGGTTCTTCTATTTCAGTGATGCTCACCACCCTCCCCCACTGAAAGCAATCAGCCAGATTTATTTATTTTTATTTTTATTTATTATTCTACTTTTATACCGCCCTCCCCCGAAGGGCTCAGGGCGGTTTACAACAATGATAAGACAATAAATATTAAAACAATTTAAAAGCAGCATCCAATTTCTGTATCAAATAAAATAAAGATGGAGTCCCGCTATTAAAACTCCTACAAAGGGAACAGCGGGTTGTAGCTGTTTCCGGGCACCCTATCAGCGGCTGGGCTCTCCAAAAGCCCGGCGGAATAACTCAGTCTTACAGGCCCTGCGGAATTCATTAAGGTCCCGCAGGGGGGTCAGGACAGTTTCAGTGGAGAGAGCATTCCACACCAGGCAGGGTAGCCAGGGCATTAAATGCCCTGTGCAAGCCTAGTGGAAGGCTCCAGCCGCTCATAGCAGGGGGCGGGGATCACAAGCAGATTGGCCTCTGCTGAACGCAGAGACCGACATGGGACATATGGGGCCAGACGGTCTCTCAGGTACGAAGGTCCCAGACCACGTAGGGCCTTAAAGGTTAACACCAACACCTTGAAGACAATCCGGAACTCAACTGGGAGCCAGTGCAAGCGATGCAACACGGGCATGATGTGATCTCTAAAGGCACCTCCCGTGAGCAAACGTGCCGCTGAGCAAGTACAAAACAAGATGGCATGACAAACAGAATGTGTTTGTAGACTACACTCAATGATAGTGCAATCTTAATACTTTCAAATATGATTATCGGTTCACAGCTTCAAATTAAATAACATGTGCATTGTGTAAAGGACCAGGATATGATTGCAAAACTCTAAATGGCTATCTACTGACCTGACACAAAAATATGTTGAATCTCTGACATTCATACATTTCTACATTTCAAATAGTGGGAAAGAGGCTATATAGCATATTAGGTGGCATATATGAGAGGCTGACAAGACTTGTTGAGCCCACTGACCATTACCTCTTCTTTTTGATCCATGTAGGAACGAACGACACAGGAAGACATAGCTTTCTGGACATCAGAAGGAATTTTGAGGTTCTAGAAAGGAAGCTGAAGGCATATGTCTGGATGTACAAGTTGTCATTTCATCTCTACTCCCAGTGGAAAGACATGGTCCAGGGAGAGAAAGAAGAATAGTGGAGGTGAGCAACTGGCTTCACAAGTGGTTCCGCCAGGAACAATGGTCTGTGGTTGCATGAAGAGGGACTGCTGGCAAGGGATGGGTTGCACCAAAGGTTACAAAGGTTGGTCAAGAAACCAACAGCGGGAGGGAAAAAACCTTAATGAAGCAGCCAGAGGAAATGCACCATGGCCTTCGATGTCTCTACACAAATGCACAAAGCATGGGAAAAAAACAATATGAACTCTGAACACAGCAAAACAAATATGATATTATAGGCATCACTGAAACCTGGTGGGACGAGTCTCATGATTGGAACATAAGAATGGAAGAGTATAACCTATTTCAGAGAAACAGTTCAAATAGGAAAGGAGGAGGAATATATGTAAAAGATTATTACAGCTGTGAGCAGGTCCATGACTTAAATCCTGCAAGCCAGATTGAGAGCATTTGGGTGAAAATTAAAGGGAAGAGAAACAGCACTGATCTCATTGTGGGGGTCTATAATAGTTTGAAGAGATGGATGATGCATTCTTGGAACAGATGTACAAACTTTCAGAAAGGAAAGAAGTAGTAGTAAAGGGAGATTTCAATTATCTGGATATTTGTTGCGAGTCAAACTCTTCCATGACAATCAGGTGCAACAAATTTCTCACTTGCCTTGCAGACAGTTTCATGGTCCAGATGGTGGAAGAAGCAACAAAGGGAATGGCTATTTTACATCTGCTCATAACCAATAATGATGATCTGATTAGTGGAGTAGAAGTGGTAGGATCCTTAGGTGGGAGTGATCATGTTCTCCTGGAGTTCGTTATACAGTGGAAAGGGGATGCTAAGTGTAGTTGTAACCTCTAACTGTGGGTTCTGTGGGGCAGAACTTGAACATAGGGGTTACATAGTCATACGTGCATTCCAGATTATAAGAAAGCAGATTTCGGTAAGCTGAGGAATCTACTAGGTGCGATCCCGTGGTCAAAAATACTAAAAGAGAAGGGAGTGCATGATGACTGAGAGTTTCTTAAAAGTGAGATCTTGAGGGCACAATTTCAAACACTTCCATTGAGGAGGAAAAATGGGAGGTGTCAAAGGAAACCAGGATGCCTGTCTAAAGAACTTTCAACTGAGCTAAGATTTAAAAAGGACATGTACAAGAAATGGAAAAGGGGGGGGGGGATCACCAAAGAAGAATTCGAACAAATAACCAGGGAGAAAGTCAGAAAAGCTAAAGCTCATAGTGAGCTGAGGTTTGCCAGAGAGGTTATAAACAACAAAAAGAGGGGGTTTTTGGTTATGTCCATAGCAAAAGGAAGAAAAAAGAGAGGATAGAGTAACTGCATGGAGAAGATGGCAAAATGCTAACAGGGGATGAGGAAAAGGCAGAACTACTCAACATTTTCTTTGCCTAAGTCTTTTTCCAAAAAGGAAACTGTGCTCATCCAGGGGGAAATGAAGATGATACAGTAGGAGAAATTCAGCACAGAATAAAGAGTTAGTGCAGGAACACCTGGCTACTTTAAACAAATTCAAATCTCCAGGCCCTGATGAGCTGAATCCCAGGGTATTAAAATAACTGGCAGAAGTAATCTCAGAACCGCTTGCTATAATCTTTGAGAACTCCTGGAGAACAGGAGAAGTCCCAGTGGACTGGAGGAGGGCTAATGTTATCCCCATCTACAAAAAGGGGAAAAAGGAGTACCCTAATAATTACCGATGTAAGTCAGCCTTACATCAATACGAGGGAAGATTCTGGAGCAGATCATTAAACAAATGGTCTGCCAGCACTTAGAAGGGAATACTGTGATCACAAAAAGTCAGCATGAGTTTCTGAAAAACAAGTCATGCCAGACTAGTCTTATCTCTTTTTTTGATAGAGTGACAAGCTTGGAAGATAAAGGGAATGCTGTGGGTGTAGCATACCTTGATTTTAGTAAAGCTTTTGACAAGGTGCCCCATAATATTCTTTCAAGTAAGCTAGTAAAATGTGGACTTAACAATGCTACTATTAGATGGATTTCTGACTGACCAAACTTAAAGGATGCTCATCAATGGCTAATCTTCATCCTGGAGAGAAGTAACTAGTGGGTTGCCACAGGGTTCTGTCCTGGGCCCAGTGCTATTAAATATTTTTATCAATGACTTGGATGATGGAATAGAGGGCATGCTATTCAAATTTGCAGATGACACCAAAATAGGAGGGGGAGCTAATACCCCAGAGGACAGAGTCAGAATTCAAAATTACCTGGCCAGATTAGAGAGCTGGACCAAAACAAACAAAATGAATTTCAACAGAGATAAATGTAAGATACTACACTTATGCAGAAAAAAATGAAATGCACAGATATAGGATGGCAGCCACCCGGCTTGACAACATTACATGCAAAAGGGATTTGGGAGTCTTCGTAGATCACAAACTGAACATGAGTCAGCGGTGTGATGCGGCAGCCGAGAAAGCCAACGCGATTCTGGGCTGTATCAATTGGAGTATAATGTCTCTAGATCGAGGGATGTAACTGTACCTCTCTATTCTGCATCAGTTAGACCTCACCTGGAATATTGTACAGTTCTGGGCACAGCAATTCAAGAAGGATATTGACAATCTGGAATGAGGGCAACCAAAATGGTAAAAGGTCTGGAATCCATTGCGCTACGAAGAGAGACTTAGGGAACTGGGTATGTTTAGTTTGGAAAGAGAAGGTTAAGAGGTGACATGATAGCCATGTTTAAATATTTGAAGGGATGTCATGTTGGTGAGGGAGCAAACTTGTTTTCTGTGGCTCCAGAGACTAGGACCAGGAGTAATGGGTTCAAGGTGAAGGAAAAGAAATTCCACCTAAACATCAGGAAAAACTTCCTGACAGTATGTGTGGTTCAACAGTTGAATGCACTACCTCGAAGTGTGGTGGAGTCTCCTTCTTTGTAGGATTTTAAAGAGAGACTGAATGGCCATCTGTCAGGACTAGAGTGCTTTGATTATGTGCTCCTGCATTGCAGGGGGTTGGACTTGATGACCCTTGTGGTCTCTTCCAACTCTATGATTTTATTATTCTAATTCAGTCTTAATATTTCACCTCCCATAGGCAGATTGGGAAGTTAAAATGGTCAAGGAAGTTAAAATGGTCAAGGAGCATGCAAGGCTAATCAACCCCTGCCGTGCTACAAGCCAGCATCCCAGGGGCCAGTCAGCTCAGACTTGGCCAGTGTCAGCTCACTCATTGCTTCATCGTGCAGTGCTGCCAACTCAGCAGTCCCTGCAATTCTGCCCAAGCAACTCCACAACTTTGCTTGCTTCTAATTGCCAGAGATCCTCCAGGGCAGCTATTGTCTTTGAAAGTAAGCGGCCAGCCAAATTGAAGGTATTGGCTATCTCATACAAAGCCCTTCATGGCCTGGCCCTTCTTAATTGTGAAATCATTACTCTCCCTGTGCTCCATCACAATAACTTTGCTCAAGTCTGCAGGATCTTTTGTAAATGCCAACCTGCAAATGGTCAAAATCAGCAACTGTCCACACATGTGCTTTCTCTGTTGTGGCTTCCGCCTTGTGGAACGGCTTGGCCAAGGAGGTCAAGGAAGACTCCCACTCTCCTGGTCTTTTGCAAACTATGCATAGGGTTGCACTGCACAAAATGGTTTTACAAACTTGCTTTGATAAATATTAGGAAGTGTGGTCTATACTTATTGTAAGTACGGTTTCAATCACCTGTTCAGCTGTACCTGATAATCACTGAATGAACATTCAAAAAATAGTCAACTTTTTACTGTACAAAGATTGTACATGTATCCACTGTAACTTGAGAACATGGATGGTGTATGCCTTTCTTGTTGAGATGACACAGTTAGCAAAACAATGGAATAAAGAACCAGTATAAGATACACTGTAAATTAACAAGTTTTTGCTAGAAGCGCTACAGCAATTACAGAATTGCTTATGTTTTATCTTTAATAAATGAGAATATGAAGATGCAGTCTTAAACAAAGCTACACCCTTCTAGGTCCACTAAACCCAGTGTGTCTAGAAGAGTGTAACTCTTTTCAGGACAGTGTCAGAGGGTAGCCATGTCTGCCTGCAATAAAGGAAGGGAGCTTGAACTCTCTGAAGTTCATACCCACACATTTTTGTTGGTTTTTAGAGTGCTACTGGACTCAGATCTATCTATTCCAGGGGTTGGGAACCCGCAGCTCGCGAGCCGCATGCAGTTCTTCTGCCGCTGTTCTGCTGACTCCACATGAGCCGAACGCCAAACCCATCTTCACCAGCCAGCATCCCACAAGCCAGCGGCCGGACAGGCAGCATGATCCAACCTCCTACCCGCTTCGCTGGTTGCGAGGCGGCGCTCTCCAATGACGGCCAGGCCGAGCTGCGGAACCCATCTTACAGCTCGCCCTGCAAGCAGCAGGGCGGGCATCATCCTTCGCCTACTGACTGCCAGGCCGAATGGCCGTAACTCCTGCCCGCCTTGCAGGTTGTGGTAGAATTGCTTTCCCGGCGGCCAGCCAGATCGAGCTTCTGGAACCATCTTTCTTCGCCCTGCAAGTAGCAGGGGCGGGCACATCCTTCGCCCTCGCGACCCAGCCAGGCCGCGCCGCGGGCTTTTACCCTCCTGCCCTTGGCGCTGGTTTGCGGGTGCTATTGCCTGCCCTGCAGGCGCGGGGGGGGGGGCGCGAGCGAGCAAGTGGGCAGGGGAGTGGAGGGGGGGCGTGAGAGTGGGTGGGTGGGTGAGGGGGGGGGAGGGTGAGCCAAATGGCTCTTTGAGGGGAAAAGGTTCCCAACCCCTGATCTATTCAGAATGGCACTGTGAGACTAACTTTGGCTTGTGTCACCGTCACTCTCTAACAGTGATTTACCCTTTGCATTATGCGGAACTTAAATGGAATTCATGAATCCAAGTCTTGTATCTTCCTGTATACTGTACTCCCCTGAGAGGAACTGTTCTCATTTAGTGGTATTTAATTAACAAAACCAGACCTTCTTCTCAGAGAAGATCTAATTTTCAATAGATGTTTAACTAATTAATTACTAACAAAAAATATTTCGGACTTTCAACCCGGCCATTGATTATTTCAGAGTCTCTCAGCCTCAATTTCATCTGTAAAATCAACATAAGCTGTCCTTTCATGTTCTGTGCTGATAAAAGCCAGATGATGCTCTTTTTTGGTGTAGATTATAACTGTCACAGAAGTCATAATAAAGTAACATATTTTATACAGTGGTGGGATCCAAAAATTTTAGTAACAGGTTCCCATGGTGGTGGGATTCAAACTGTGGCATAGCACCAATGGGGCTGAGCGGGGCACGATGGGGGCGTGGCCAGGCATTCCGGGGGTGGGGCATTCCTGGGTGGGGCTGTGGCAAGGACGCAGCCGCTGCGCCGGTCCTTGGGCGGGAAACGAATGCACGCAGGCGCAGGCTGCCACGCACGCTGGTGCACCTCCTGCTAGACTGCTTCAAGTTCTGCTGAGAGGAGGGGCGTAACTAAGGCAAAAATCAATTGGCAAAATTACCAATTAGTAACCACCTCTCGGCACACACAAATAATTAGTAACCTACTCTCGGGAACCTGTGAGAACCTGCTGGATCCCACCTCTGATTTTATATAATAAAACCCCAAATTAATAGCAATGCAAAAGAAGAAGAAAAACTTGTAATATCAAATTACTTTTTCAAATTTTTAGAAGAAGAATTTGGTATTAACAGGACCTTCTCAAATCAGGAGTCTTATACCATAACTGCATGCGTAACAGCAGGAACAATTTTTGGAAAGAAAGTTGGCAGCCTGAACCAGTGCCAATAGTGATGTCATCGTAAGTTCGGTATGTAGAGGAGGGGATACCTGCTATGCCAGCTGCAAATGTATTCTGAAAGTTCCTTATCATTTATGTAACTGGTTTAGTAATAACAGAAATGGAAATTGGTAAAATGAGGCTCTAAACCAGTGGTTCTCAACCTTCCTAATGCCACAACCCTTTAATACAGTTCCTCATGTTGTGGTGACCCCCAACCCTAACATTTATCCATTTTACAGATGGAGAACACTGATGCAGAGAGTCTTAGGCAACCTCTGTGAAAGGGTTGTTCGACCCCCAAAGGGGTCACGACCCACAGGTTGAGAACTGCTGATCTAAACGGATCCTCCTGAATTCATATGATTTTTGAATTGAAATGAAACGAAACAACCATGAAACTATAAAGCATGTCCTACTCTACAGGCAGCACCAAAACAATCACACATCACATGCTCCCTGGAGCACCAGTGGCACAAAAACCTGTTTGAAAAAACAGGGATGTTCGAGGATCTTCATGATTTGGTGCAGAAATCATGGGTATCCTTGAGCATCCCTGTTTTTCAGGCAGGTTTTTGTGCCACTGGTGTGCCAGGGAGCATGTGCCGTGTGATTGTTGTGGTCAGACCTGTGGCAAAGGGCTTGAGCTGTGATGTGATGGTGGTTTTGGGGTGCCTTAGTGCAGAAATCATGAGAATCCTCGAGGATCCCTGTTTCTCAAATAAGTTTTTGTGCCACTGGTGCGCCAGGGAGCATGTGATGCATGATTGTTTTGGTGCTGCCTGTAGAGTGGGACATGCTTTATAGTTTCATGGTTGTTTCATTTCATTACAATTCAAAAATCATATGAATTCAGGAGGATCCGTTTAGATCCTCATTTTACCCAGACCTGTTATTTACTGTACATGAAAGCTAAAAGGAAACTAGAAGGAAAGAGACAGAAATAGAACTCTTGCAGGAAGAAGAATAGGAAATTTAACAAGCCATCTTCACATCCTTCTTGTTGAAACTGTTAAAAAAATGTACTGGAGTCTGGAAAGTAATGATTAGGGTCAGGACGAGGGTACATGAGGGGTGTAGTTTTTCTTTTTTCTTTCTTTCTTTTAAAAAAACCGTTCTTATATAAAAAAGTCATCCAAAATCCAGGTTATTATTATTAACCGAAAAGTCAACCTCCACTCGGAGTTTCCCCGAGCGTCTTTTTATTTCCGCAGTCTTATGCATGAGCGACATAAAGCCTTCTTGCTTTCGCCGAGAACGGCACGAAGGCTTGCACCGGAACACAATCTTGTACAGCGAGATTGTTGTTTATTTTTGTTAAGCAGGAGACCGCTTCCTTCCCGTTGGAATTTGACCATTCAGGGTGACACAGGTTGGCAGTTAAAGGACCTCTTTGACTGGCAGATCTTCTACACAGAGGGGAGAAAAGGCGGCGCGCCACAGCCCCATTGCTGCAAAGCCGGAGGAGCACAAACGTGCAAGTGAAAAGGTGTACCTGCTGTAAAAAATGTGTGTGTGTGTGTGTGTGTGTGTGCAACGTAAATATAGTACCAGTTCCTCGTATAGGAAGTGTATAGCCACGCCCCCATTCAGCCAGCAGCCAACCAGAGGCCACTCAGAAACCTTTCACAAGCTGCAGCAAATCAACCCAGAAGTGAACTCGTATATCTCGCAGCTCCACACCCCCGTCTCAGGATTGGGCACTTGGGGAGCCTCCCTGTCCCCACCCACAGACCTCCGCACTTAGATCCGGGCTCTGGAGAGGTGTCGGTTCTGTCGCCTTGCGTTGCCTGGTCTGTTTGCACCGTCAGCCCAGCGTAGTTCCAGCCGCTTCCTCGGCATCATGACGGACCGCTCCACCTTCGACACCAACGTGGTGACCCTGACCCGCTTCGTGGTCGAGGAGGGGCGGAAAGCGCGCGGCACCGGGGAGCTCACCCAGCTGCTCAACGCCCTCTGCACCGCTATCAAGGCCATCTCCACCGCCGTGCGGAAAGCGGGCATCGCCAACCTGTGAGTTCAGGAGCCCTTTTCCTCCGGGAAAGCGAGCCACCCCTTGGATTGGGCCCTTGCCGCTCCTCTCCGCTTGTGTATAGGTTCTCTCGCACCTGGGCTGTTTCTGGGAATTGCTTTTTCCCCTTTGGGTTTTCCAATCTAACTGCTTATGTGGTCTCTACTAGGTAGGCGGCCCAACCCCATCCCATACTGAGGCCAAATATTTGGTGGCTTTCATTGCACACTGTTTGTGCTAAAACGTTTCTGAATCAGTGTCACCTGTCCCTAGGCACTCTTTGAAACACATCCTCCTTCACCTGGATCTCTATGCCCTGGTTTATGATCTCCTTAGTCTCGTTCTCTTCTCAATTAGTATTTCAAACCCTGCCCTTATACAACATCCTGGTTGCAATGTAAACCAGCCCACACAATCCTGGGTGTCCCAACTTAAGTCAAAAGTAGGAACAAGCTTATTATCTTGCCAGTAATATACTGTGACTCTAATAACATTCAGTGTTTCATTGTGGTTAGAATAACAGAAGAGAGTGTGACAGATCTTGTTGCAAATCCACACACATGATGGTTACTGGGTACCCTGGACCAGTCCTGTCTCAGCCTTCTTTAACTCCCAAGATTGCTGTGGAAAGAAGTAAAGGAGATCCCATGTAAACCACCCTATGGAAGAAAGAGCACAATTAAAAGATACAGGATTGATGTAATAATATCGCTTGTGACATCATAACATCATTTGTTGTCTAAGGATGTCCTTACCTGTGAAATCACATGCCTACATTTTCATATCTTGAGATCAACACTTACAATCACTTTAAATGGGTTAACAGAGCCCCTTGTACTCTACTCCCATGGTCATTAACCTACATTAAATGTGTGTGCTAACCTGTATCTGAGGGAGAAGATGCATCTCTCTGTTTTCTGCATTACTCATAGGCCCAGTTTAATCATTTCTTCTCAGTTTCCATACAAGTAACATTTTGTAGTTGATTGAAAATAAGTCAAACTTTGAGCACCTATAGCAGGGGTATCCAACTCTGGCATCCCAGATGTTCATGGACTATGATTCCCATCAGCCCCTGCCAGCATTGTAAATTGGCTATGCTGGCAGGGGCTGATGGGAATTGTAGTCCATGAACACCTGGGACGCCAGACTGGGACACCCCTGCCCTATAGGGAAAAGAACTTTGTTTGACCTTGTTCGAAACATTTGAACGAGTCAGTGTTTTCTCCAAGCCTGTATGGGTAGCCAGCTTCTGTGTTTGTAATTGTAGGGGGGCGGGGGGAGACAACAGTGGAGCAGGTCACAGAATGAAGTGCCTTATAAGGAGCTAAGCATCTTGCAGGCAAGCTCTGATGCAAGGTTGTCTTTTTGGAGTGAGACCATGGGGAGTGACTGGAGGAAGAGATGCATGACTGTTTTTGACCTCTTTACCAAAGGGGTCCTTTCTGTCTCTACAGTTCAGCAAATGTAACTTACTGACAAGAAAATGAGCCAGCGCAGCAACAGTACACAGTAGTATGGTCTGTGGACTGTCTCCCTTTGATCTGTTAATGGGTTACCTACATTCGATGAGATAAAAAGCCAATCGTAGTAGTAATGTAATTATGTGTATTTGTAGTAATACCAGTAGTAAAATTTTATTGTATATGGCCAAAGGCCCTCACAATATAGAAAAGAAAGAAAAAAGGGGGAAAACGAACAAACAATATTTCAGGTTGTAACATATATGTTAAAATACAATCTCTCATTAATAAAATATTTTTAATCACTTGAAGTGGATTCTTTCTTTATAGACTCTTTGGCTGTAATCTTCCTTGCTGCCAGTACGAAGAGAGCTACTCTGTAGGACACATAAAGATCAGTGTCGGACAGCAAGTATATCAGTTTATCAGAATCTGAGACAAGATCGCCTGAGATTATCTTAAAAATATGAGTTTATAAAATAGGATAGTAGTTTATAGGATAGTTTATACATTTATAGGATAGTTTATACATTTTAGCATAGGAATAATTATAGTGAGTAGAGGCATCATGTATTGGTTAGTGTGCAAAACTAGGATCTGGGAGACCCAGGTTTGAATTCCCAGTCTGTTATGGACATTTGCTGAGTAACTACGGGCCAGTAACATACTTTTAGCCTAACATACCTCACAGGGCTGTTGTGAGCATAAAGTGGAAGATACCCCACTGGGCAGAAAGGCAGAAAGTAAATAAACACACTCTTGTACAAAAAGCACTTCTTGAAAAATTCAGGAGGAATCTCAAGCTTATGAAATTATGGAATGGACTGTTTTGCTACTTTGAAGCAAGACAGTGCAGAATACATTTATAAAGGTCCTTCAGGCACCCATGATTTACCCTTGATAAATTCAGCTTTGGCAGTTACTTTAAATGATAAAATGGGGAGGGGATCTTTTTTTAATGGGAAGCCCCATATCTGACAGTTTGTTGGAGTAACTCATTAACTTCAGTGGGGAAATTAAGCATGTGCTGATGTCTGGATGACCACAGACAGATTTAAGTGGATATCTGGCTGTGTCACATCCAGGATAATTCAAGAGAAAGAACTTCTAGCCATTTAATTCTAATGGGAACTCCATTTGGGAAATGAAAGAAACATTTTTTTCGCACCCTTTTTACAGCTACTTTTCATTTACTGCTGTGTTAAATTATTGTAAAAATGTTATTTGATATGAAACCATTTTCATTGAGTGAAATGGTGATGTTCTATGTGAAGAAAATGATATGGTGTGACCAAAGCACCCCACAGAAGTTGTGCTCTGTGTACAGATTTGTACAGATTCCTATGGCTGAGAAAAAATGTCCTGCATTTTGGATGAGCCGTTCTCCTTTCTCATGGTCTGGAGGTCTTTTTTTTCCCTCTTGGTTCAGTTATGGGATTTCTGGCTCCACCAATGTGACAGGAGACCAAGTGAAGAAGTTGGATGTCCTTTCCAATGACATGGTGATCAACATGCTCAAGTCCTCTTTCACAACTTGTATGATTGTATCTGAAGAAAACAAAGAAGCCCTCATTGTGGAAGCTGACAAACAAGTTGGTACCCTTAACATATTTCCCAATGCTTATGTTCCCGTTGGCCTTTAACACGTGCTATCTTTAAATGTATAAAAATTAACCAAAATACAAACTCCACAGGACAAAGGCCAGTGCCTTTCTGAGTTTAAAAAATATGACCAGGCTCTTGAGAGGGGAGCTTCACTTTATTGGAGAGATTTGATTATGATGAGGGAGTGTTCAGTCTTTCATTTCTTTGCAGCAAATGTCATCCATCTCTCCACTCCCCCCCCACCCACCCCGGTTAGTATAAACTGAAATGAGCCTGACTGGAGAAAAAGTCAGCCTTGGAGAGCCATTTGCATGGATAAAACTGGTGGTTGCAGAAGAGATGAAGCCCCATTCCTGCCTGTGATATCTTTCTCTGTAAGGATTTCTGGCCTAAAGTTTGCCTTTATCTTGGAAAATTTAAGGTTAGGACCTTACATCTGTCACTGTTCATTTGACCCTGGCTGTTGGTCTAGCTCTAGCCACTTGATCTCCAGGATGAAATTTTGAGAATACCTTTATAGAAATATCTGTATTTAGGATATTGATATTGCAAACAACTAAAAGTCATACATTCAGATTCAGCTGAAGGAAGTTGAGATGGCCTGTGGAGACCAATCTGCTTCTGAGCACTTGGCCCCATAGGAATGGGCTCAAACAGAAAGTTAAGCAAAGGACATCTACTTCTTTTTGTGTACACGAGAGAACATACAGTTCAAAAAAAACATGAGCACTAATAATTTGTGTGTATTTTTTCTGCTACCCAAGATGCTGAAGATCAATACAGAAGTGAAAGAAGTTCAAGATTAACTTGCAATTGTCTTGAAATCTGTAGGGTGAAAGTGTGTACAAGTTTTGAATTAAAAAGTCTTGCAAACTGTTCAGAGGGTTGCTAGTGGATACAATCTTCCAGGAAGCACTTCCTACGCACGCCCAGACTTTTATATAGCCCCTGCTTGTTGCAGTAGGATTCATGAAAGAGCTTCTAGGAGGACTGTGCCCGTATTTTTATTTCATGGCTTGTTCTTGAAAAGATCTGAACCTCTGCCATTTGTGAACAGTGTTCCCAAATGGTTTTGTTTGTAATACTGACTCTGAGAAATATGTAGTAGGATGACATTACCAAATATTTCCCCATATTCCGAGGTTGAAGCAAGCCCCTTTCTTCACAACCAGCAGTGTTGAGTACTTTGAGTTCCTGTATCTGAAACCTCGAACAGTTTAAATCAGGATGACAGAGCTTTATTTGGGCAATAAACTGCAAATGACAACATTCACTTTAAAAAACTTGTTGCTTTATAAAATATCATTAATAGGATACTTGTTTCTTGCTAGTATTTTATGGCTGGTCTGCAAACTGAACCCTGTAATAGCAAATACGCAGAATGGAGGATGTTGCTTGAAATTCCTTCATAATGAGCAAAAGGGGAAGGTACACAACCACAGGGTGAACAAGAGATAATATCTACCAACCAGGCTGAAACAACTACTTCAAAAGCAAATACCTCCCATTGGAGTGAAGTAATTTTACTTGTAAGTAACAATAACAATATATGCACAAACATACAATTAAAAATACAAAACAAGCAATAAAGCAAGGCTAGTCGGAATCTAGATAGGTAACTGCCGACCTCGTTAAGAAACTTCAAGACTGCTAAGTAGAATAGAGATCAAGACTCTCAATGTAATAACAATAGTAATCAATTGCTCTGTGCTCTGCCAGTTTTTTCCTGCTTCTTGCAAACGTCCCAGGAGGTATTTGTTTTTAAAGCAGTTGTTTCAGCCTGGTTGGTACATATTATCTCTTGTTCAGCTTGAAATTCCTTGCCATGGAGGACTGGGGAGAACAAACACTAGCCTGCGTGCATATTGTGAGTGTATTCATATATTCTTCCCTCCTAGGGTAAATACATAGTCTGCATAGATCCACTTGATGGCTCATCTAATATTGACTGCCTTGTGTCGATTGGAACCATTTTTGCCATCTACAGAAAGGTAAGTTCAGTTACTGTTTCCAAAAGTAATGAAAAGATATAACAAATGAAAAAACTAGATACTAATATTGAGTTGGATCTCAGTAAAATAATTCATGCATGCATGAGGTAGGGCCATTTCTCTTTCCTCCAGTTCTCCCCTAATGCTGCTCCTGGGGCTTTATCAGGTACAGCTCTTCAGGGTGCATTTGTGGCTGTTTTGTGAGGAAGGAAAGTTGCGCTTCTGTGTTCTCATTTAGTTGAAATCCAACCCATTTTATTTACAATACACTTTGTGGACCACTGGACCCAATGTCTAGTTAAGGTCAGTGTCAGAACTTTCACTTGGCTTCTGAAATACATGCTGATGGTGACAAGCGTTAGCTGATGTAAATAAAAAGTCTGTTCTGACTGAATAATTAAAGCAATCAATTTGATGACTAAGTCTCAGAGGATTTAATGGTGAAATGTGGTTTTTGAAGAAAGGGGAATTGGTCTTGCAACATGGCATGCAAGTTTGCAGTGTAATCCACAGTAAGAGTTTGGTTTACTCTAGTAGGAGCTTACTGATAGAACTGTTTTCAAGATCAGTGAAATACTGGATTAACATGGTTTTAAATAGTACATAAAGGGATATTATTCGTTTTAATTAGGTGTAGGTTCTAGTAGTAGTAGTATGCACTAATTAGATTTGATAGATAAATCAATTAGTCAGCAAAGTGAGAAGGCATTTGCTTAAATAAGAACATAAGAACTAGCCTGCTGGATCAGACCAGAGTCCATCTAGTCCAGCACTCTGCTACGCGCAGTGGCCTACCAGGTGCCTTTGGGAGCTCACGTGCAGGATGTGAAAGCAATGGCCTTCTGCTGCTGCTGCTCCTGAGCACCTGGTCTGCTAAGGCATTTGCAATCTGAGATCAAGGAGGATCAAGATTGGTAGCCATAGATTGACTTCTCCTCCATAAATCTGTCCAAGCCCCTTTTAAAGCTATCCGGGTTAGTGGCCATCACCACCTCCTGTGGCAGCATATTCCAAACACCAATCACACATTGTGTGAAGAAGTATTTCCTTTTATTAGTCCTAATTCTTCCCACCAGCATTTTCAATGAATGCCCCCTGGTTCTAGTATTGTGAGAAAGAGAGAAATGATAGTGCCCGTTATCTGGAACTAGCCCTTGGGACCAACATACCCCTGTCCTGAAGCCCCTTCACTTCAGGGGCGTAACTACAGAAAATAGTGCCCTGAGTAAGCACTGAAATTGCACCACCCCCCGAATCCACTGACCCAACATGGCCTCCACTGTGGGGCAGTGGAGTCTGGTTGGGGGCGGGGGTGCCAATCCACCCTAGTTGTGTTAAAAGGAAGGAAGAAAGGGAAAGAACAGAGTGATAGAGAAAGGAAGTCAGAGAGAGACAGAAAGATAAGCAGAAAGACAGTCAGAAAGAAAAAAAGGGTCTCCACAGAAGGAGGTAGCAACAACTGTGCACCCCTCCAAAGTGGCCTTCCTGCTTCTGGAGGGGAGGAGTTTCTGGCCCTGCAACTTGGCCCCCCCTTGCTTGGAAGAGGAGAAAATCCTTTGGCAGTTTCCTCCATGGAGAAGAAGCTGCAGAGGGGAACACACCCACTCGCCTCCCCAGCTTCACAAGGGAGATTTGTGGGCATCTTGTGGAAGCACTGGGGGCACACGGGAGAAGGTGGCAATGCAGGCACCACAAAAGCAGCTCCAGTTCCTTGCTGCTGAGGAGTGGGGAGTCTGTGGCTTCTCTCCAGCTGCCATGAAGTTGATTCACCTGCCCAGCCCCCGGGAGAAGCTCAAGTGGAGGGCAGGTGGCTGGCAGCAGCAGAGGTGGGCAGATAGCTGATTTCCACAGCAATGGCAAGCCAAGGAAGTGGGAGGTGGCGGCTGGTGCGGAAGTCAGGAGGAAGAGGCATCAGGCAAAGCAAACACTCCAGCTCCTCACTCTTGGGTGGGAGGAGAGAGGGAGGGGGTGGCCAAACCTGCCTCTTCAAGTTGTGCTTGAGTCCCCCACCTCTGCTCATGATATCTGTGCTTCACTGGCTATCAGTTTGTTTCTGAGTGTGATTCAATGCCCAGATAATTAACCTTTGAAGCCCTCATGATCTGGGTCCCACATACTTGAAGCACCAATTCTTTTGCATATTCCTGTGTGGCAACTTTTTCTTCCTTGCAGCAGTTTCTGAGTCTCCTTTAAGACCTGTTCTACAGCTGCCCAGATATGGGGCTGCCCAGTGACTGCTCAGTACTTGCAGAACAGCTTTCCAGAAAATGTCCACCGTCCTGGCTTTTCAGGGAGACTATAAAACAGAATTATCCCCTAGAGGTTTGGAGTTGGTTTGAATCTGGGCAAAAACAGGGATGTCTTTTGGTTAGGAATAGGGTGTACCTATATTGATAATTTTAATGCAGTTTGGATGTTTTTGATGTTTGTCACATGGATATTACACACAGTGGGTCCACGACAAAGACTGACTTAAATAATTCTTGCTTTCACATGGTTCATCATTCAGCCTTCTACTAGAAAACTATTATAATGTCCTGAGAGAGCAAATATGAGTAGACTTACTCCAGCAGTAAATTTCTTCTCTTGCCAGAGAGGAAGATAGGTGTTCCAAAGAGTTACCAGACATTGAGAGCAATCCTTTATTCAGTGGGGCTTACCTCCAGCAAAGGGTTTAAGGATTGCACTGTCAGCATAGCAGTTAAACTCTAAACAAGATTAAAGTCTCCTTATAACTGGAGCATTAGGTTTTTCCTTCAGTGCTTATTCTTCATTCTATCTATTTCTGATGCTTCAGAAGAGGAAGAGAGCAAGCAGGAATATTTCAGGCTTAAACTTCCTGACTTAAAATGGTTCTTTTTTACTGCAGGTTTCCCCTGGTGCTCCTTCTGAGAAAGATGCTCTGCAGCCTGGACGTAATCTTGTGGCAGCTGGTTATGCCCTCTATGGTAGTGCCACAATGCTTGTTTTGGCTGTTGACAGTGGTGTCAACTGCTTTATGCTTGATCCAGTAAGTAATGCAGTCATTTCCTAGGAAAAGTTTTCTTTAAAAAATAGATAAAATGTATTTGCCATTTATGAGAAGAAACTGATTGCTGTAGATGGTGAGACTCACTCGCTCAATAAGTACACCACAACGACAGGCTGGAAAGGAATGGGCCGCAGCCCGTTTATTAAACAACAAACATATAAACAAGAACTATATACATCAGAGCTGGGCGGCAAACGGGTCGCACATCACATCCCAATGAATGGGAAACTGGCGGGAAGGGAAGCCCAGAGATCATACTCCTGAATGCTTCCACACTTCCCGCCCCTGCTGAGGAGACGGGCACCGGCTGAGCCCCAAGGCCGCCCCCAGCCCGTCTTCCTCCCGTGCTCGCTGGGGTGTCGGGCACCAGCTAAGCCCATGGCCGCCTAACGGCCCAACCCCACTCCCTGGGGTGTTGGGCAGCGGCCCGGCCTGCCGGCCCGCCAGCCTGTCCACCCCACCCCCCGGCCCTCATAGGGCGCAAGCCTGGGAGCCCCAGCCGGAAGGCTCGTTCTCTCCCCAGATGTGCGACACCGTTGCAAACCCGCCAGGACTGCGACAGTAAGGACCCAAAAATCCCGCCAACCCTAAATTACAGGGAGGGTGGGTGGGCCACGCCTTGCTGGTTCTCGCCGCCGGGAAGGGCGCGGACTGGGGAAGGCGTCTAGATATACCCAGGCTCCTCCCGCCTTTTTCAGGGGGAGCCAATCATTGCACCCGGTTCTGCAGCTTGCCACCAGGCCATGCATGCCCCTTATCTTGCTGCGTTGCTCACCACGGCAGCAATGGCTGCCCCTGGTTATTCAGGTGCATCTTATTTGCTGTAGATGGTGAGACTCCCTCGCTCAATAAGTACACCACAACGACAGGCTGGAAAGGAATGGGCCGCAGCCCGTTTATTAAACAACAAACATATAAACAAGAACTATATACATCAGAGCTGGGCGGCAAACGGGTCGCACATCACATCCCAATGAATGGGAAACTGGCGGGAAGGGAAGCCCAGAGATCATACTCCTGAATGCTTCCACACTTCCCGCCCCTGCTGAGGAGACGGGCACCGGCTGAGCCCCAAGGCCGCCCCCAGCCCGTCTTCCTCCCGTGCTCGCTGGGGTGTCGGGCACCGGCTAAGCCCATGGCCGCCTAACGGCCCAACCCAACCCCACTCCCTGGGGTGTCGGGCAGCGGCCCGGCCTGCCGGCCTGCCAGCCTGCCCGCCCCACCCCCCGGCCCTCATAGGGCGCAAGCCTGGGAGCCCCAGCCGGAAGGCTCGTTCTCTCCCCAGATGTGCGACACCGTTGCAAACCCGCCACGAGCTGCCCACCCTTGCAGCTCACCGCCCAAGCTCCTCAAGCCTGAGCCTGTCTCAAATCTAACCACCGACGAAGGGTAAACTGAACTGACTGAAGCCACAAGTCCATGCCCCATTGGGACAGGCGGACGCCATCCGGCTGGAAAAGGTCCATGACGTCCCGGGTGATTTCGGAGTGTTCTGCCACCGCTCCCCCGAGGGAAAGCACCACCTTGGCGGCCGCCTTATTAACTTTTCTGCAGGCCCTATCCACGGCCGAGGGATCCACCGCTCCGCTCCAATGAGCCCGCTGCACCATCTCGGACCAAACCAAGGTCATATTAGGCCGGTGCCTGGCAAAGCTCCTGAGCGTGGCGGCCACCGCAAAACGCAGGTCAAGGCCCGACCTGGCAGGGAGATCTTCCTCCCCAAGGTGGATGACCAGGAGGTCCGGTGTAGCCAGCTGAAAAATGTATTCAATGACCTTGGGCTCTAGCTCATGCCAAAGCATGTGCCCCTGCCCCAACCAGGAAATTCTTACGTGCGCCCCGAGTCCGAGATGCCGGCCTCATTCGGACTTGCAGGCGTAGTCCCCGACTCTGTTGACGAGGCTGTGCCCCACGACCCATACCTGCCGATAGACAGTCTGCGGCGTCCCTGGAGGCACTGAGGAGGGAAATCAACAAGTCAGGTGTGGGCGAATGTACGCCCGAAAGGCCCCCGACCGCCACCTGCCCAAACTGCGGATATCCTCCGGGGCCCTGCCTTCTGCTGCCGCGGCCGTGGCGGCCCCTATTCTGAACGAGTGCTGGCCGAACTCCGCGGCCGGTAGCCCGGCATGGGCCAAGCATGCCCTGAACACCGCCAGCATTTGGAACCTGGTGAGGGGGGACCCATCCTCGTGCACCAAGAGCATGCCACCCACCCGAGGCCTGTGCCGTAGCCACTCAATAAGGGGAGGGAGGGGGCAGGTGGCATCGCCCGGTAGGGCCGGCATGGTGACCCAAGCCCCACGGCCCTCTTGGTCGGTTTTTGAATGAGCCAGCCAAGCGTGGACCATGTCCCCCGACAGGACGAGGTGTTCCCATTGCAGCGCGGTGCTGGAAGGTCGAACCCTGGTAGGGGCGACCAGTTCCCCAGGCCTGAAAGCCCCGTGGTGAGCCAGGTGGAAGGCGGCGGCGAAAAGCAAGCGCTCATAGCGCGAAGCGCACACCTGCCCTAGAGCCCCAGTGACCGCCCTCAACACTTCCTTGGTGACCGGGCGCCTGAGGTCCCCCTGTCTGTGCCCACCCGCCGCCATCCAGCCACTAGGCGGCGAACTACAAACGCCTTGGTGACGTCAGGAAAACCGGAAACCTTGCAGTAGAAAGCGATGCCCGCCAGGTGCACCCCCATAGTGCGCGGGTGCATCCCCTGCCCATGGAGCCGGACCAAATACTCGAGGAGGAGGCCAGTGTCCACCCCACCGCAAACCGGGCGCCCGGAGGACGCAGCGAAGCTCAGGAAATCGCGCACGGCTCCGTCGTATTGCCTGCACGTGGCCGGTGCCAACGAGTTCAAAACACCTGTGATGACGTCTCGTTGCCAAGGCTCCAGAGGAACGCCGGCACTGTCACCGGGAACGGCTCCGCCCCGGGGGCCAGGCGCCGGAAACGATCCACCTGCTGGCGAGATAAAGCATCAGCAATCTCATTCTGCAAACCTGGAACAAAAGCAGCTTTGAAAGAGATGTTATGAGTGAGGCAGGTAAGAACCAAATTGCGAACCAGGCGCATGACCCGAGCCGATTTGCTCGACTGTCTGTTTACCACACGCACCACCGCCTGGTTGTCGCACCAGAAAAGCACCCGCTTAGAGCGGCCAGAGGTCATGCCAAATGTGCACCGCCACCAGGATGGGGAACAGCTCCAGAAAAGTAAGACCACTGGTGACGCCCCCTGGCGCGTGCCACTCTGGGGGCCAAAGGCCCTGTGCCCACTGACCCCGGAAGAACACGCCGAAACCAAAAGCCCCAGAGGCATCAGAGTGCACCTGCAGCTCCAGGCCAGGTTCCAAAGCTGATTGCCACAGGAGATGCCGTTGAAGTTTCGGATGAAGGACAACCAGACCAGTAGGTCTTCTTTCATGCCCCGGGAGACCCTGATGTGATTGTCAGGGGACTTGCAGCCCGACAAGGACCTCGCCAGCCGGGAGCAGAGAAAGGCCCCACCCGGGGCCACTCAATTCTGCAAGCAAAATTAAGGTGGCCGAGGAAGGACTGGACCAGGCGCGACCCTGCATTTTTGGAGGAGGAGAACGGACTGGAGCAGGGCTGAAAGGGCTGTAAGTTTGTCAGCCGGGAGTGAGGGACGCTCTGAGAACCGTGTCCAGGTGAATCCCCAGGTAGCTGAGGGCAGTGGCGGGCCCCTCCGTCTTGTTGGGAGCCAAGGGAACCCCCAGCTCGGCGGCCAGGACCTGGAAAGCCTGAAGGGCCAGCTCACACTCCCGGTTGCCCTGCCTGCCTATAAACAAGAAATCATCAAGGTAATGAGTCACCAAACCGGAGGGCACCCGCTGCCTGAAAGCCCATTCGAGGAAGGTGCTGAAAGTCTCAAAGGCGGCGCAGGCAAAGGAGCTGCTTCCGGCTGGGCAATGGCCTTGTCCATTACAAATTCACCCTCTTTGGAAGTGGGATGCCCAGCAGCTCTAAGTCCAAGGGGGAAATGGGCAGGAGCCGGAAGGCGGACTGAATGTCACACTTTGTCAGGGATGCCCTCTGACCCTTCTGCCTGATGCAGAGTGATGGCTTCGGCCCAATGTGGCGTAACGGACCTAACAAACCTCTGGGTCAATCGAAAAATTCACGGAGTCGCCTGTAGGAGAGGTGTTGAATTAAGCCGCAACTCCCCCCCCGGGCTTTCTTAGGCACGACGCCAATTGGGGAGACCCTGAGGTTGGGGAGGGGAGGGTGACAGAAAGCGCTGCGCAACGCGGCCGGCCTGGATTTCCTTGTTGAGCTTATCAGCCACCGCTCCAGGGAGATCGCTGACAGATTTTAGATTGTTGGCATGGTAAGCCCTCCGCGGGCCTTGGTATGGAAATGCGGAAGCCAGAAGAGAAACCCTCCCCCAGCAGGCGTCTTGCCCCCCTGTCTGGGTAGAGCTGCCATTACTCCAACAGCACCCCCACTTCTGAACGGGGGAAGGGGCCAGAGACTGCAGCTGAGCCGAGCACTTCGCAGTTTTATGCGGGGGCGGGAGCACCGCCTCTGGCCACCGGCATCTTAGGGAGGGTCTGGCGCTCGGGCGCACCGGGCCTCAAGCCGAAGGAGGAAGGCGTCCCGGCCGCTTGGGACAGCTGGTCCTGCTGTGGCTGCCGGAACAAAGGGGAGCAAGAGTGCTCATATCTACATTTTGCCGCTGGCAAGCACCTTTGTTGAATTCCCAACACAACCCCTTGGTCCCCACCACCCGTGGTGGCCTCTGCCGGGTTTTGTGGGAACGGGAGGATCCGGCCGCCCCTCCCATGGCGGGAGCTGGACCACCACTATCCAGGTTTGGTCGTGGATGAGGTCCCAACGAAAGAGGCACTTGTGCTGGGCTGCTCTTGCGGATGGCCTCGTTGTAAGCGATGGCCGGTGAGTCTCCCCAGCTAGCGCTCGAGCCCGCGAGCACATGGGCTATGTGAGCTGCGAAGTAGATGCCAGGCTCTCATATGTGGGATACGCTGCCCCGATGAGGGCCAGGAATTCTGTGAAGCCCTTGCAGCCAGTTGTTGAAATTCGCAAGCCGCTGCCTGGTCCTTCCGCTTTCCGCTTGTCGGCCTTCCCGCCCGGCTACAAACCCAACTCCCCCTCCCGCCAAGCAGGAACTTAAAGATATCCACATAATACTCCATCCAGCGCCCGGGCCCCGAGCTTCCTGGGAGGTGGGACCCGGGCTGGGTTGCCGCAGTCGCCCCTGAGCCGGCTGGGGATGGCGCTTCGCCGCTCCCGAAACGCCTAAGCTATGCTTTGCAAGCCACGGGGTGGGAGAGCAGGCACCCTCTCCCCGCACTCCAAAATTCCCCTAGTAACTCTGCGCGCTATCATCCTCAGTAGACTCACCCGACGACGAAGAGCTGGGGATCGCCCTGGAGGAACGGGGAACGCCTCTGATCGACCGCCTTTCCTCCTTCCTGCTCCTCAAGGCTCGGGAGGGTCGCCGACGGACGCATCCAATCCGGCTGTGGACGCTACTTAACCGGGAGGCGAAGTTGCAGCACATCCGCTGCTCCGCTCGAGGCCTCCTCCTGGCGGCCAAGATTGCCCTCCGGGCCGGGCGCTGGTGGGCTCAGGGCCCCCGACCCCCGAGGTGGGGGGGCCTCCAACTCGCCAGCCAACTCAGCCGAGGACTTGAGAAAGATGTAACAGGGTGTCCGCCAGGTTGCGGACCAAGGCAGGATCGTTGCCCATATGGCCGTGGAACGTGTTCAAGCGGAAGATGCCGGGCCGGGCACCCTCGGGACCGCTGGGAGGGCTCCTCCTCCCTCCTAATGGAGACTGTCCCGCCATGCCGACCGGCCGCCCCCTGCCGATGGGGAGACAAGTCTGGTGCCCAAGGCCGCCCTCGCCAGCTGCTCCGAGCACGCCTAACGCATCAAGCCGTCAGTCCGACGTCTCCCCCGCCAGTCTGGGGCTCCGACCCTGCCCAGTGCAGAGTCACGCCAGCCTGCCCGATGCATACTGGGCTGCCGCCTCTGCAAAGCAGTGGTGGCTGCCTGTTCTTGTCCCTCGGGCCTCTAAGCATGCCGGCTACAAGTGACCGGCCCAGAAAAGTGAAAAGTGAAGAAGCAAGGCATGAAACGAAAGAGAAACAAGGAGGGCCAGAGGAAGAAGGAAAATCAGCTAAAAAAAAGGAAAGGAAAGAAAAAGGCCAGTCTCCTTCCAGGTCTTTACGCAAGACGCCAACGCTGACCACGCCTCTTGCTGGTTCTCGGCCACTGAAGGGCGCGGACCGGGGAAGGCGTCTAGATATACCCAGGCTCCTCCCGCCTTTTTCAGGGGGAGCCAATCATTGCACCCGGTTCTGCAGCTTGCCACCAGGCCATGCATGCCCCTTATCTTGCTGCGTTGCTCACCACGGCAGCAATGGCTGCCCCTGGTTATTCAGGTGCATCTTATTTTATCCTGAAAAACAGTTAATAAAAAAGCAGATTCCATTTAAAAAAATTATTCACTTATAAAACAGGCCTCCAAAAGGATCACCCTCTATCATGGACGTAGGTAAGGGGGGGGGTCCTCGGGTTTGAACCCCCCCATTCGTGTCCGAAGCTCTGCCCCTCCGTTTGTGGGTTTTTAAAACATTTTAGTGGTCTTTTGGTTTTTGGCCTGCAGGAGGTGCATTGTTTGGGCTAGCAGCACCAACCTTTCAGGGATTGTTTGTGGGACTCTCCTGATGATACTACCCGGGTTTGGTGAGGTTTGGTTCAGGGGGTCCAAAGTTATGGACTCCCAAAGGGAGTGCCCCAACCTCCATTGTTTTCAATGGGAGCTAATAGAAGATGAAGGCTATATCTTTGAGGGTCCATAACTTTGGACATCCTGAACCAAACTTCACCAAACCTGGGTGGTATCATTAGGAGAGATTCCTAAAGATACCCTGAAAGTTTGGTGCTTCTAGCTTAACAATTGCACCCCTGACAGCAGGCACCCCCCAAATTTCCCCAGATTCTCTTTTTAAATCCACCCCCTTCGACATGGATTTAAAGGGAGAACCTGAGGTCCTCAGTTTAGAAGAAGAAGAAGAAGAGTTTGGATTCATATCCCCCCTTTCTCTCCTGTAGGAGAACCAAAGGGGCTTACAACTTCCTTTTGCCCTTGCTCCCTGGCCACAACAAACACCCTGTGAGGTGGTGGGACTGAGAGAGCTCCGAAAAGCTGTGACTAGCCCAAGGTCACCCAGCTGGTGTGTGTGGGAGTGCACAGGCTAATCTGAATTCCCCAGATAAGCCTCCACAGCTCAAGTGACAGAGCAGGGAATCAAACCCGGTTCTCCAGATTAGAATGGACCTGCTCTTAACCACTAATACTTCTACATTGGAGTGATGCTGTTTCAGGGTAGATAATCCACTTTAAAATACATCACTTTCAATGTTGTTTAACTAGGGACCCCAGATTCTCCCTTTAAGGTGGATTTAAAAGGAGAATTTGGGCTCTCTAGTTTAAACACCATTGAAAGTGATGCTGTTTGGGGGTGGATTCCAGCATCACAGCAGCTGCCGGGGTGGGGGGGGGTGGGCGCAAAACTCAGATTTTGCACCAGGCTCCATTTTCCCTCTGTGCCTCTGCCCAGAGAGGAGGGGCAGGGCAGGGCAGGGCAGGGGAGTCTGCCATCCCCGACCTCGGAGAGCTGCTTTTATAAGTGCTAGGCTAGGGGCGGGGCTTGGGGAGGCGTGGCCATGCCCTAGGGGCGGGTGGGGGTGTGGCCCCATCCCCGAACCCCCCCATAAAAAATCTATACCTACGTCCCTGCCCTCTCTCCCCCATATGCATTTTAATGAAAGAATAACCGTGAATAGTGTTAACCTTGGACACAACTTCAGCCTTTGCTCATCTGTGGCCTTGGGTGAATTAACCTTGATTCCAGTCTTGGTTCCTATACATAAAATATGAATGTAGAGGGCTCTGTATGATGACTAGTGAGTCCCTCCAAAAAGTGAGGTGTGCTACACCTACCCTTGCATCCTTTTTTGTGTTCTATCCCCTATTTGTTCTACCTCAGGTCTGCCCATGGAAACCTCTCATGTTAGCCATAAGAATTAAATAGCAACTCAATGTGCAGAGGCAGTTTACCTCTGAATACCAGGTGCTTCAAAATAAAAACTGGGGAAGGTCTCTACTTCAGGCCTTGATGTTCACTACTGGAAATAGAATTCTGAACTGGAGGGAGACTAGCTTACCTAAATGTAGAAGCAAATTGGGACAAGGTAGAGGTGGCACCTGAATGGGTTTATATTGTTCAGTTATGTTTTAATCAGCTATATTGTTGACAACCTTGAGGCCTTGCAATGTTTCAAAAACAAAATACCTGAAAAGTTTAAACCATCCCTTTGTATTCATTAAGTATTACCCGAACAGTTTATTTTCTGTTAATCTGTATTTTCACAAGGTTATTTAACAGTTGTTTTTGTACATTTTCAGCTTGCATCTTGATGTCTTATAGCGTAAGTGGAGTGTGTGTGTGTGTGTGTGGTACTTAATATCCTTGTACTATCCCATTATCAAACAGTGGAAATAAAATGCATGTTTCCAGTATAGCTCACACCATACAATATGAAGTAGAATTATAAGTGTTGCTATATTCATTCACTTTCTAAGAACTGGAGTTTCAGTTGGCTTTGGTTTAAGTAGCTGCATGGCACGTCCATTTTGTTGAATTTCTTGTCAGCTGTTAAATCCTTTTTAAATGTACTAGCATTTAAATAACTGCAAAAACAGTTTGTACATGTTTAAACAATTTGTATGATTGCTCCGAAGTATATTGAGAAAATGACCAAATGGACTGAATTTGTAAAAAAAGTATTTTTCACTGATTTCAGTGGACCTAGAAAGGTGTAATTCTGTTTAGAATTGCACTGTTAATTACTTGTAAACAGCTTCACAAGGAATTTGTACTAGATGTATTTGGTGTGGTAGTACAGATTCTCTGGCTTACATTCAAGGAAGCATGAACAGAGCTCTATGAAAGGAACAGAACTTTCCTGCCTCCCCTCTGGCAAGTACTATCCTTCAGAATCAGGGGTCCTCAGAAAAGAGCATTTGGTTGATCTGAAGGTTAGCAGTGGGAGAAAGGAATCTGTGATGTATTACTTGCCTGATATGAGAAAACCAAGTTTGGTTTGCAGCATCTGACTCGTCAAACTTTACAGACATATTCTTTTGTCAGTGATAACTTGCCCAAAGTTGCTGTATATTGTGGTAACTGTTTTGTGAATACAGAATTTGTTCTTTAAAAAAAGTATCTGCTATAAAAATGTTGATGCTTTTTTCTTAGGCTATTGGGGAGTTCATTTTAGTCAACAAAGATGTAAAAATCAAGAAAAAAGGAAATATCTACAGTATCAATGAAGGATATTCCACTTACTTTGACCCTGCTGTGACAGAATATCTTAAGAAGAAGAAATTCCCAGAGGTAAACTCCTATATTCTGTTAAGAAATTTTTTGAGTTAAGATATGCATGAAATTGATGTTACTTTGAATCCATTTGTATCTGTTTTATATAATTGTGCAATCTCTTCCAAAGCTTAGGCACACACTGTTTTGTTTTCAGAATAAGAAGCAATTGTAAATGTTGGCATTGTTGAACTTGTTATAATAATCAAGCAGCTTTAGTGACTGATTCAAACATATCCTGCTTGAAAACTATTATGTGTAGAAAAAGGGCAGAAAGGTACATGCAGATTCCAATCTATAGCAACAGCACATATCTATGTCACTGTTGCCCTGGCCTGGATAGACCAGGCTAGCCTGATCTCATCAGATCACAGAAGCTAAGCACAGTTGACCTAGCAAGAATTTTGGTAAAGACCACCACAGAATACCAGGATTGCAGTGGTGAGACAGGCAATGGCGAACCACCTCTGAATGTCTTGTCTTGAAAATCCCACCAGGGGTCACCCTAGGTCAGATGTGACTGATGGCAAAAAAAGTTGCTATTACATGCTGTAAAATAAACATCCAGTCTTCCAATTCCAGAAATATAAAGTGGTTCTGTATCTTTTAATGTGATCTGCAGGTGTGCAGTTGAGTGACTTGCACAGCTCAGGGCTGTGGAATCCAACTGGAAGTAAATATCCAATTGCTTTTTTGACCTGTGCTCAGATAATGGTGACCTACTGACTTTATCCTTAAACTGAAACACGTATTCTATCAAATAATTCTTCTAGGATGGTAGTTCTCCCTATGGCAGCAGGTACATAGGTTCCATGGTTGCTGATGTGCATCGTACTTTGGTGTATGGAGGAATCTTTTTATACCCAGCCAACTCAAAGAGCCCCAAGGGAAAGGTAACACTAAAATACATGTACTTTTACAAAGCTTCATAATTTGTTTGTTTTCCTCAAGTTTTACAACTGATATTGTTTCTAAACATTTGTAGGTGCCCAACATTGGGCAAGGAGTTAGTTCAGTTTTGTTTTACTTAATAGAGAAGAACTGTACTGGCCCCCTTGCATTATGTTCCCATGTTATTTGAATGGAGAAACATGTGCAGCTTGGTTGACCATCCCAGTCTTGTCTGGAGCATGCTGTCTTCACTGTGCATGGTATGGCACCATCACACATTAGCATAATATTCTATCATATAAACTGGGTAACATTGCCACTCAAATAAGATGGGAAATGCTGGCGATGTGCACATTGCCCGTGCAAAAGAATTATCGGGCCCCTTAGAAAATATCCAAGCATGTCTGAAAGACTCAGAACAGATCTCTGACGAACAAAGAGGACTTTGTATGCTTTCAGTGAATGATGCAACAATATCAAAAGTTGAACAGTGGCAATCTTGGACATAAACTCCTGATGTGTTTGTGTTGAAATGTGCTATAGGCCTCCTCTATGTGGTCACATGTATGTCTTTTCCTTTGTTGTTGATGTTGACTGTAACCCTTCTGGTATAGCTCTTACAGGTGTCTGTCCACTCTCAGTAGTTTTTGAAGTTCTGTGTTTCCCACAGCTTAAATAGGCACTTTGCCCTGAAAAAAGCAAGGCTTTGATCCTTCCCTCTAATAGAATCAGGTTAGAAGGGTCATTTTCAAAAATGCAGTTTGATGAAGGATATGCATATCAGACTGAAAGCTTAAATTTTAACAGCCGGGAAGGGATTTGACACTTAGGGCTGAACAAGCTGTGTGTCAAAACTTTGCAAACTGTTTGCAAGGTGCAAGTATGAAGAATTAACATCTTCTGCCAGCTCCTGGCGCTCCTCTGTGAGATTGGCAGATGGCTCAATCTCTCCATCCGCCATATCTAGGAAAAATGGAGCCGGGGTGGGGGAGCAGAAAACTCAAATTTTGCCCCACGCTCCATTTTCCCTAGATATACCTTTGAAGATGGGCAGCCACATCCAAAGCCTTCAGCCGTGGGACACAGCGCCACTGTGACGCACAAAGAACCCCAACCCCCAGGCGCCACTGGAAAGCCCTCCATAGGTCTTTCAGGTGCGCTTCCAGCCTTAAACCCTGGGAGGAAGCCAACATATGTTGGCTATGCCACCAGGAACACCCCAGCCCAGCTCCCTCCTCCATGCTGGGTTGCAGTTGGGATCCTGGTTTTTCCTGTAGTGGAGTTGTCAGGCATTTGGCTGCTGGCACGTCTGCCTTCTCTGACAGAGGGAAGTGCCTCCAGAGGGAAAACAAGCCCCAAGCCTTTTTGGTTCCCCCTCAAATGGAGTCGTAAATCAGCTTGTATTGCTAGTCTGAGCCAATATCCTTTCAAGATACCTGAAAAAGGACTGCATACATTAATTTTTTACTGATACTTTTCAATGGCATTCTAGTACCATCTCACGTTTTAATCATTGATAAATAGCAGATATTGATTTCTGAGCAAACTTCCCATTAGGAGAGGCAAAGATGCCATATTTATTCAGCAGAAAACTTTCATTTGGATGTTGAAACTCTTTCAATGTTTGCTTCATAATGTACATAAGAGGCAGTTATTCATTTACCAGTGTTTCATGAACAGAACCTTAACTTCAGTATACAAACAGTAGTGGGTTTGTACATTATTAAGAAACAGAGTCCTTGTTCTCCTGCGTACTTTCATTGATCAAACTTTCATTTGCTTAACAATGACTTTTTCTAGAAAAGATACCATAAAATGAGTCTGCTAGTGTAAAGGGAAAGGAGTTAATACTGCATATGGCTGTAACTTCCCTTCAGGAAATGACTGGTGATATGTGAAAAGAGACCTGCAGTAAGCCAAGCTGAGTGGCTGCATTGGTGCTACAAACTAGTACTGCAGGATCACTCAACCCAACAGTGCCACCAGTGGGTGTTGACTTGCCCATTGTTTCCTCTTATAAACTAGTGGCAATGTAGTAGGAGGCAACTGAGTATTTGATGGCGATCAGTATTGCTGCTGAAGGTTTTGAGCCAAGTGTCCATGAGAGTTTCTGTCCATTGACTCTTCTTTTACCATTTTGCCACAGGTGCTGTAAGACCCCCAGGAAATTTCCCTTAAGCTAAACAGGCCAGTCTGTTGCAGGCCAGTCTGACAGCCCCATATCTTGTTTCAAGGCACGTACTTGATTGCATAAAGTGTAATACAAATCACTGATCAGTCTTTCTCTCTGTTTTGACTTCTCTTTAAACATTCCAGTTGAGATTGTTATATGAGTGCAACCCCATGGCATTCATCGTAGAAAAGGCTGGAGGACATGCGACAACCGGAAAGGAAGCAGTCCTGGACATTATGCCAGAAAACATTCACCAGCGTGTGCCTATTGTCTTGGGATCTCCAGATGATGTACAAGAATACATAGATCTGGTGAAAAAGCATTCAGCTAAGTGAGGAGGAAAAGATGACTGCTACCACTTCAACTACAGTTTAAATGCCTTGGACCAAAGATCTTATTTGTGCAATACTACTGACTATGAAACAAGGTTTTTTGGGGTACAAATGAGCCACATCATGAAGTTTTATACGCATAAAAATTAAATGCGATGCTGTTGCCATTAAAAGCACATGTAAAGTCAGTGTTTTGTTTTTTAATTACTTTTTATTGAGACTTCTTAAAAGGCAAACAAAAGCAGCAACCAAGAACACAAAAAAACTACATTGAAAAAGGCAAAAAGGGCTCCTTATAGCCCTTGAGCCAAATATAATAATTAATGAATTTACCATTTGTTCTGTAGTTAGAGTTAATTCTTAATTAATATTAATAAAAATCACACCTTTCTCTATTTTGTCTATTTTCTTGTTTTTCTACTCAAAACCACAAATCATCAGTTCTTCCCCTGTTTTATGCAAAAAGTCTATCAGGATTTTCTAATTGTCAGTTAATTTTAGATAAGTTCTTTTCATTAATCAAACAAGAAAATTTAGCCATTTCCACCAGTTCCAGTAACTTCACAAAATCATCCTTCTGTAGGAGGTATAGATTTCTGTTTTTGCATGTATAAATAATCTAATTGCTGATGTCTTATATAAAAACCAGGGTCCTTTTTTCAACCTGTCCATAAGTCACAAAAGAAAAGTTTCTGGTTTCATTTGTGCATTGGTCTTTCAGATCTTCTGAATTGTTAAATGTATTTGTATCCAACATTTTTTGGCTTTACTACAAATACACCAAAAATGATGAAAAGACCATTCATTATATTCACATTTCCAATACACATTTGTAATGTTTTATACATTTTTGCCAATTTTCCTGATGACTACTAATGATAGATACATCATTTAATAGAAATTTTCTTTGACTGACACGTAATGTAAATTTAAGAGCCATTAACCACCTATTTTCCTATTGTTTCATTTGTGTATTATACCCAAAGTTAATGGCACATTTCGTCATATAATATTTAATTTGTTCTTCTGTTTCAATTCTTATCAAGATCATATATATTTGGGGAATAATATGTTTGTCATGCATACAGAATTGTACCTCCTGTTGTAGAACATTGTAGAACATTCAACCCCCCCCCCCATTCTGTTTTAAATCTTTCTAATGATTGAGCATAGAAGAACCAATGACAGGTATTCCCTTCTGCCACTAATTCTTCTCTTATGTATTGTCAAAGGCTTTCATGGCCGTAATCACAAGGGTGTTGTGGGTTTTCCAGGTTGTATGGCCATGTTCCAGTCACATTTTCTCCTGATGTTTTGCCTGCATCTGTGGCTGGAATCTTCAGAGAATGCAGGCAAAATGTTAGAAGAAAATGCGACCGGAACACAGCCATACAACCTGGAAAACCCACAATGCCCTAATTCTTCTCTTAGTTACATTTTATATTCCCCTTGTGAAAAGTCTACAATATTGCAATATGTTCTCCATTTGTTTTCAAATATAATTTTTCGTCTAAATTTTTGCATATAGAATTTATCTGAAGGCTATTTGCTCTGCAGTGGTGTTTTGCCACATTTTTTCATTTACACAGTATTCCCGTCGTGCTAAGCTGCCATTTTGTTCTTGTTGCTGAATCCTCCAATGGGTGAGGTTGCCTGATACCGTTTTTTTCTTGGGGGGGGGGGAATGTTTCATTGGTCTATCACTCCTGCAATAGACCTACAGCATTTACATTTTAAAAAATAAAGACACCCCTCTGCTCTTCTTGAAATGCTGGCTGACTTGAATGCCATTGTTATATGCTACAAAGGAGGCTACAAATTTTCAGGAGGGATTTTTTTTTGGGGGGGGGGGTCTGCTTGCAGGATTGTAACACATTCCAGAGCATGCATTTGCTAAATCATAATATATTGTGAATTTTTTAATGTGATTGCATGGCATAATTTGCAAAGACAAAAAAAGACTCAAAATGGAAACTCTAGTATCACAAGTACTGCTTGCAAAATTATAGTAAAGTGCAAATCAGGTGAAACAGAAAACAAACCCACCCAAACCTCTGGAATTCCTCCCATTTTCCCAAGACACAGCTGAAACAACAGCATGACACTTAATGTGTTCATCTCTTTCCATTTCTCTGCTTTTCATCACTGACATGAAGACGCTACAAAAATTGGCAAATGGGATTCTTAAGAAGGCATGCATCCATGATACTCCAAAACAATTTGTATTCAAAGTTAGCTAGAGCACCACATTAAAATGTTGGTTCCTCCTGTACGAAGTGACTAAAGAACTATGGCATTTGGTGAAAGGTCATTGGCTCGTATTACAGATGGTGTCAGTAACTCAACTGCAGCTAATATTTACACTCAGTTGGAAGATGAGAGTTATCTTTTAGAAACAACTAATCCTCTTACATAATAGAAATACATGATAATCATCTAAATGAAAACCAAATCATTTATGAAGGGGCTCTGAAACTGTAAGCCAGAGTATTGCATTTGCAAAGACTTCTGTACCAGACAAAGCCCATTTGGGTAGGGGAAAACCAAATCTACACTTTGCTTTGTAACTCTTGCTGTAGTCTTCAGCAAATCATTTGTGAATTCTGCACAGCAGAAATAAAGTGTCTTTAGGATGTTTTAAAAACCATTCTGGGGGAGAAGTTTGCACAGCTCTCTTCCCCAAAACGTCTTCAAAACATTTTATTTTTCTGTTTTTAATAGCATTCTCTCAGGCGGATTCTGCACAGGCCCAAAACAGTGCCCCTGGAAAACACTGTAAAAACAAACATTCCAGGGGCGCTGTTCGCACGGCTGCCGCCTTCAAAATGAGGCAGCGCCATGCTGTTTCCCTGCCTTGCTCAATGAAGCAGTGTTTCCCTCCAGGTGCTGCTTTTTGGCGCCTCCAATGTTTCCCATACTAACCTTCTCTCCATGCAGAGCTCCACAGGAAGAGAAGGTAAGTGTGGGGACAGAAAAATGGTGGCGACTCCATGCAGAGGTGCACCTGCGGGCCACGGCTGCTCTAAGACCACTTGTATCTCAGCATGCGAACGCCCCCGGGGCTCCACCAACATCATATATGCTGGTGGTGCGCCACTATCCCTGCCAGTGCGGAATGCGCCTCAGTCCATTTTTAAATTTCCTTCTCTCCTCTCACTAAATTAAAAGTTGTCCTCCTGGAGTGAAGATGGAATGCTGTCCTGCACTGTCCCATGATGAGCATTAAACAGCTGCTATGACTGGATTGTGGCTGCCTCTACACTGTGGCATGAATATTGTTGCTTATTCCTATCTCCTCCTTGAAATTAATGGGTAGGGATTGAGTCATGATGGATTTGCTTGGGGAATAATAGATTGGAGGAAGTGTCTCTTAAGCTGCGTAGCACACTCATCCATAGTGTCTGTCATGATTGTCTGCTTGCAAACTGAGCTTGCCTCTTCAATGTCAGTTTGTGGGGTCAGACTTGTGTGTATTTGTAGAGGAGAGGTGTAAGAGCAGGACTTGGAAGAAGCCCATTGCCTGCTGTTGTGGAGGTCTGGCCACTGATTATTAGCTGTTCTACTTGACAGGTGGAATTCCAAAGGTAATGGGACCAAGTCATGACAGTTCTGTGGAGCTCTTGTCATGTGTAGTGAAGGAAAATATGTTCGGAAAGTGCAAAATGAAAGGGCCAGAGAGAGGGGGAGCTCCTGCCCACTTATCTCCACCAGTTTCTTGCACATCTACACTTATTACACTCTGATGCTTTAGTTAACCAAAAGGCACAGGTTCATCAATAATACTTCAATCACTTAGTGGTAGCCTGGAAGACACAGAGCAGTTGCTCTGCCTGTCTATTCCAAGCATTTAAGTCACATGGGCCCAGGAACCTTTTAGTAAACCCTGTCTAGCACACAAGCCATCAGCTTCTCCTTAAAATAAAACTGCTTCAGAACAGCAGCAGCAACTGAAGGGGAAGACAACAACCATTTTTTTTAAGCAAAGATAACAGGTCTATCTGCTTGCCAAGATGTCAGACAGGACACCATTTGAAACAGACATGTTAACCCTTAATCGATATGTTATGGAGAAGGGAAGAAGAGTTAAAGGTGCAACAGGGGAGCTTACACAGCTGCTGAACTCGATGCTAACTGCTATAAAGGCCATCTCCTCAACAGTCCGAAAGGCAGGCCTTGCTCACATGTGAGTTGCCAGAATGGGGAGTAATGAAAATGATTCAGGTGGGGTGTCATATGGTGCGAAAGGCATGCTTCGAATTAAGCATGCTGTTTCTAAAAAAAATTATGTTGTGAATTGCAGTTTGAGAGTTCTACATGACTTGAGGTTTATTGCAATTGGAAAAAAAGTGTTCTTAAATGGTCAGCAATAAGGTGCTTGTTTGACTTACATTAGTTTAGGGAAAACAATCTGATTCAAATACTAGCATGAATGAAACCTATTGCCGGCATTCCCTGACTTATTGTAGTCATGTCATGCACAAGAATTATGATGCTGGAAAGTATTATTAGTATACTTTTCAAGACAACTGGAGCATCCCCCATTCAGAATTCTGGTAGTCCATAATAGGAATGGTGGCATAGATCTCTATGGGACATGTAACAGCATTTATGTAATTCAGCAGCCTGAAGAAATGAGAATGTTCTGCTGTTCTTGTGTGCCACTTCTAATGCTGTCAAGGTCAAACAAGCAGTCAAGCCAGTCAATTCAGCTTCTACTGTAAGAGAAGAAGCATTCAGACTTGCAAGTCTAAGCTGCACATTCATCATGAATTCCTTTAACTTGACCATGATAATATTAAAATAAGCAGATTAAATTACATCAAAATTATTTGTTACATCTGTAATAGAAAAAAACCAAAACAAATTTAGCAAGATAAAAACTGTACAAGCATGGTCTATTTATACCTGCCCTGGAAATCCAGGCCTTTAATCAGTGACAATCATAATAATGTACCTTGCTATTAGACGGCACACATCAGTTATTATTTTGGTGATTCTGACCTGGATGACCCAGCTTAGCCTGATCTCATCATATCTTAGAAGCTGATCAGGGTCAGTCCTGGCTAGTACTTGGATGGGAAATTTCTAAGGAATACCAGGGTTGCTGTACAGAGGCATGCAATGGCAAACCAGCTCTGCTAGCCCCCTGCCTTGAAAATCCTACTGAGTTGCCATAGGTCAGCTTTACACACACATGCCATTAGGCTGGAAAATACAAGCCGGTGAAATCTTTATTACACAAGAATTTGTCTGTTCTTCCTAACAGCTTTCTGCATAGATGTAACAAAGATGTTGTTTGCGATATTTGCCATGCTGTTTGCGATATTTGTTTTATTCAGCCATGAGATTATATAATTATACATGCAACATTGTACAAATGAAGTTTTTATCTGGCAGTGTGTTGCAGCTGCAGATAGAAAGCCGGGAGTCTAACAGTGCTATTCTAAGCAGTTACACCCTTTTAATTCCATTGAAGTCAATGGACTTAAAAGGATCATATAACTCTACTTAGGGTGGCATTGCAAGTCACCACTTGATTGTGGGAGCTTTGCCTACATATCAAAGGAGCAATATTGCAAATATCACTGGAAAGCCGGTGATCTTGCAGGTATGTTTTGAAGGCAGAAATGTCCAGTCAAGGTAAGCACCACTGGCATACATAAGGATTAGAAGCTACTGGCCTTAAAAGAGAACCATTTGAGACTATTCTGTAATGTAGTCAGTGACAGTACACTAAATAATTTCAGGGTAAAAAACTAAGAATGAGAAAATAAGAGTCAAGGAAACACCCCCATAATACTGATAACATTCTTACAGGTTTTATTTTCTCATAGTAATAATAATGTACTTTCTCACAGGTATGGAATAGCAGGCACAGTGAATGTGACTGGCGATGAACAGAAGAAGCTTGATGTGTTATCCAATTCTCTGGTTATCAACATGCTCCAGTCCTCCTACAGTACCTGTGTTTTGGTTTCAGAGGAGAACAAAGAAGCTATTATCACTCCCAAAGAGAAAAGGGTCTGTATGCATCCCAAGAAGTTGGGAAGAAGGACTGTTTTTTTAATTAAGCAGCAGGTGGCACAATTGTATAGCTGGAGGAAAATAAGTTCTTCACATAGCAGCTTTAAAGAAAACTGATCTATTATACAAGAAGTGGAGAAAGAATTGGCTAATCAATACTGAGTGATAAAGGCTGAGTGCTGTCGCTAAACTGAACCATAGAGAAAAGGATACATGAACAGAATCTGGGGAAATTATGTTTAGAGTGGTGCTGAGCTACTAAAGTTTACTATCTTTTGGAGAACTTCTACTGCTGTCCTAATCACACTTAATAGAAAATAAATAACATTCAGTAGTATTTACTTCTGAGCAAGAATTAATGTTGCATTGGGAGCAGTGCCGTAGGTATAGATTTTTTATAGGGTGGGTTTGGTGACTGAGCAACTATTCGGCTGTTCTATTACATGCATTGTTTCAAGCAAGCCGGATATGTAATGGGAGGGGTTTGAACCTGTGACACCCCCCCTTACCTACGTGCCTGGTTGGGAGTGTTCCGGGAACAAAACAATGTGTTATTAAGATAAACCTGTGTGTTGGTTGGGCTGTTGTATGCAAATATGCACTACAATCATAAACAGAACGAGAGAAACTATTTTGTGACACAGAGAAAGCCGGCCATGTAATTAAGTAGAATAGCAGATAGAACTAGCACCTGGCTGTTAGGCTTTTTTTTTTGCCACAGTCATTCCTCACTGCCATGTTGTTACTTTGTTATATATGATGCCTCTTCAAGCTGGTATTTCATCATCAATAATTTTGTAGGACAACATGAATCAAGCACCATTGATTAACCACAAGAATGCCACTTGGCTCTCCAACCAGACTAGCTACATGTTTGTTTGCACAACTTTAAAATAGCTCCTGCCAAACAAAGTGTGTCATTCCTAGAAACTGGCATGATTGCTTATGACTTCTTTTGTTTCTTGTCTTCCAGGGTAAATATGTGGTGTGCTTTGATCCACTTGATGGCTCGTCCAATATAGACTGCTTAGCTTCCATAGGAACCATCTTTGCTATCTACAAAAAGGTAAATGGATAAAGAGAAGGGAAACTGAAAAAGGAAATGAAAAGTTGTGCAACTCTTCCAGAAAAAAACAAATCAGGGTTAGCAGACTTTTTCCCTTCTAGTTCCAGCACTAAAAGACGATTTTTAAGAATACAAGACAGACTACAATAAGTTACCACAATGTCCTCAAAACAGCTGGAGTTAAGTTGTGACTATATGCAAGCAGCAGATCTGTCAGTTTAAAACAGAATCTGCCTCGGTCCTATGGAAAATGTGAACCCACGTTGAAGAGAAAAGGAGAAGTGGGAGGAGCAAGTGGTAACGCAATCCCTAGTCCCCTCACCATTTCGCTTCTTCCTCAGCCAGACTTCAATGCAGAAGTGATTCCAACTGAGAGAAAAGCATTTGAGGAGAGCGCTGGGGAGTGATAAGTGGCAGGAAGGACTGTGACAGGAGCTCCCCCCCCATCTGAATCACCATACATGCACTGTTTTTGCTCAAGACTGATTCTGAGTTACTTACAAATCTGTCACTGACTTTGCTTGAGTTGACATAATACTAACAGTGAGAGCCTAAGCAGATTTATGCTAGTCTAAGTCAACTGACTTCAATAAAGTTACGATGGCTTAACTTTGCTTAGAATAGCACTATAAATCCTAGTAACAAAAAATTCAATTAAAAAGTTCAGTTTTTTACTGAAACGAAGTAAAATCCATTGTTTTGGTATTTACTCAAGATTTACTGTTGCCAGCTCCAGGTCAGTATCTCCATACTAAAGTATCCACAATGACAATATCAAAACCTTAGGTTGAAAATCTTAAGGAGGAACATTCTGGAAATATTTCGGTTATTAGTCCAGCAATGGCTGTCAGTTGAATTCACATGAATATTCAGAGGTGCAGAAATCATCTCAGTGTGACTATTCCTTTTGTGAGAATATGGAATTGTGATTGTGTCTGCAGATGGTAGGCTTGCAAGTTATCTTCTAAAAAGGCTAAAACAGATGTTTCAGGGTTTTCAAAAACCACTTGGGATGTTCTCATTTAGGCATGCATTTGCAAGATCACTCTGTCTGTCTGTCTGTCTGTCATTTTGAAACAGTTGTATGAATTTGCTTCCAATTTAGTGATAAATGTTCATTGAAAATTCTCTTAAATCCTCTTAGAACATATCTAATTATATCTAATTATATCTAATTATATATTATTATATATCAGGCATAGAAAATTCATGAAAGGATTTGTTATGATAGGATTGCTTCATACTTTGGAATAAATTCTTATTATGTTTCAACTTTTTCCCTATCAAATGTGTTTTGTAGTAATATATATAAATGCTAAAAAAATTTTCCCTTAGACAACAGAAGATGAACCCTCTGAAAAAGATGCTTTTCAATCCGGACGCAACATTGTCGCAGCAGGATATGCCTTATATGGCAGCGCAACACTGGTGGCTCTTTCTACGGGGCAAGGAGTGGATTGCTTCATGTTGGACCCGGTACTCCATAAATACTACTTACTACTTATAGTATTCTCTTCTTTAGCTTTCTTTGGATAGAACTGAACCCAAATAAGGAAGGGGTGTTTTGGAAAAAAATTTCACTCCTTGCTTTAGCAATTCTTACGCAACAAGTATAAGTTTCTGCAGTATGGCTCTATGATATCTGTTTCAAAAGAAGGGGATACTTCTTGTTCTCAGTTTGAACTGTCTTGCCATGATGGAATAATGAGGGCCACATCATTGTTGATTAATAAGCATGGCATAGCCAGCAAGGAGTACTTTGAAAACTAATTGGCAGTGAAGTTTCAGGTTTTTTTAAGGTGGAGGATGGAAAACAAAAACCATGGGGAAAGGTGATCTATGACATTTTCCCCATGGACAAAATATCCTGGGATAGACCCAGGATCATATATCCCAGGGTGTTTTTATCTCGGTTACTCCCTTCGTAAGGCTGCCCTGTCAGCGTGTTCAGGCCAGGAGGAAGAGCTCCAGTGAATTATGCATGAGCCCCTGGTTTATTTTCATTTTCCACATGAACGGTTTACATAAGATTCCTGCGCATGAGCGAACATTCTCATTTTTCTGACATTCTGATTGGCTGTAGCTGTGGGGTGGGGAGAGCAGGCGGCGAGGCAGGAAAAATAAACCGGTCCATCTCCTGCTGTGTTTGCATGGGACCGGGATTGTCCTTATAACATACATTAATAGATATTCCCAACTATTCTGTAGGCTCTTGGTGAGTTCATTTTGGTGGAAAAAGATGTGAAAATCAAGAAGAAAGGAAAGATCTACAGCCTTAATGAGGGTTATGCCAAATACTTTGACCCTGCAATGACAGAATATTTGCAAAAGAAGAAATTTCCAGAGGTAATAAGTCAGTTTTTCTGTACCTTTTCTGAGAGATGTTATTGCCATTTGTTAAATGGAATGAATCTGATCACACACACACACACACATTAGCATTAGCTGACACAATCCTGTTGAGCAAGACAATACACAATATAATGTTTCTTTGATGATGTCTTAGCAGAAGACACCAGTGCTTTCAAGGAATACAGAATTAACTGATTTTGAAGCAGTAGCAATATGCTTTTATATTTTTTGGCATCTCCGTCACTGGGATTTTGGTTTAAGTAATAGTTCCACTCTATTTGATTTGGTTGCATCTCTCTGGTTTTTCTGACAGTAAACATGATAGGATTTTACCTGGTTTATCACCATTTTGAGCATGGTTTGTTTACAGTGGTAATACTGGCATTTTTTTGGTGTCTGACGTTAAAAGAAAACAACAGTGACCATGAAGATGAATGTTAAGAGAGAGGGGTAGAGAAAAATATGCTCTTAAGGCTTTTTGTTTCCTCCTTGTTTGGGAGAAGCACATGACCAAGTTAGTATTAGACATCCTTGAGCTTGTGCAAAGAAGACAAAACCACAATGGCAAAATTAAGAAATGATATCAATATAATACTCTTTATTATAATGAGTGCATTATGAGTCTGTTAAGGCCAACCAAAATGACACAAAACATTCCAGAAGCTTTCAAGTTCTCCAAAACACTTAATAGTTCATTTTTGACATTTTCTTTGGAACAACATGAATTCTAGCTACTCTGAATGTGTCTGAATTTAGCCAATGAAAATAGGTCAACTATACTTAACAGATGTTGTGTTTGAAATGTTCTGTTGTTAGAAATAGGTAACTTCTAAACACAAATATCCAAAAACAAAGTCTGTTAAGCTTATCTGATTACAAGGCAGGATTTTTTAATGCACTCATTATGCAGGTCACATGTTCTTAGACTTGATAAGAACAAACTTGCTTCACTGGGTAGGTCAATATATAGTGAACACAGACAAAAGAAGGAGAGGGGCAATGCTTTTTCAAAGAGCAGACAAAAGACCAGGGTGTCACATTAGCATACTTACATTAGCAGAGTACAAATAATAGGCTCCAGTCAACAGAGCAAGAGATCTAATCAGAAAGGGTTGAGGGACTGACAAAACCAGGTCACAAATTCATCACCAGTAAATTCATCATAGGTAACCCCACTCTGGATCTGTCTTTTACTGCTGACTGGAACTCATTGTCACTGGTGTTCTGAATAGTAATCTACTGTATCATTAGGCTTTCTGGCATCTCCTCAACTGGAAACAAACATTCTCTGGCATCCCCTGTACAGGGGTGCTCAAACATCTGCCAGCTAGCCCACAAACTGCATAACCATACAGCTCATGTTAGACTACTTTCCCTTTGCTGGTGTGGTTGGGACTTCCTCCTTAAAATACAGGTGCAAAACAACACAGCATATCTGAACAAAAAGAAGGAAGAGCACAAAGCATATCACAAGAGAAAGCTGCATATTCTTGTGTCAAGAACTCTCTTGGTTTTAAACATGAGAATGCCTTATTATATGGGAGCAGCAAACTTACTCATATTCTATACCCTTATCACAAATGATGGGCTTGACTTTCAACAGGAGCATAGTATAAATATCAAATGGTCTTTGGAGATCTGCAGTCATAGACTGTTTCTGAAAGCCAGACTAGACTTGACTGCATCTTTGTGGCCACCATTATTTTAAAATACATTATTTTAAAATACTTTAAAATACACATTATTTTAAAGCACAGGCTGAGGCACTCTTTTCCCCATTTGGATGAAGGGAACTTTGACTGTCAAAAGCTTGTACTCCAAAAATCTTGTTGGTCATTAAGGGGCCACTGGACTCAAATCAAGCTGTTCTACTGCAGACAAACTCTGCTACACTCTGAAACGATCTTATTATCCTGTTTCCTTTTGCCCACTGCCACTGCTGGTGCTTTATCAAGTGCTAAAATCCGTCCAGGTGATTTGGCACTTAAAAGAGCACCGAAGGGAGGAGGAGACAAGAGTGCAGCATTTTAACTTCACTTTAAAATGGTCCTATCCTCATGGTGGCCTCACAGCATTTAAAATCCCTTTAAAATGGTGGTAGCATCCTAGTAGTGGCCACAATGATTATGTCGTGTCTAGGTTGACCCTGAGAGGCAAGACATATGTTACTCTGTGTAAAGGTCTGTTACACCAGTCAATAATTGAGACTCATGAAGTTATCAAGAGCTTTTATTGAGCCATGTCAGTACCCCAGGTCCAAGAAGCCAGGCTCTGTCTTTTGTACCTGGTATATATCAGAAAACATTTGCTCATTTGGCATTCCCCCCTCCCACTTAATAATTTGCACAAGACAAGGAAGCGTTTGAGAGAGCATTGTTATGGAATTGTAGTCTGTGAAAGACTCTCTCCTTGTCCCAGGAAATGAGAGATAAGGGGGATGTATGCCTGAATCACTAGTTACAAAAGTGAAGCAATAGAAAAGCCATCTAAGCCCCAAGCGCTGATAACGAGCCAAGTGTGGCCTTGGGTTCAAGCAGGAAATACTGGGCCTAAAACTCTGTCACCATTCCTATTTAACACTAGCGGGGCCTGGCCACGCATTGCTGTGGCTTATTGTGGTAAAATGGGAAAGGAACAGTAGGAGCAAATCAATTGCAGAAGCCAGCAGTACATGCTCATGGAAACGCGCAGGCTGATACTGTGTGATGTCATTGATGTGTGTGACCGCATCCTCCCCCACTCTGTTCCCTTGCATGGCACCCCTCCCCCTACCTCCCTCCCCTTTCCCTTTGCTAGTGTGGGTGGGTCATATCCAGATGCTGGGCCCCCTCCCTCCCCTCCCTTGCATGCTACCCCTCACTCTCTCCCCTCCCTAACTTCTCTTCCCTTGCATGCCACCCCCTCCATCCCTTCCCTCTCCCACCCTCTCTTTCCTTGCATGCCACCCCACCCCACCCCACCCCTCCCCACCCCTCCCTTCCATCTCCCTCTGTTGGGTGGGTGGGGCATATCCAAATGCTGGCCCCGTTCCCTCCCCTCCCTTGCATGCCACCCCTCACTCTCTGTCCCCTCCCTCACTTCTCTTCCCTTGCATTCCTCCCCCTCCGTCCCTTCCCTCTCCCTCCTCTGAATGTGTATGAGAGTAGGTGTGTTGTGTGGTAGTCATGAGTGAGGCACAGAGAGTGAAAGGTATCTGCATGTGAGGGAGGGAACCCCACCTGATGTCTCACACAGCAACATGTGTATGTGTTTCACGTCCACTCGAGTTATTGCCTATATACTGTTTTCACTGCTCATATCTGGCCATCTGAGCGCCTAACATTTCTCCTAAGAGATACACTAACATCTCTAAGGGTATAACACAGGCAGCTTCATGTAGCCTGGTCAGCGCCAGGAAAAAGATGTTTTTACCTGGCTCAGGTGTGTTTTCGTCTGGACAGCTGGGAGGTACGTGAAGAACACAGTCGGGGGAATGAGTAAGTGTCTGTGAAATTCCCCTTTCTAGAGCTGCTTTTTGGGCCAGCAGGTGCGGGGTTATTCTTGAAGCAACAAACGCATGGTTCCATTTATATATAGGATAGTTGCTATATAATGGAAGAGATATTGCCTAACAGCTTGGAATGGTTTAATCTATATCTATCTATCTATCTATCTATCTATCTATCTATCTATCTATCTATCTATCTATCTATCTATCTATCTATCTATCTATCATCTCTCTCTCTCTCTATAGATAGATAGATAGATAGATAGATAGATAGATAGATAGATAGATAGATAGATAGATAGATAGATAGATAGATAGATAGATAGATAGATAGATAGATAGATTATATAGATATATAGATATATATTAAACTATATATATATATATATATTAAACCATTCCAAGCTGTTAGGCAATATCTCTTCCATTTGCCAACGAAAAAGAGAAATTTGTGAGATTCTAACAATCTAACTAGAGCTACAAAATGTGTCTTGGCATATGACAAAAAGAGAAATAAAGATTTCAGTGGCAGACAGCACTCGTACTGAGCTGCCAGAGAGAAGTGTAGCTTTCCATCTTTGAGCTGCCATCTTTGTAGCTTTTGTCAAAAGGCCAAATTTCACATTACTTAGGATATCTGAAATAGGATCTCACAATGTCAAGCTAAAAAGAAGCCACAGGGGGCTGAATGTGGGCCAGATTTATGGCTCTGGGAGAAGTGGAAGGGGGGCTTAACTGTAATGCCATTTCCCTGTTAAAAGCTTTGGGGTGGGAGTGTCTGTTAACTATAGTGAGGAGAGGAAGGCAGATACAATATAAGTGTCTATCTTATCCCTACTCTATTATCATGGCTAATGGCAGCTAGAAAGGAGGAAAGAACTACCATGCCTTCTACCACACTATGATCTCAATCCCGTTCAAGGCCCCTGTGAATGCTTTTTAGTCTGTGAGAAAATGTGAGGAACAATGTTCATAAATTTTCTGAATACTGTGGAGATAAACATCCTTTTAAAACTGTAGTCCAAATTATTAATGGAGAAGATCATGGAGCAGTCTCCAACCAATTTATTCAATGCAAAACAAGATGTGCAATATGAGACCATCAGATTTGAATTTTTTCTGACCCTTTCCCACTTCATTGGATTCTGATGAAGGGACAACACTAAGTCTAATGATGTCACACAAACCCAGAGAGCTCCAAGTACACATGCTTACCACATGATTGATTACAATCCAGCCCTATGCGTGTTTACCTGAAGTAAATACCAGTAACCGCAATGTGTATTTAAAAACATGCATAGAACCACAATTTGCTGACCCTGTTAAATTATGAAGTATTAAAATGATACAGAATCAGAATTATCATGAGCCAAGTCAAGAGCATGGCTTAGATTTGTAACAGGTACTTTTAATATAATTCCAACCACCTACACACCTCAAAATATTTGCAATACATCCTGATCCTAAGTGTAATTACTCTGAGGTAAGTCCTGTTGAATTCTATGAGAATTATTCACAGATCACCATGCATAAGACTATTACCTGTGAAGCAAAAAGCAAATGTATAAAGCTCAAAATACCCTTTAAAACAAATTAGGAGTGTTCCTGGCGTGCATTTCCGAGACAGTGATTTCACTGAAACAGCAGTCCAATTGTAATTGCTTTTACAGAAGCAAGTAGAATTACCAGGAAGACACCAAGAAATCTACAAATCAATGTCTTATCAATCTCTCACATTTTAATGCATTTGACCTAATTAAGTTTCATTTATTTGTTTGTTTATTAATAAATATTTACATCCTGCCTTATACCAGTGTCTCTAGGGGGCTTACACAGATTAAAAACAATTTTAAAAATCACAATAAAAACAATCACAAATAAAATATAACAATTAAAATTACAATAACATGACATTAAAATAACCCTAGACTAGCAGCCGTAGAGGGGGTTTCCAGGGAGGCTAGTGAATGCCTGGATTAAGAGGAAGGTCTTTGCCATGCACCTAAACCCATGAAGGGTAGGTGCATGACAAATCTTTGTTTGTAGACTATTCCACAGCTTGAAGGCAATCAAGCTTCCAACTGTCTTCAAGGGCAGCCCCACATACAGTGCATTACAGTAGTTCAATTGAAGGGTTACCAGAGTATGTATGGCTGTGGCCAGGCAGAGCTGGTGAACCAGACAGAGCTGCCTGAAAGTCTTTGTGACCACCACTGTTCCCTGAATCTTAAGGAATAGCAAGGAACTTTGGAGCACCCCCAGATCTTGCAACCGGTCCTTTTGGGGTAATACAAACCATCCAAAAACAAGTGCCCTGTAATCTTGCAAACTCTGGAGCTCAGAACACAGACACCCTCTGTCTTGTCTGGATTCAGCCTAAATTTGTTGGTTTTCATCTAGCCCATAACTGCTTCCAGATAAGGGTTCAACTCATGGAGCACTTCACCTGACTCTGAGGAACTCCTTGCCTAGAGACAGTGTCTGGTCTTCGAATGTCTCAAAGTGTTGAAAGAACCATATTGCCTTCTATCTTTTTCTTCTGCCAACCCTGTCCTCACATTTTCCAATACATGCTGAAAACAGAAGAAATCTCATGTTGTCACATGGTATGGTAAGTCTGTAAGCCTGACTTGTAGGAAAGCAATAGCTGCATCCTGTCTCAGTGACTGAGAGCCATTAAGAATATAGCTGCCACCTCTGAACAGTGGTCTGACAATTATTATTTTAATAACTAATTGAACTTTTTCTAATTTTCCTCAATCAACACATGTTTGCCTTATGCAAGGAGCTGCCTTTTCATTTAATCATATTGCTAGAATTACAGATGAGCTGTTTCTCAATCTAGTTCCAAAAATGGATGAAAATTAATCCTGTTTGTTTTACAGGATGGCAGCTCTCCTTATGCTTCCAGATATGTAGGCTCCATGGTGGCTGATGTTCACCGTACCATTGTGTATGGTGGGATCTTTATGTACCCAGCTAATCAGAAGAGTCCAAAAGGAAAGGTATCTTTTTCCATCCTGAACTTCTAGGTGTTGAATTGTATTTGCCTATATTGTTATAACAGTGATGTCTCCAATAGCATCAAAAGAATACTGGAATTAAGAGTAATTTTAGTTCAAAATTGTTCTTTCGGATACTGCAGGATACTTCCTTCATGCAGAAATATTGTATTTTTACTGATCAGCACTAGGTTTAACATAACATAACATAACATAACATAACATATGAAAAGTAAAGACAGATGTAACTGTATAAGTGTAGTAGAAGTGAACGTGCTGGGCAGCCACAACCAAACTCAGTGGCAGCAAGCTGTTGCGTTGATGTTGTGCCACTCTGCCAGGCTCTTGGAGGCTTCTCAGTGATACGGGGAGGCTTGATCAGTAAAAAAGCTTCCCCATCCATGAGAAGCCCCCATTGCTCTGAATGAACTTACTTATGCTGCCTTTTTGGCAGCGTAAGTCTGCAGCCCAGGCTGCTGGCGTAACACTGGCTAAGGCCAAGAGGGAGCCAAAATCAGCTCCTCCTCTGGCCACACCCCACCCCCACTACGCCAATGGTGGCAGGGGCCCTGGGATGTTGGTGCAGCATCCAGCGTGGCATCCCATGCTAGGGAAGGCCACAGTGGCTGCATGCTGACGGAATTGCCCCTCCACTGAGGCAAATGCCCTGGGCAGGGCAAATCTGCTTGCACAGCCGTGCACCACTCTCATGAGCAGTTTTGGTCCCCTCTTTGGATGGGGTTGTTTGCTGTTTAGAGAAGGCACTCAGATGCAGTTTTTCAGGTAGGGGAACAAACTCCCCAAACCTTTTTGCAAATCCCCAGTACATCCAACAAAAATTCTGTAATGGAACCTATAGGCTAGCATTTTCATCAGTTCTGACACATATTAAGATCAGCAAGTCTGAGAAATACAGGAAATAGGAAAATTAACATACTGTGAAAAGTGTACAATCTTTTCCTCAAACAAGATTTGTTTTTAAAAACCTGTCAGTTAGTGGAGCCAATAAAGAACAAAGACAAATCATCCCAGTGCTTTGAAGTCTCTTTAGTTGGTACGATGAGTAACCTTTGGCTTCCGCATCTGGAAAACAGAATAAGAATTGTCAATTTATTTATTTGAATGTATTTAAATAAATAAATAAATGAATGAATGTTAAAATAAGGAGTGTGATTTTGACAGATACCCTGACTGTAATTCACGAAATTGTGCAAGCTACTGAAAAGTGTTTCAGTTGCATTCTGACTTAACTCAGAGCAAGGATAAGAAGTTTTCTCATTTCTTGTAGCTTCGACTTCTATATGAATGCAATCCGATGGCATTCATCATTGAGCAGGCAGGAGGCATGGCCACCACAGGAACAGAAGATGTGCTGGATGTGAAGCCTGAATCAATTCACCAAAGAGTCCCTTTTATCGTTGGCTCTCCAGAGGATGTTCGAGAATACCTTGACTGTGTACAGAAACACCAGAAAAGTAGCTAGTCATCATCAGAAGATTCTCATTTTCTCAACATATGAGAAAAGCTTGGAATATAGGAAAATTTCGTCTAGTTGTCAGTAACAGCAACTGGCACTTCTGGTTCATTAGTTTGTTTCGTAAGTTATTTTTCTGCTATCATAAAATATAAGACACGTGGTCTTATTTTCTGTAATACAAGAGTGAAAATAAAGTCCACTTGGAAATAATCTCTCCCATGCCCCAGATAAAACATTTTAACCCTACATATTGCATCAGTTCTGCTCCTTTTCTGCTTCACGTGTTTCTTTCCCATTAAACCACATTACACTACCAGCCTTGTGACCAGTGAGGTCATATGCCTATCTTCCTAATTATATTTGTCCTGGGTGCTGAATCAAAACAAAACAAGAATGCAGTTGGCCTCCACTATCAGTCCACGTTGGCTTGACTCTTGCCTAGCTACCAATACATGATCCTGCTTAGTAAAGATTAGGACTGAGATTGTTGTGCGTGTTTTGCTACCTAGTGTTTGTTTGGTGGATAATTCTCTACACAGGGATTTTACCTCTTGTTTATGTTGTTGACACTTATATACTAAAGCTACACTTGTTCTTTTTCCTAAGATTTAAAAATGTTCTGCAAAACAACAGTCTTGTTATTTAAGAGATTCTCCACAACACTTGGCTGTTAATTTCAAAATCACCATGCTTCAACAAAAATGTTTCGAAAGAGTTTCCACTTTGCAATTGCTGAACTGGAATCTATCAGCAACTTTGTTTTCCATTTGATGTCATTGGAATGCCCATTGTTCCTATTTTTATTGCTAAACTAGCATAGAGATAGTGCTAATATGGCTCACTTATTCTTATCTGTTATTTGCCCTCCCTTCACGCTCTTGGTAATATTACCCCATTTGACTTCTATTGACTCTTTCCCCAGCATGCCATCTGAAACAGTAGTACTCACTCTGCAGACAGCCAAATTTGCAAATACCATCTACCAAAAGAATCACATTACTATTATTTGCCCATTGTGCTCAATTCTTCAACACACACAATAATATAAGATATAGCTAGTAATACTAAATATGTAACTATAACCTTTTAAATTGCCAGAGTATTTTTATCAGGAAGGGCTCTCTTTCCCAACCACTGTTGGACCTTAGTCAGACATTATGCATATGGTGTGGGATTACAAGCTAGACTTGTGACACAAAGCACAAACTTTTCAAGCTTTTCTGTTCTACAGAATTCTTTATTCATAGAATCATAGAGTTGGAAGATACCCCAAGGGCCATCAAGTCCAACCCCCTCCAATGCAGGAGCACGCAATCAAATATCTCGTGTCAGAACAAGGCTGGGTATTTTAAGAAACAGATGTTGCACAGAAACAGATGTGTAAAAGGTTCCCTTTGTGTTGTAGGAGATGGGGTGGCTAGGCCCTTTTTCCATGCCACATTTTCTACTTGAAGGTTTGGGGTTGTGAGTTAACATTCAACAGTGGTATGCCCAATTCTGCCCTCTCATTCAGATGCATATGTTGATTTAGCCTTGAACACAAAACCTTTGCATCTCTACAATCTCGATGTAGTTATCAATGTATAAAGAACAGTTTAGCCCTCCTCTCATTCCATGCACAGAAAGCGGGATCCGTTCTTGTTTTTATTAAATAGGCTTCCAGCATGTCTCTGTGGGCACGCATGCTGTCATCTCCTCCTTCCCCCCTCGCCTAGCCAGAGGTGGCTGCCAGCAAACGCGTTGGGAGTCACACTAACCATGCACAAGACGCTCTGCCGGCTGGGGCTCACCTTCAGGGAGGTCCTCTTGAGTCGACCTGTGCCATCTACTGCCCCACAAGTACCCCCCTCCCCCACAAAGCTTGGGAGACTGGAGACTGGCATGCTTTTCTTGGCGTGTAACTTTTGGGACCAAACTAAAACTTTGGGAGTAGGATTAAAAAGCAGCAGTCCGGGTGAGGGGCTTCCATTGGGAGGAGTGTGTCTGCCAAGAGCAGGGTGGGCGTGGTAGTGGGATTCAGGCACTCGCCCCGATTGGAGTGAACTGTTTGTTAAGGGCCCCCCTACCCTGGGAGAGAGATTGGTGGGGCTTTTAGTGCCTGGGAGCCCAGGGCGGGGAGGAGAGATCTTGCAAGGTCCCTAGGCTCGTGATGCCGATCCCGTTCCCACTGGATCAAGGCAAAAGTACAAAAGACAAAAGGCATTTCACACTGATAAAGAATTGAGCTAAACCAGGGAGAGGAGCATCCCTTACCACCCTGAGCTTCCCTTCCCTATCCCCCTTGTCAGAATTAGGGCCATTCTGACAGAGGCAAATGTGAGACAGAGAGGTCCATTTCAAAATATTCTCCATGCTTTTATTTTTCTGTTCCTGTTGCATTTTTGTGGGAAGTCAAATGCTTTGATGACATGTGAAGGAAAAAAAAAAAACCGCAGATCAGATGGCTGCTCCACAAATTTAGCTTTCCTGAAGTTATGCCACCCATCGCACAACATTCTTGCTTAGGATTGCTTTCCTTGACTGCCTTTTTACTTCTATTTTGTGGTGGAGGGGTTATTGGGTTTCAGAAAGTGAAAATTTTACTTCCCTCTCCCCCTGCACCCCTCCCCCTTTCCCCGCTAGGCCCCCAGTGTGTTAATAGTGTAATTATTTCAGGGAGATTATTAGCATTAAACTTCAGACCTAGTTTTGGGGAAGCAGTGTAGGTAACCCTGTTAAGCGCTGTTAAACCCCCCTGATTTTCATGGGAAGAACTAAAGCACAATCCTTTACCTGGGAGTAAGCTTGGTTGCTGGCAATGGGGCTTGCTTCTGAGTAAACCCTCCTAGGGTCGTGATTCACCCATTCAAAGTGTTGCACAGTTGCTTCAAAGCAGAGCCGACTACCACCAAGCTTACTCTCGAGTAACGTGCACCTTGGAGCCAACCATTTTTTCTAAGCTTAAACCTCAGTATTCAGGTTAAATTGCCATGTTGGCACTTTGAGATAAATAAGGGAGTTTTGGGTTGCAGTTTGGGCACTCAGTCTCGAAAAGTTTCACCATCACTGTCACAGTGTGACATTTCAATCTAGATAAACAAGTCCTCCAACCTGTAGATAATTAGGTTAAGCAGTGAACCATATGTTCTTTTTGAGTAGTTCAGCCTAAGGGTGTTTGCTGGTCACACTGAACTGAGTGAAATTTGTTAAGTACTTTATTAGTAAATGTGCAGAATATCTCTCTTGCTGGAAAGTGATCTTTGGAAAGGGACCTATTGTTTATTTATTTTTATTTATTTATTTCTTAAATTTATATACCGCCCGATCCCCGAAGGGCGGTATATTTTCACCCACTTTTTCATATTAGCAAAAACACTAACAAAACTTAACGCTGACAGACAAATGGTGCTGCCAAAAAAGCTGATTGTTTCAGATTAAAACTAGGAGATATGAAAGTCTGCACTAAAACAGGAAGTGGAATACTTAAAAAAATACACAGATAAGACATTGACCTACACTAGGTTTGCTTGGTGTATCATCATCAGTAAACCTGAGAGAGAGAGGAGGAAGAGAGTGACTAACACAACTAAATGCTGCTGTTGGGTTTTTGAAGTGGCATCTCTTTTTCCAGGACATGTGCTGATCAAGCATTTTGCTTTACACATTGAATCAACCAGGCATAGCAAAACGTCTGTCCTGGACGTGGATTAAACCTTCTCAATGCATTTGTTATCAAAAACACACGATGCATGACCAAATGAGTGACAGAGGTGGATATATCATCCATTGCTTACACGGAAAAAAACCACTTCAGTGATAAACTATTCCACTGTACGCCTCATAGGAATTGGCAAGAATATTTAGCTTGACGTTGCATATAAGATTCCATGACCCTGTGATCAGTTCCATGATCCAGTGTACTTCTTGATCCCATCTGTTTAATTCTTGTTCAGTCATCTTGTGTGTCAAGACCTGATTGAAAATACCTGGCTGGGATGACTCAGTTTAAAACATGTATCTTGGTGAGACAGTAATCACTGTTGGTGGTACAGGCCAGGTCTAAACTGAGTGGCCCCTGTTCTACTGTCTTGGAGCAGAAACAAGCCTGAATCGTTTTAACTTCCCAGTTCCATCATTGCATGTTTTTCTGGGAAATAAGCCCCAGTTTCCACAGGGGATTACTCCAAAATAAATATGCATACTGCAACCTCAGCCTTGTAGCCTCTCATCACCAGTCTTGCCTGGCCCCACATTTTATAAAAGCCCCCTGAAACCACCTTCTTCAATGGTGTCTTTGTATCCTCCCTTCTTTTCATAGTTCATTGGGCTCTGACCTCAGGTTCAAAAAGTTAGCGGCTCTCAACTACTCACACATATAACTGAAGTGCTTGGTCCCTTATATTAATATTGTCAGCTCTCAAGCTTCAACCCTAATACTCAAATTTGGAGGCTTATTCTGATAGTTTCAGGGCTGTCAGGTAGCCCTATACCTGATGGAATCTTTTTGGACTTTTAAGCATGTCTGTTTGTGGTAATTACTGTACATGTAAAGACTGGAGGAAATAATTGGCATTAACTACATTTTATGTTTTGCACATACTTTTCATGGTTTCCCCCCTAAATCTATGGTAAACATTCCATCTCTTCTAAGCTCCATGATTTTGACGATACAAATTTACAGATCCTAGTAATGTATTGAAATACTACCATTAGAACTGCAGTTCAGTGTCACCTCACCTTGCCTGCCTCATGAATCTAATAAGCTACTTATTACAATTTAATAAGCTACTTCCTTTGCTTCCTGTTTACTGGTGTAATCATACTGAGTTTCATATTGATGAACCTCCAGACCAAAGTAACTACATATGATGCTGGGAGTTTGTGGCTATAATTCCCAATACTATTTTGGTCCTAAAAAGCAGGACCAGGGTTGATATGGATTGGAGCTAGAGAAAGAGTGGTTAACTCTTGGCCTGATAAAAATGTTTCTCAATCTGCTTCTAGCCCTGGTGGAAGAAAAATATGGACACAATACAGATAAGTGGTCCTTTCTTCACAAGGCAGCCAAAATGTTTGCGAAGCATTTTTGATCCCCCCCTGCCTTACCATGATGTTTACCTGCAAACACACCCTTGAAATGACTCATGGCTGCCAGGAGGTGTGTCCACCACACCTTGTTGGTTATTTGTAGAATTGATGCTTCACTGTTTCAATACTTCCTAACTGCAATTCTCTGTAGCTTTATGCATTCAATGGTTCAAAGATTTCACCCCAAAAAGAGGAAAAAACAGAAATGATGAAAATAAAGAGGTATGGGGGAATGAGCAAGTGAGCTCAGGGATGCCATAAAATGATGCTGAGGGGGAAGTTTGGGGATGGCACAGAGGCAGGAAAACAGCAGGGGGAAAGATAAAACATTTTAAATATGCCTGCACAGCAAGGGAAGACGTCTTGAAAACATTTCAAACCAAAGAATTGTTTTAAAAGGGGATTCAGATAAAACATTTCCGGGCTGGAAATAAAATGTTCTCAGAACCAAAGTGGAAAAAAACCCAATGTAGAACTACATGGAGAAAACATTTTATTACCTGCCTGAAAACATTTTTAAAACTTTGTGTGGAATGGGCCTGGGTCTTGTCTTTCATACCTATGGAGGCTTGCAGCAGCCTATAAAAACCATTCTTGATGGGGGAAATAGCACAAAGGAGTGAGTTAAGCCTCCTTCTTCCCCAGCACTTCAGTTCTGACCCATTTTGCTCCCACACACTTGCTTTTTAGCACCAAAATTCCAATCACAGATTTCCATCACATGTTGTTTTACCTCAGAAGGTTGACACAAATTCCCTCCTAAAGTTGCATAGTCTTCCACACTGAGAAGAAAACAGACCACAGAAAGAGACCTTTTAAAACAGAAATGGTGTAATCTGGCACAAAGAAGGTTTTGTTTTTGTCTCATTCTGAGCCACTGACATAATAGCAGACTATTTTGTTGCTGGCTACTGAACAAAAATTTATAGGATTGAATTAGGGATGTCACCCTCCAAGTGAGACCTAGGAATCTCCTGGAGTTACAGCTCACCTCCTGACTACTGAGATCAGTTCCCCTGGAAAATATGGATACTTCAGAGGGTGGATTTCATGGCATTGCACGCCACTAAGGTCCCTGTCCTCTCAGGCTCCACTCCTACAGAACTTGCAGGTGGCAAACTTCAATTGAATAGCACAGCACAGTTACCACAAGGGCATAAGAGTGCCATTCCGATATCAGGAAGAACACCTAATTCTTTTCCACGAATGCTTTTAGATTTTTTTCTGAATTTCACTGAGAAGCCAAAACATTCTAGCAAAATTGTTGTAGTGCTTAGCAAAATAATTATATCTGTATTGCACAAATTTGTATGACAGGAGAAGGAACCAACTTGGGATGGAAGAATTAAAATACAAAAATGAGTGAAGGCCAGTCTTTTCAAGCATTGTCCTTCTAATCTCAGAGAATGCTGCAAGGTTTTGTTTTTCCCAGCTCTAGCTCTCTCGTCCGCAACTTTTCTTTGCTTTGTCCAAGCATGTACAAGCAGAGATCATTCCAACAAGGTCTGTGCTGGCAGCAAGCAATGGTTTCAAGTGTCAAAGGGTAACTATACTAACAAAACAGAGTGTCAAGCCAGGGACAAACTGACAGTCATATGACTGATAATTGAATTGCTGTCTACTAGGCACAACTGTGAGGTCAAAAGACGCTGAAGTGCAAGGTATAGCAATACATGCCTGACATCTCCGTACAGAGTCCAGATGTGCAAACAAGAATAATAATTTAAAAACCTTATAATACCCTCCTATTACCCCCCTTCCCCCAAAGGGTCACAAAACAGCATGTAGGATTTCAGATTCTTGAGAACTCAACTTTGGGCTGGATATGAACCTTCACACACACACACCCCTCCCCCGCAACAACTAGGGGAGATTTCAGGCCTCCTGTCTGTATCTTGAACAGGATGTGCAGCAGCACTGATCGGCTTTAGAGGGGCTGTTACCAAGTTGCTTCTTAGCCTTTTGGAAAGAAGGGGGGAAAGACAGATGCCTCCACTTGAAAACATAAAAACCAACAATTGCATAAGTGTGTCTGTAACCAAATGGAAAACAGGGACCCCTTCAAAAGTCAAGAATGGAGGGAAATGGGGTTGTCGTTAGTGTTGCCAACCTCCAATTAGGGTCTGACAACCTCCTGAAATTACAGCTGATCTCCAGACCACAGAGATACATTCCTCTGGAGAAAATGCCTGCTTTGGAGTGTGTATTTGATGGCATTATACCCAAACTGAAGTTCCTCCCGTTTCTAAACCCTTTAAAGAGGAAAGGGTTTGGAAACGGGAGGAACCTCAGTTTGGATATAACGCCATCAAATGCACACTCCAAAGCAGGCATTTTCTCCAGAGGAATGGATTTTTGTCTTCTACCCCCCAGATCTTTGTTTAGCAAGACAGATTGGTTTAGATCAGTGATACTTAGTGACTCAGGAGCGCTACGTAGCTCTTTGAAATGTCACCCTGTGACTCTTTTGAGCACTGTTTTTCAATGAGGAACCCGTCCCATTCCAGAAACAAATTGAAACTAAACTCTGAAAATACAGAAGTAATGCTAGTAGGGAAGGAAAAGATCTTAAAAGATGCCAGGCTCCCCTCTTCTGATGGGAGTTTTGGTTGACCCTTCCTGACTAATTTAATAGCCCTGGGGTTATACATACTGGACCCAACGTACTGGAGAAGCAGGTTAACGCAGCTGCAAAAACTCAGCCAACTCAGCCTAACCTGAAAGATATCCAAGTGTCTTGATACAGCGGATCTGGCTACTTGGATCCATATCACAGAAACATTGAGACTAGACTACTGTAGTGTGCTATACATTGTTCTCCCCACAAAATCAATCTGGAAACTTCAACGGCTGCAGAATACTTTGGCTTTGTTATTATCAGTAGCTAGATGGAACATGCATATTACTTTCTTCCTGCAATCATCCCACTGGCTGCCCATCCATTAGGAGGGTCAAGTTAAGTTTTAGCTAGTAGATACAAACTACTTCATGGCCTTGGACCCATTTCTCCCTATATGCTCCATCACAACAGTTTCATTGGAGCAGGGTTTTGGGCAGGTATTTACTGTAGCAAGAGAAAACACAAATGGAAGGAATAGCAGTCTAAAAAGACAAAAAAAGCCTATTTATTGCAGGAAGAAAGAGTGGAAACTGTCTTCCTAAGTGATGGCTGTGGGAGCCATTTCCTTTCATGAAAGTTAGAAACCTGTAACTAGCACTGTCATAATGAAACCTGACTGCTATTGCTTGGTGTTCCCCTCTGTGGAAGTCAATACTGTCCCAAATTTTAGTCTGTTTTCTCCATTGCATTCTGTGGGAGCTATTGCCAACATTATCTGCATTTGAGTACTACTGGAAAGAGGCTTAATTTTTTACTTTTAGTTAAGTTCCTCTAAGTGTTTGAAATAGCTGGGAAAACTTTCCTTTCCAACTTTGTTCTAGCAATCAGTTACATCCTTCCTTTGGAACATGCACCTATAAGAGACAGGTGCTATGAGTATTGGAATCTGTGGAGATAAAATGCTAGTCATACATCCATGTAGTTTCCTGGCAAAATCCAACTAGGATGTGGCCTAGTTGCAAGCAAACGTCAGCAATTGCCCATGAGATGGTTTCCCACAGGCAGGCGGTTTTAGAGTTTTCTTTATGAACACTAGAGCTTGGGTTTATTGGATGGGAATTGCAAGTGCAGGTCTTAAGTTTGTGACAGAGTAAAAGAGGGAATGCCTACGATTATGCAAAGATTTACTATTTCCGAGCCATATGATGCTCTTCTGTAATGTGCTATTGGTTCATGTGGAAGCCGAGTAAGAATTATGTGAGATTTATTAACCTAGCACTACTTATAGAGGAGGGTTTAGAGGCACCCAAGAAGAAATGTGTGACAAGGAACTAACTATTCATATTTGAATTTTTAGTACTACTTTCCCCATGGAAGCCAGAAAATTCACAATGAGTATTACATTGGGTATTACACTGATAAAACAAAAGTCATAACACACCCGGACTAACAAATTTACTAAAGCATAAGCTTCAGAGAGCCAGTGTGGTGTTGAGAGGTGGTTGAGAGGAGTGGACTCTAATCTGGAGAACTGGGTTTGATTCCCCACTCCTCCACATGGAACCTGCTGGGTAACATTGGACCAATCAGTTCATTCAGAACTCTCTCAGCACCACCTATCTCACAAGGTGTCTGTTGTAAGTAGAGGAAGGGAAAGAAGCCAGTTTGAGACTTACGGTTGAGAAAAGGTGGTTGAGAATTTTAACAGAAATAACAGAAAAATTCATCTTCTGATATCTGATGAAGGACATTTCAGCCTCTTTGTTGCTCATATCTAATCTTGTTGGCTTCTAAGGTGCTTCTGGACTCAAATTTAGTTTTTTACTATAGACCAGCATGGCTACCCTCTCAATTTTGAACAGAAGCAGTACCTGGATGATAACAATATGGTTTTTCTGAATTTTATTTGGGCTGCTGGTGCAGGTAAAGTTAGGCAGACATTTCGGTGTGTATTTTTCATGCCTCTATAATGAACTATTAAAACCTGTATGATGTTGAACCCTTCTTATGAACTGCACACTACTTTGGTGGGTTTTCAAGGCTGTGTGGCCGTGGTCTGGTGGATCTTGTTTCTAAAGTTTCGCCTGCATCTGTGGCTAGCATCTTCAGAGGTGTATCCACCAGACCATAGCCACACAGCCTGGAAAACCCACCAGAACCAGTTGAATCCGGCTGTGAAAGCCTTCAACAATACATTGCACACTACTTTGGTTGAAAGATGAGTTATACACATTGCCTTAAAATATACATGCAATAGAAAAAGCTAACTAAACTTTGTGTGTTTTTAAAAACTGTTTGGAAAAGTTTTTTCTCCAATTCCACTCTCCAATCTTTGTTTTCCTTTTCCCACCTCCTTTCCTGATATCGTTGCAGTCTTTATGGGTAAGGGGAACATTGTACCAAAACAAATTGCAATAAAATGTTAAGAGAAAACAGTGCATAACAGACAAAGCTCATCAAGATGTTGAAATGTCAAGTGTTTATTTCTGAAAAACAACCCCTTCATGTGCAACTTTGCCATTTAAAAACAATAAAAAAGAATATCTTTCAGCTAGGCTACAAGCTAGTATACATAATACTTACATTAAGTTAAAACACAAGTACATTGCCATCAAGTAAACTTCAGAGTTCAAGGTAAAAAAAAAAAGTCGTATCTTGGAAGAAACAGATACAGCCACATGTATTTCCAACATGTGTTTAAGTCAGTTGAAAATCATCCTGGTACTGGAACAAGTCTGGTCCAAACCCAGCAAGATAGAAAGATTGTTCCAGTGTCTCATAAGAGTAGACCAAGGGGTGTTCCAGCGGCTCTTCTGCATAATTATACTAAAGGATAGCTAGCTGCGGTGGCTATCCCACAGTGGTTTTTTCTGTCTTTAGCCATGTAGATATAGCCTTTGTCACCCCACTTTTCACTCCAGCTGAAAGAATGCAAGAAAGTCTGATTAGAACAATTATCTGGAGAAGTTACATTGAGATCTATTTGATGTAACATAAATGCATCTGTGTAGTCTGAAACATTCTCTCCTGGAGATTCTAGAACATAGGCTTGAGAGTTCACATGGCTTAACAACTGGTCTTCTGTCTTACTGCCCAACAAAATCAGAAAGACTCCATTAGAAGGATTCTAAAATCCAGCTTTCAGCGCCAACAATATAGACTTTTCTGTGCCTACCCTTACCAAAAACTTTCAGCACAAAGTGCAGAGAACATTCTGACCTGAGTTACATATAGCTAAGTTTCCTGACATATTCTGCCTTTCCACACTAGTACAAATCCCAACAACTGACATACACAATACAAAAGCACAAGCACTATATAAAAGCAAAGGCACAATTTCAAAGAAGTTCCCAATGTTCAGCTACAGTTAGCAAGACACAGGAGTTTATGCCTGACCCAACACAAATGTGAACTTAACATTGGTCAAAATTCTTCTTAAATTATCTGCAAAGCTGTTAGTCCACAAAAATGTTCACTAGCCTATTTACAGCCCAATCCAGATGGGAGTGGGGGAGTGCAGTGGCCAGGGAAAGTGCCGCTGCATTACAGCTGCACCTTTTTCTATCAGGTTGTCCAGTGGCATGGGGCAGGAGGAAAAACTGCAAAACTCTCCTGCTTCTCTTCGGGAAACGCTATAGGGGAAAATAAACTTCACCATGAAAGTTGTGACACAAGTTCGGTGCTAGCCGCAGTGCAGCCTAGGGGCTGAAAATCTGGTGGAAGCTGCCTACAAATAGCTCCACCCTGGATATTGTCCCCTCCCCCATCAGTGCCAAATTCTGTGCCAGAAGGGCACAGTGGCTCCCTTTTCTGCATCCAGTGGGGGATCCCCGCCCCAACCGGGAAGCTGTAATGTCACCCTAAATCTAAACTCTGGCAGAAAAGCAACGGAGCGTACCTGTTTTTAACAATCCAGTACTTCTTTCCATTTTCATCTGCACCCTGAAAGCCATATCCAACTACAAGAACACCATGATCCAGGTCTTCACTACTGCATTGTGGTTCATAATAAATACCTAGAAATAGAAAAAAGGTGATCCATTTTGCGGAGGAGAGAGAAGAGAACACTTCCTCTATTGTATATTATGTTTAAACCACCCAGTCCCTCACTGGATATTTACTAAAACCCTGTTCACAAGTCACAGTGAACGCTTGTGTAATCTGTGTACAGTTCAGACTTTCTTAATATGTGTGTTGATTGGTGCTTACAATACATTAAATATATGAACATGGCTAAATACAAAAGATGTTGGCACCAGATTTTCTGACCACAGCAGACCTCTAGAAGGCAAGAACACAACCACCAGTTGCACGCCACTGGGCAAGAACAAGGTGGAGGGGACAGGTCTGGTTTCATTTGTAATGAAGTTTTTGCAAAAGTACAACCTATCCTCCCCATCCTGCTTCAGGACACTCACTCTATGGTGAATGAGGGCTTCTGACAACTGCAAATAACAGCTGGCCAGTAAACTAAAAGCCTGCAGACCCTGATCCAGTTTCCATTCTTTGGCTGGCAATGCCTTTTCCACATACCCTCACTAACAATTCTTAATGTTCCAGAACTGTCCACAGGTGTAATCCACTTTATTAAGATTTAACAGTTCATAGACCATACATCAAAACAGAAAAATTATGTTTAGTCACATCTACTGCCCAAGTTGGCTATAGCTACTTAAAATAACCTTAGTTTATGCATGTCTGATATACTTGAGTATTTCAGTAGCCACCTTGCAAAAAAAAAAAAAATTCTCCCTGGATGGTATGTTTTGGGCAAATTTAAAAAAACACCTGCAATTGAATCAAACACCAATTAAGCGGCAACAGCAGAGATGCTGTTCTGAAGCAATCGTTAAGGAAAAAACCAATCAACGAAGTTGTAAGCAATGCATTGTCATGTACAGCCACCTTAGTTTGAGACTGGTCAGCATATAAAAGTAATGCAGGAGTTCAAATTTGGCTGGGTATTTGATCCCTACATAAAGGGGAACGTTTCTATTTATTATTTATTTAATTTATATCCTGCTCTTTCTGACCAAGGCTAGGCTCAGGGCAGTACGCAAACATATTTAAAAACAGTATATAAAATCATTTATAAAAATCAAACCATCAGCAACTGACCAGAAAACAGATGGCAAACCAACAACCTAAACCTATCAGAACCATCATTTCAGCCCAACAACCACTGTCTGGGTGTGGGGAAAATTAAAAAAGGGGGCAATAACAGATGACAATAGCACATAGGTGGTTAGTGTGGTGGGAGGCTAGCAAATAGAAATGGAATACATGCATGGCCTCAACCAAAAGTCTGATGGAACATTTGTTTTATAGGCCCTGCGGAAGTGCTTAAGATCCCACAAGACCCTGGTGTCCTCTGACAGATTTCCATGAGGCTGGAGCCACAGTGGAAAAAGCCCTGGCTTTGGTTGAGACCAACTGCACATCCTTGGGACCGGGAACCACCAGTAGATTTTTATCAGTGGTCTGGAGTGTTCTCCGTGGCCAATATGGGATGGTGTGAGCTTACAGATTCCATCTACATCTTTTTGCAAAAGATTTCAGTCATGTCTGAGACTGAAAACTCTAACTATAGTTACAGCTCTTTCCCCACTAAAAGGTTCAAAGATTTCATGGCAGGAATCAACCTGCTGTTGTGGGTTTTCTGGGCTGTGTGGCTGCGGTCTCGTAGCTTTTGCTAATATTTCACCCGCATCTCTGGCTGCAAATGCCAGCCATAGATACGGGTAAAAGGTTAAGAAAACACACAACAGCCAATTTTGTTAGTAATTTTGCAATCCAAAGTTCTGTTCCACGAGGACCAACAGTGCCCATGCACTGCTACTTGAGTAAATACTGGAAGATCATCAGCACTGAGAAGCTAAATTTGCAGTTAATAATTGCTTTCCACATCAAGACTGAAATGTTTGGAAGGCCCATGTCAAGCTGTATGATTGAAAAACCTATACATGGGGTAGAGTAAAGATTTTGTTAAATTAAGTCTGAAGCTTGTCAAATAGTTTAATTGGGCCTGAAAACTAAATTGGTGAACCACAGGGCATATGTGGTATCACAAGTATCCTGTAAACTTCCACGAGTGCTGGTATGTACTGAGCACCTTGGAGAAAGAATAAATTTTAATGTTAATTCAATTTTTCTGTTTGACATACTGAATATGTTTAGAATATGAAAGGCTGGACTGTGACATAACACACAGGGGTAATAAAAAGGAGAGCCATTAACTTAATGGTTTTTAATGGTCACTTCTTTCTATGAAAGAAGGCATAATGCCTCATTCAGAACAGTAAATAAAAAAGACAATCCCACACAAATCTGGATAAAGTCTTACCTGATTCATAGAACTGGAAAGAAGAGTGACCAGCGTCAATAGCCACAGAAACTGGACCCATAGCAGCCACAGCCTTCATGAGGGCCCTTTCACGCCCTTCTGGGATGTCAACAAAGCCAGTGTCATTAGCAGCATTGTATTCAGCCTTATACAGGCAATCTTCATCATCCTGTGGGGGTAAGAGGGAATGCCAAGGGTCAGAAACCAAGCGCTAACACTGAAAACCTTAAGCTAGTTCATGCAAAACACAGTTCCAATAAAGAAGCACAATACTATTAAGCTCAGGATATCTTTGCACCCTTATTCCCCAAGTTCTACTTATTTCTTGGGTGCTGTGTGGTTTCCGGGCTGTATGGCCGTGTTCTAGCAACATTCTCTCCTGACGTTTCGCCTGCATCTGTGGCTGGCACAGATGCAGGCGAAACGTCAGGAGAGAATGTTGCTAGAACACGGCCATACAGCCCGGAAACCACACAGCACCCAAGTGATTCCGGCCGTGAAAGCCTTCGACAATACATTCTACTTATTTCGTTTATACACACCTGTTCTCCCCAGTGGGAGCAAAACTATCTTACAACATCTCCTCCTTATCCACTTTATCCTTAGAGGTAGGTAGACTAAGACTGACCAGCCAGGTTTATTTAATCAGCTTCCTGTGGCAGAGCAGGTATCTCAAACTGTCTTTCCCAGATTCTAGTCCAATGCTCTAACCACTACACTTTTCTGGCACTCAAATATTCATGGTTCCTAATTTCTCTCAAAGTGGGGATGCAGGAAGTATAAGACCTTCGACAATATAAGACCTTCAGTTCTGAAGAGTGGATACCCGTCCATCCAAGGCAGTAGGAACAAATATGCACATTTTCCTCAACAGAGAAATTTCACAGAGCACCTAAGCAACTTCGGTCTCAAACATATTAAATGTCCCAGTGTCATATGGATTCTACCCAAACCTTTCATATCTCCTGAAAGTTTATCACTGCATTGCATGCATTTTCTGCTTGACAAATGCACTGCTGACATAAGTAGAACAAAGCCTCAGAGCGATGTAAGAATTAGCACAGCCACAATTTTCACATGTTCAAAGCACTACCTTCTATTATGAAGCAGCAACATCAAGGTTGAATATGCATTCACCACAATCTGTCCATCCCTTAGGAAACAGAACACCTCTCTGAATTTATTCACTGCCAAGTGGCAGATGGGTTTTGTTCTTAAGGTGCAAGGTTGATTATCAAATAGCCCAAAACAGATTGTTTTAGCTGTATTACTTTTGACTGGGCATCACAACAAGAAATGCAGTAAACCTCTTCCATCCAAAGAATTCTGCTTGTTTTGAGTTTCTAAATGTGATTTGACTCTGGTATCAGGACTCCATTTAAGCCCTGTTTATCTGATAGATAATACTAAAGAATTTTAAATAAGAGCAGGTAAGAGATGAAATCACCAGTCAATTAAGAAGTCATTTTACCTTTGCAATGTATGGGTAGGATTCCTCTGAGTCAATCCCTCCATTGTCTTTTACGTATTGGAAAGCATGATCCATGAGGCCTCCATTACACCCCTCATTTCCTTCAGGCCGAGAGCAGTCAACAAGGTTTTGCTCACTCAGAGAAACCAGCTTGCCAGTTTTGCGGAAGTGCTGTCCTTCAAGGGCTCCGGTTGTGCTGAAAGCCCAGCAAGAGCCACATTCTCCCTGAGGTTAAGAGGGGGAAAACAGACGTGTAAGGTACTTGCTCTTAGAGCTTTGGCTCAGAATAGTTCAGTTAAAGAACCAGCTGCAGGCAATATGAAAAGCTTTTGCCCCAAGTCTCTAAACAGTTTCTGCCAGTTGAGAATGAATCATCCTAACCCCCAGAAACCACTGGTCTGATACATAAGGCAGGTTCACATGTTCAGGAGCCGAATGGTTCAAAACATAGCCAAAATGATGGAAACCTTATGGCTCAGCCTTGCCATCACATATGGCAAGCCATTAACTTGTTTTCAGCTCTGTCATATGGGAGGAAGGAATAATGGCCTAATTTACAAGAGCAGAACTGTCAGCCCTGACTGAAGTGCTTTGGACTCTTGGCACCTTTTCCTAAATAAATAACAAGCTGTGCTAATGCCTCTCTATTCCATTCCATGTCCTTCCTCTCTCAATTCACCTTCCAGGCACTGCTCAGGAACATCACACGCTCATCTTTTCTGACTCCTCATAAGCCTGTTTTATTCTGCCTCTTAAAGCTACAGGAAGTAGGCGACATCACTTTCCTTTCAGTTAACTGCTTAACAGTAAAATAGCTGGCAACCTTAGCAGTCACATAAGTTTACTTGGTCACTACTTCCCAGCAAGACTGACAGCAACAGCTGAAAGCAGCTGGAGGGAGGGGGCCTCACCTCTAGTGATTATTTTATTGCAGTGATGAAATTTAAGAAAACACGTTCTTGCCAGGTCTTGGATTAAAGGAGATCTGCATAGAACTGAAAATTGTACAGACCTGTTTAATACAATACATTACATGCATTATACCATACTGCATTATCATCTTTGTAGAGTACACAGGACAGTCTCTGGGATTTCACCAGAATTAGAGAGAGGGCTGCTCCACATTCATTTAAGACACGGTTGGCCCAAGGTATTTCTTGTAATCACATGTTCCCAAATATAAAAGACAGAAGATGCATACCTGATCCTTCACCGGAGTTACATATCCCTTCTCTCTCCAGTCAACAGATCTTGGTGCCTCAAAAAAGTTTGGTTCAAGAAACTCTGATCCTGTATACTTTCTTTTTGATTTGTTGTATTTGAATCCATTCATCACCTCCCTGAACTCTTCATTAGTCTGAATGAAAAAAGAAACACATCAGCAGGCCAATGTATATCACAATTTATTGTCAAAGGTTTTCATGGCCGGAATCACTGGGGTGTGGTGTGGTTTCTGGGCTGTACGGCCATGTTCCTCTGAAGATGTCAGTCACAAATGCAGGTGAAACGTCAGGAGAAAATGTTACTACTGGTATATCATAATTCATACAACTAGTACTGAGGAAATTGCTCATACATACCATGTCTCCAAAGTGATTCATTCCCAGTCTGTAACTGTGTTTTCCCATGCTGTGGTCAAGGTTGTGCAATTCAATCATTTTTAGGTTCTTCTCCCAAACCAGTCTCCTCCATCCTTCCTCCTTCTACAAGGGTTGACAGAATTTAGTCTTCACCAGCCAATAAAATCATGGATTCAGGTCAAACATCACATTAACTATGGTTTCTACCTAATAGTCTAGAACTTAGGCCATGGTTAACACAGCATTTTTGGCCCTGGTGGAACACTGTCTAATGAGACCAGGATCCTGCAGGATTTCATGCAATTCTGCAGGGCTGTAAGTCAAAGCTGTTCCACCAGGCATATGGTTGAGGCAGCAACAGTTACCATCTTTGGCCTTCTCTCTCTCCTTCTCTGTTAATTTTTAGCAAGCTCATGTGGAATTCACCTATTGTGAAATCACTATCAGATTTGTGGAATCATGTATAGTAAAAATAAACAAATAAATGGTTAGCCAATGGAAGCCACAGTTTACAGCTGCTCATCAGTTTTTGTCTGCCAGACTTTCTGCAGCTCAGTTTCTCTCACTCACTTGCTTCTGGAGCAGTCTAATAGTCCAGACTAGTCTGATCTCATTAGAGCTTGGAAGCTAGCCACAGTTAATACTTCAATGGGAGAGCAGTAAAGAAGACTGGAGATGCTATGTAGAGACAATGGCAAACCACTTCTGCTCATTTTTTGCCTTGAAAACCCATGGTCCTGGGGCACCCATGAGTTGCTTAAGACTTGATGGTACATGTGCACGTACACCCAAGTGTGTTTAGAGTTCTAGCAGCAACTATGCTTTGTGAGTTCATACCACATAATTTCCTTAATTAAGATTTCCTAACTAAGATGTGGTGCAACGTCTGACCCATGAAAAACAAACAGAAAAATTCTCTACTGCTCCTATTGCACTGCTGCCATTAACATTATGTCAGCAGAATTATTGTTGCAAATAATTTTCTATTTCACGTTAACTATTATTTTAGAAATCAGATCAAATGTTTTGATCCAAGAGAGGACCATACTGGGCACATATTTTACAAACATCTACTATCGCTGTACAAAAGACACCTTGATTTTAGCCATAACAATTTGACGCACCATTTGCTTCAATAAGATTTAAGATGCTTTCATTAACCATGAAGTCCTAAAACCTGTCCTTCCTGAAGAGTTACATATACTGTTCTAAATATGGAACAAATTCCTTAACTAGCAAAAAAACTGGAGAAGAAAATCAGAATAGTAATTTACTTATATAATCCTCAAAGCTTTGATACTGGACAAGTATCTGGACCCACTACTTGGGAGCTTATTATCCATTATTACAGCAGTGATTTTCCATCACAGTGATGTCTATCGCTTTTACTAAGGCAGGGGGACAAAAAGATGACCAGCCTTGATGGCTGACTTTACACTGACAGCATAAATCTCTTAGGGATGCTTTGGTACATTATAGCACAAAGCTCTAACAGGGTGTCTTTCAGAGCTTCTTGTGAGTCACTCACAAAATGTTCGACAGAACACCGTTCTGGAATGTATGTTACTGCATGTCAAATCACGTGTAGGAGTACCTCTCTGCCACAGATACTCACCTCATGGTATTTTTTACTATGCCATGTCTTCCACATTTGCCAGTGATCATCCAATGCAGGATCTAGGCCTGGAGCTGCAAAGCATGCACTCCAACTTAAGGCCAATAGGCACAGATTCAGCTTCATGTTGAAACTTTAAAAGAAAAAAGGGGGGTTGGTTAGACATGGAATTCTCTCTGTGGCAGTGCTCATACAGAAGTATAAATAGATTAGATAAAGTCAACATTATCCTTTCGCCATCTTCACATAGACAGTTTACCATAGGTTTCATGCTGGTTGTGCACTTACTAACTTGACCAAAGCAGTTGGTCTTCTTTTCTCTGGAATGCCTGAACAAAACTGGAACAAAGAGTGATTTATTTTTTTCCAGATGCTTTGGTGAAGTTTCCTTTCCAAAGATTTCTCATAACCCGCATCTCAATTCAAGCAAATGCCTGCTGTGGTCTTCTCAGCAGAGGGTTAAAACACAAAGAAACTTTAATCCTCAAAGAAGCCCAGTCTGAGAAACAAAACAACTATCAAAGAATGGAAACAGGAACCCTTCTAGAAAAGTTAAATGTAGACCTGTGACAGCCAGCAGTGCATATATGAACAACTAATAAGGACTAAATATTAGTAAAGACTAAGTTGCTGTGGAAATGTCAACTTTTTCCAAAAAGTTTTCAACGAAATACACAAAGAATTACAAAAAGGACAGCACACGCAGTACAAGGATGTATTTTGCTTAACCAAGAATTGAAGAAAAATAATTCACTCTGAAAGGCACAAGAGAGTAAATGTCAGAGAAAGATAAGAAACAGCTGTTATAGTTTATCCATAGAAAAGCTTCTGATGTGACTGTATAAAGTAGAACTACTATACTTCCTACCACCTCATTTACAATACAGAGGCAAGGAAGGGATAACATAATCCATTCCATGACTTAATGGCAGAAAGAAAACAGGATTAAGAACCAAAGAAAGTTCAGACAATGTAAATATGGGCTCAGTATCTAAAGGTCAAAAGCATAATCATAAATATAGGAAAATGTATATTACCACATTTCTTTTAAAAAAACATCTTGGCCCAAATAGTAGCCTCACAAACCTACATAAGTAAAAACAACTATTACTGACCCTGACCAGCCACATTGTTTATTTGTGTACACTTATGACATTATTGAACCCATATTTATATTGTCTTTTAACATTCTTTGGTTCTTAATGAAATTTATTTTGGGTTAATTTATTACCTCTTTTTTCTATCCTTATGTGGACTGTCAATTACAGAACCAAATTTTATCTCTATAAATGTTAAACCCTGGTATCTGTTTTGCCAGCTACAACACAGGCCAAATTCAAAGAATCCCTACTTTCCAATTGACATCCACAGGATTTTACTGTATTCCTAATCACCCCACTGGTTTAATTACATGAGATGAAACGTACCATGACAAACAACTAGATACACCAACATCAATATGCAAGTATAAATGATCGAGATGTGAAAGCACATTAGCAACAAATTAGGTTGGGCTTTAAAATTAGTTTTTGCCTTTCAAACTAAGATTTCTTATTACCGAGGCATCTGTTTTTATTGCACCCGTTAAATAAGAGTTTATTTCTCGCAGCGCAATTAGTAACAACAAAAATCACGCCGGGGACCTAAATGGCTGGAGCCCCAAACAATCTCTCAGGCCATCGACGTGACTCATCAGGCGTTTTCCCGGAATCATTTCCGCTTTCCTGACCCGAAGGCCGGGTTGGGGATGCGGGGCACGAGGTCTCACGGCGTAGCACGCAATATTCCCGAGGAGGAGGAGGGGAGGGAAAAACACGTGACCCCCAGAGCCCGTCCCGAGATCGTCCAGCCCGGTGCAAACAAACCTCCTCGGCGACTGACCCGCTGCCAGCTGGGGGCGGGGGGAAGGGAAGCCTCGCTGCCCAAACAAAGGTCAGCTAATGTCCCCCTCAGCACAAAACAAACGAATGGCTTAAAAACAAAACGAGGAAGGGCAGAGGGAAAGATCGAAGAACCGGGATGGTGAAAAGGCGATCTGAGAATAAATTTGCAAAACACGCAGGGGGAAGGCAAGGCGTCTCAGGCAGGGGATCGCCGCCGGCTGGGGCCCAAGCAAGGCTAAGTCTCTCGCACACATAACCCTCCCCCAGCATCTAGATGCCGTCCCCAAAGGTTGTCCATGGCGCAGGGCCTGGCTTGGCCTCCCCCAGGCAGCCTCTGCTGCCCCGCAGCCTGCAAAAGGCGCGCGACTGGTAGAGGTGGTGAGGATATGAAAAAAGAAACCGCTTCACAGGGAAGCGTCTTTTATAGACGGAGCTCAAGAAGCCCTTCTGACAGGGAAAGGAGCCCCAAAATCTCTCCTTGGGCGTGCGAGCAGAAAAAAACACCGAAGACCACAGCGCTCCTGCCTGCTAATCCAGGACGAGTGAAAACCCCGATCCGGTCCCCTGGATTTGTTTACTCACCTTCCCACAAGGGTCCCTCTAGCTGGCCCAGGCACCGGGGCTTTGCTATAAATCTCTCCGGCTTGCCAGGTTCAACCCCTGCCGCACTCACATTGGCTGCAAGGAGAGCGCCGAGGCGGAGCGAGGCCTAATCCTGCAAAAGTTCGTGACTGGCGGTCTCGTGATGCCGACGAAGCCCAGACTGGAGCGGGTGGGGTCGCGCGGGAATGCAAAATGCAGCTTTGCTTACTGGAAGCGGGTGGGTGAGATTGCCGGGGACAAGAACGCTGACCTAGCTTGCGTGTAGCTGCTTAGAAATCTAATACACGAACAAGATACGCGCATCAGCATCAAGCACAATGAGATATGGCAGAACGAACAAACAAGACTCATGGCAGTATTAGGGCACGCGGGTTTCCTTACACCTCAGTTCCATTAGCCACAGATGTTTCAGATATATCATTTATAGCCGGCCCCAGCCTCTGGGCACCACTCATGATGAAAAGACAGTCATCCTCCCTGCTCTAAAAACAAATCACTGTTGCTATGCTTCAACATGTTTTATTGCTTGCAGCGCTTCTGTTTTTCACAAGCACTTTTGTTGTCCACAGTGAAAACGTGGAAGTGAGTTAAAGGAAGTCAAAATGACCATGCTGTTTCACTTTCCCAAATGTTTATTCTCTTCCACTCTGTTAAGTTAATCACCATGACTGAATTTATAGTTGCTCTTTCCACTCTTATTCAGGCAGCCCAAGGCTATGCATCTTTATTCAGGTATAAATCCTATTTAGTTTTGACGTTGTTAGCTGTGGCCACTCCTTCCCCCGAAAAGGAAAAGAGACATACTTTCTCCCCAACTTAAGGAACACAGTTCTCTTGGAGTTAAATAGTTACAAGCACATCATTTATTTTTGTCATCAAGTCACAGCTGACTTATGAGGACTCCATAGGGTTTTCAAGACAAGACCATAGGGTTTTCAAGATTTTTGAAAGTGGTTTGCCATTGCCTGCCGCTGGGTCATGACACTAGTACTCATCTAAATACTAGCCACGGTCAGGACTGAGAATGTGTGACTGGCACAAGGGCCCCCAGAAAGCTTCCATGGCACAAATGGATATTTGAACAACCTTATACATGGTTTTATTTCATTTGATGATATGAAACTGACTTGTGTAGAATCAGGATCATTTGTAAACTTGCATAGGAATGTTGGGTTCCAGACTGAACGTACAGTTTATATGGCAACAGATCGAATGCATATGCACGTCATCACTACCCACATTTACCTCAGGTTCTTAGGAGGAGGATCTTTTCCTATCATTGTTTTCTGAAATTCCTTTCTTTCCCAACATGCTGGAGATTGAGCACGTGACTTTAAAATTGCAAAGAATGTGTTCTGCCACTAAGCTATAACCCCTTTCTTCTCTTATGAACAGTACCGCCTTGCTTCTTGACAGTTTACATTCCTTAGAGCAGGTATGTTTATTTGGGTGGTGTTTTTTATTCATAACTTGTGTTAAAGGAGCCAAGTACTATTTAAAATATCCCTCATTAGTAACCTGCTCTTCCTCCAAGAAGCTCACTGTAGTTTAATTTCACAGTAGGCCTGAGAAGCCGAGGTGTCTCATCCCTCAGAAATTGCCTAAAGCCACAATTGAGCTGCATAGATGGTCACTGCAGAGAGATCTGAATGTGACTTCATTACCCACAATATGTACGAAGTTATTTGTAGCATTTAAATCTTCAGTACGTAAAATATACTTAAAAGAATCTGCTTTGAATTCAATAGCAATACATCATCTAATGCTGCAGTCCTATACTTATTGGAGATCAAATCGTATTGAATCTAGAGGGACTTAATTATGAGTAAACGTGTGTGATTAGGATACATGTCTATGCATATACTCTTTAGGCAGCATAATAAGACAATCCCTTTTAATTCATACACTTGTTGTGAAGCAATTTCAAATAAACTTAGTATCGAGAATCAAGACAACAGTCCTAAATACATGCACACATAAGTTCAATACCAGGTCTTAGCATGCATTCTTGGACATTAGCACCACTGAAACATTTTAGTGTTATAGTGTAAGTCCCAGTAAATTCTAGGATACTTTGTCATCATGGGTAGAAGTACATAAGAATACAGAGGACATTTGATGTCAAGTATGCAACTTTAATGGCTACTGAAAATTCAATGATAAAAGCAATGGGATGGATCCAACCTTCTCCCCCCATGTGTATTATTTTTAAAGCTAGTAATTAGTAATGGGGGGGGGAGCTGTACTGGAAGCAGTGTGATCCCTGCATCCGTGTAATTGTCATTTGAGCCGCCCAAATGGGCATGGACACAGAGGCATTTACACTGGTGGTGGGCACCGCATAGTTGCGTGGCAGGTGAATGTGGAAGTTTGCCCTGCAGAGATGGCCCTCCACCCTAGGAGGCTGCATCGGCTTGGATGAGGGCATTCTGGGGATGGTCCCAGGGGCTAGATCAGGGGTCGGCAACCTTTACCACCCAAAGAGCCATTTGGACCCGTTTTCCATGGCTCTGAAGATATGTGCATCAGCTCTACAGTGCTGCTCTGGAGGGCTGGAGGGACACAACCACGCTACCCTCCGACCTCCAGGCCACATGGAGCCGCAGAATAAGTCTGAAAGAGCCGCATGCGGCTCTGGAGCCACAGGTTGCAGACCCCTGGGCTAGACTGACTTTAGTTGGTTCCCTAAGCCCCTTTGGCCTTGGGAACACTTCCTTTTCCCAGCACAGACTTATTCCATCAAAAAAAGAGTGGTCTAAACCGCTGCCCCGAATGGAGCTTTTTGTGGCTGGCAGGAACTTTCCTTAGTTTTCCTGGTGGCTGTACCACCAAATGTGTCTTTGGAGGCAGGGTCCTTGGCTTCTCTGCACCCCCTTCTTTTTGTGGGGTTTGGTTGTTAGTATACAAGCTTTCTGACCTACAGTTCTCCTTTGCTTACAAAATCTAACAATATAGTACTAGTTCAAAAGTTTTTTTTTTAAATCCTTCATTCAAGCAGATCAAGTGATTTACTGAATAGTCTTAAATTCAAGTTCATAAAGTGATTGAGGTAAGCAAGGATATTTTCCTGCCATTTTCCATTCACGTTAAGTTTTGTCAATGTTTAATCAGCATTCTCTTAAAAACACACACACATGATTCCTGAGTCATGTGAATATTTCAGCTTTCCTTTCAAGTTACTAAATTTCAAGTCTGAAAACCAAACCAAAGGACTTAACAGCAAGGTTTTGTAAACAGAAGTTAAAGAATACCACAATTGTTTGATAGTTAATCTTTATGGTAAGGGACAGATAGCATTTGAAACATTTAAGATTTCTTGCTTTCTTGATTTTCAGAAACAAAAGTTATTCTCCAGTAGTCACTACTTTTGTCTTCTTGAAGTCCAGCTGAAGTCCTGCTTTGACGCTTCTTTCTTTAACGTACAGCAGTACTTGTTTCAACTCTACTATTTTCTGCCAGCAATGTGATATCATTGGCTTATCTCAAATTGTTAGTGTTCCTCCACCGCAATTTCCACTCCATCGAAATATAGCCCATCTTTCCTTATGATATATTCTGCTTACAGATTGAAGAGACAGGGAGATAGAATACATCCTTGTCTAACACCTTTGCCTATTGTAAACTATTCTGTTTCTCTATATTCTGTCCTAACAGTAGCCTCTTGCCCAGAGTGCATGTTGCACATCAAAACTCCCAGATGCTGTGGCACACCCATTTCCTTTAAAACCAGCCATTGCTTTTCATGATCTACACAGTCAAAAGTTTTGCTATAATCTATACAATTTTAAGGGGAATGTTATCTGTATGTTTGAGATGCATTCCCAATGCTGTGCAACTGCTTAAAATAACAAATCACTGCTGCTCGAAAGATATATGTTAACAGCCTGCTATATGTAACCACTTCCATCTGTGCATTCTTTCCTTGATCTCTACTTTATGACTTCACATGCTTTGTAGGAAACTAGGCTTCCCCTGGCACTTCTGTCCCATGAGAAATCTCCAGATGGCTCTCTCACTATCTGCTGCCCGACCTTGGGGCACCTTGGCTTCAAGGACTGTTTTTCACAAATTCTTGGAAAACCAAGGGTGGGCTTCAGTGGGGAATAAAGGGGACTGTAAATGCCAGTTGGCTTTGCCAAGTATGGTGATTCGATACTTCATCAATAAATGCTACTGATCAATCCTTCAGATTGGCTTAAGTTTATTGACTTAAGGTTCAGAGATCTGACAGAAATACAAGCTGGTTTTCTTCTAACATTCTCCCATATGCTTCAGTAACCAAATTGGCAATATGATCTCTAGTGCCTCTTTCTTTTCTGAATCCAGCTTGAACATCAGGCATTTCACCTTCCATATATGGTAACTGTGTTTGTAAGATTTTGAGTGTTACTTTACTCATGTGAGAAATTGATATAATGGTCTGATATCTGCTGAAATCTTTAACATCTCCATTGTTGGAAACTGAAATGTAAACTGATTATTTCAGTCTGTGGGCCACTGTTTTGTTTTCCATATATTTTTTAAGTTATATTCTTGTCAAGATTTTGATGGACTCCCTTTCTATGGCTTGGAATAGCTATATTGATAACCCTTCTACTCCTGGTGATTTGTTTCTTCCAATTGCTCTCAGTGCTGCTTTCACTTCACTTTCTAAAACTGCAGGGTCTCTTTCAAAAGATTCCTCTTGGAAGGAGGCCAGCTGTTGGCTCATTGGGACCCCCCCACCCCAGTCTGCAAGTTTGTAGAGAGTAGTAAAATTAGAAGAGAGTTAGTCTATAATGGTCTGATATCTGTTACTGTTTCCCCAAGAAATATGAGATTAACTGTGGGAGCATAAGAAAGACTCTCTTTGTATTTTTAAACTCTTATTGTGTATGTGTAAAAAATAGGAAGGACAATGTTGTGGATAACGGAGCTATTTTTAGCATCTGTATAAGATCCTTGGTTTTAATGCATAGCACACCTATTCATCTTATATGTTATACAGATGCTAATCAGAGAGATTGAAGTCAGATGGAACAGTAAAATACTATGCAAATCTGTCTCTCCCTTCCCTCAGGAATAGAAGCTTGGGGGAAAATCTTTTGCATTATCCCATTGCAACACAACAGAGCTCATGGGTGTTGCAGTTTGCTGAATGAGAGTGTCTTTCAACTTTTGCTTTATGCAGATTCTTCTGCAATTGGTTTTGATCTGTGAAAATGAAAGGGAGGGAGAGCTAACCAGGCTCTTCTTGGATTGGTATGTCTTAATATTTTAACAACTCATCTGTCATGTGGTTTTGCTCATTATAGCATTTGCCAAAAATGCTATGAAGAGGGCACAGATTCATTACACTGAAGAAAGTTATCAAGCTTTTACTTAGTGAGTTGTACTAGAAAAAATATAAAATTGAGTTTTTATTGTTTCACAAAGGGCCAAGAATTGTTTCAGTAGTGATTCACAACAGTATATTTAAATTAGGTGGTCAAATTGTGTAAATCTGGATAGAATCCAGTGCAAGTTTATGTAAATTAGATAAGACTAAAATCATTAATTTAAAACATAGTTTTAGAGGGTAACTGGGTTGGTCTGCAGTAGAACTGTTAGATTTGAGTCCAGTAGCACTCTCAAAAGCTTATACTGTGAAATGCTTGCTAGTCTTTAACTTAGGTGATACTGGACTCAAATCTAATAATTTTAAAATATGTAATTCTGTTAAATTTTCAACCTGACTCAGTTTACTGGGACATAAAAACATGGAATTCAGTAAAACTTCCTTCTGAACAAACATAATAGGGATTGAGATGGCAAACAGCTATAGAATTGATAAAAGTCTACCTAAAATCTACCGCACTGAAAATCTACCCAAGGCAGCTTTTAAATTTCAATTGTAAACACAGAAAGTGCAAACAAAAAAATTAAACTCTTTTTGAAAACAACCTGGCTTTTATCTAGTACTGGAAGCTGGCTTCACCAATGGAGCATGGCAGAGGCATAGCTAGAGAAAATAGAGCCCAGGGCAAAATCTGAGTTTTGCACGCACCCCTCCCCCCCAGGGCAGCCACCCTCTCCCACCACGACCAAAGACTGCCCTCCCCACTATGACCAAAGAGCGTTTTTTTCCCACCAGGTCATCTCAAAGTCACCATCACATTATAGAACCTGCCCCAACTCACAAATCTGAACACAGCAATAGTCCATGCCACACAGTGAAAATATTTTTTTGACATTTTCAAAATGTTTTCAAAATGTTTAACAACTGTTATAACACTTTAAAGTGTTTTAAGTGTCATATGACTTAAAATGTTTCAAAATGTTTTATTACTGCTGTGAAAATGTTTTATAGTGTTATATCCAGCACCCCTAATTGTCCCCCAGCATTATAAAGCACAGAACCAGGAAGGAAAGGAGGGAGGGAAGGACAGGGGCAAATTTCAAGTCATGTTTTTCACAGTAGTTGTACACATTTAATTTTAATACTGATAATATAAGGCACTTACTAACATGAACTCACAGCTGGGCTTGGGGAAGGGACTTCAATGGGTTATAAATAATGCCTCAGAGTCCATTTTCATGAGTGGCCATTTTCTCCAGGTGTACTGATCTCTATTGCCTGGAGATCAGTTGTAATAGTGAGGAATCTTCAGCCACCACCTGGGGGTTAGTAACAGTGTTGACAGGCCAGATGGACAAGGAGAAAGGAGGGGGAGGAGAAGAAAAAGAAGTCCCCTCCCCAAAGTTGCAAGTGTGTCCCTGCCATTCCACAGGTATACCTGTGAAACCAGGTGTTCTCAAGGCTACAGCAAAGGAAAACAGTTTCCTTTCATCCACCTCACCCTGCCTTCATCTCTGCTTCTTGTGGGTCACCACTTGTTGCTTGGCCAATTTCAGGCTTCCCCCAGCTCCTCTGAGCATGTGCAGGGCACTTTCTCCTCCCCGCCCAGGTAAGTCCCATTCCCTTTAAAAATAAAACAAGAAAAGAAAATCAACCATCTGCTGGTTTGATCTCTTACATGGTAGGGTTTGCCTCCCTTACAATTACGGCCTCTTGGAAGCCCGGAGGCGGGAGGAGAAAGGGACAGGGTGGTTGACCGGATTGCAGAGGAGGCTCAAGCAGATCTGTCCCCATTCCTCCCCCTTGGCTCAGCCTGGCCTGGCCCTCCTGTAGTGGTGATCCCCAGCTCCTGATCCCGATCCCAGGCTGGGTTATCTGCAGCAGAGAAGCAGTGATGGGCGCTTGCTGGCTGGCCTGCTTGTCTCCTTCGTCCTTGCAGACTTCAGGCTCTGGCGGCAGCGCACACTTGGTTCCTAGGCTCTGTGCAAAGGCGCACATCGCTTGTGCGCTCCGGGGCTGGGGTCAGGGCTGGTGCACAAGAACGGTGTGAGAGGCTCCCTCTGCTGAGGCCTTTCCCGGGCTTTGGTGTATGCATCACCCTCTCCTTTTTATTTGACGGTGAGAGGAAGAGAAGGAAGGAGCCAGGGACGACAAGGGATTTTCCCGCTCCAACCTGGGCCGGCACCTGCACGACATTAGCATGAGCATGGTGTGCAGTGCCTCCAGGCTCCACGCTGTGCCTGCACACACTGTGCTGCCTCATCTGCCTCGGCCTGCCCCTTGGGCAGCAGCCAGAGCATGCCCACCAGGCTGGCCAACTCAAGGTCTGCCCAGGCAGCACACGCACGTCGTGCCCAGGCCCAGCCAGGCCAGAAGTGTGGGGGCAATTTTCCGCCCCCAAGTGACTCAACAGGGGCCACCCGGGGCATTTGTCCCCAGGCCTCCCCGTAGAAGCTCTCTTCTGGAGCATGGAATAGTAAGAGAACATGAAAGTTTCAGTTTGCCTTGCCTATTCTCCATTTTCAAAAATAGTCCACTCCATAGTTTACAATAATAAGACACTTGAAAGGACCACATGTCTTGCTGTGAGTCCTATCATCATACCACTGTGTGTTTGGAAATACAATTGTTCTTAAAACCTGCCTTCTCTTTTTAAAAAAGAAGGTATTAGTCTTCAGAATAGAGAGACAGGCACCATCCCAACCTGTTTGTGACGCAAAAGAAAAGCTTACCTCTTCTGCATTTCATTAACCCCTGAGTTCATAAGTCTCAAAACTCAGACAAACAGAACAGAAAGGAGATGTAATAAAATGGTTGCATCCATGGAGGATATTATTTCTAGTGAAGCATATTTTCAACCTGAAAAAACATCCCATTTTCAGTAAGCTTGAACATCCTGTTCAGTTTAATCTAATATCCCATTTTTAATTGCTCTGTCTACCAATCTGGCTGGTAGGAGTCAAATCAATAAATATGATGGAAACAGGCATTCCTAAGTGTTCATAAAGGAGTAATAGAACTGACATCTTTGTTAAGAGCTTCTTAGTAGAGTATGGATCAAGGCATAAAAATACGCTATGTCACTGTAGACATTATAATTCTACCAGAGCTATGGATTCCTTCAAACTGAGAAGACTTGAAAATTCAAATACACCTCAGAATCCATTGTAAACTCATTCAGAATTTTTTTTTAAAAAATAAACTACATTTACAAAAACTAAATATAGGCACTGCCATTTGAACATTTATTAATGCATAGTCATCCAGGTTATGTTCAAAATAAACTACATTTACAAAATTACATATAAGCACAGCCATTTGAATGGTTAGTAATGCATAGTTAAATACTGAGAATTTCCTCTTGGTAGTGCTACAAAAATGTAAGAAGGGGTTGGGTTCCTAGGCTTTAACTACTCCACAATAGGTGGAGATATCCTCCACATGGAGATACAGAAAATCTTTAATAGCTGTGTGACAGGCTGACATTTATGGCGCAGCAGCCTTTTGTGAGGAAAAATCCTATTAGAAAAGCAAAACATTGTACTTCACATTTTAAAAATTATGTTATTCATAGTCTATCTTTCTCACAGGGCCTCAAGGCAGATTACACATAGTCTCTCTGTGTGTGTATGCCATCAAGTTACAGCTGATTTACATATGTATGCCATCAAGTTACAACTGACTTATGGTGATCCTGTCAGGTTTTCAAAGTGAGAGACATTTGGAGGTGGTTTGCCATTGTGAGTTCTGAAAGAACAGTAGCTGACTCAAGGTCACCCAGCAGACTCCATGTGGAGGAATGGGGAATTGAACCTAGTTTTCCAGATCAGAGTCCACCACTCTTAACCACTACACCACATAGAGTTTCTAGTGAGTCAGTACATTCAGAAAATGGGACATCTGATAACCTATGTGTTAGGATTTTAGAAGTCTGGAACTACAAGAAAGAACTGGAGCATATCATAATTGATCATGACACATTAAGCTATACAGCGATTGCATCTGTATAGAGATACACATGACACATTAAGCCATACAGAGATAAAAGGATCCTACTACAATAAGCTAAATGCAGCAGAATTTAGTTTATTGTAATAGGATCCTTATCCAAGTAAATTTGTAAACCAGAGGGTCCACAGCCATTCAGGGCTTTGTATGTGATAGTCAATTGAGCCCAGTAACAAATGGGCAGCCAATGGAGCGTCCGCAGAATGGGAGTAATATGCATGGCCTACTAATAACTCAGCCACAGCATTCTGGACCAGCTGGATTTTCCTGTAGGGGTGAGCCTGCGAACCCAGCAGAACCGTAGAAGGAGCGCTTGGAATGCCGGTGCCTGCTACAGTCTTCTGGGCGCACACGCTCCCCCAACCCCCGCTCCCCCGTGAGTCACGGGTCATGAACTGCCTGACTCGCGGTCACCAGGTGTCCCATACAAAGGGACAAAAGGGCTCTTGCCCTCAGGTGAGGATTAGACCCAGACGCGGATGCTTCCTCCTGCACGTAGCAGCCCGATGAGATCATGCATCACATGATGATCTCCCGTTCTCCCGCTCTCCCGACCTCCCGCTCTCCCGCCTGCCCGACCCCTTTACACGCCCCCAGTGAAACCCTAATAAAAGGTGCGAGGGGCGAGCACACGGCAGAGTTGCCAGGATCATGGGATCCCGCACTTCCTGCTACTGGCTCTCTCCACCAGATGAAATCTCCGCGTCTCGTCTCTTCCTTGGGGCCTCGTGGGCAAGACTACATTTTCCAAGTTTATTTTAAGAGAAGTACAGTGCATTACAGCAGTCTAGTCTCAGTGTTACTGTTGTATGGATCCAGGTGGCCAGGTCAGCCATATAATGGTAAGGGGCCATGTTATAATCTAGACTGTGCTGGTAGAAAGCCTTTTCTGTAAATGTATTAACTTGTTTTTCCAGTAATAAAATTGGATCCTGTATGATTTTAATTTAGTCGGCAAGGATCGATTCCATCAAAAGTGGAGAGAACAATGTCCTTCAAGGCCTCTGCCTTCTCAACCAACATTACTGCTGTCTTTTCAGGGTTTCATTTAATTTTGTTCACTTTTAGCCAGGTAGCCACCACAACCAGGGAGCAATTCAGGACCTTTAGGCATTACCAGAAGATTTGGATAAGAATATATAGAGCTGAGTTACTGAGTATCATCAATTTGTTGAGTACAACCAGTTTCCAAAATGTGAATGCTTTGACCTGAGGGCTTTACATAGAAGGGGGAAAGCACTGGGGATAGAACTATGCCCTGTGGAATCTCACAGGACAGATCCGACACCAATGACAACTGGTTTCCAATAGACACTCTTTGGTACGATCAGTGAGAAGTTATTTGAATCAGTTCAATGCACATGCCATGATACCTACTTCTGTCTCCAGATTCCTCAACAAGATGGCATGATCTACTGTATCAAACGATGCAAACAAATCCAATATGAGCAACAGTCTTGGCCTTTGTCAGATGGAGGTTATCAGCTAAAGCTAGCACAATTGTTTCTATCCCATAGCCTGGTCTGAAACCAGACTGAAAAGGATCTAAAGTGGGTGAGTTATGCAAGGAGATTTGGATTTGGTTTGCTAGTGCTCTCTCAAGAAAGCCAGCATGGTGTAGTGGTTAAAAGCAGCAGATTCTGATCTGGAGAACCAGGTTTGATTCCCCACTCCTCCACATGAGTGGCAGACTCTTATCTGGTAAAATTGATTTCTTCCCTGCTCTTATATATGAAATCTGATTGGGTGACCTTTAGACTCTACCTCACTACTCACTCCAGGTCATTTATGAACAAGTTGAAAATCACTGGTCTCAATACAGATCCCTAAGGACCCTGCTACTCACACCTCTCCTTTGAAAGAACTAACCACTCATTCCTAATCTCTGTTTCCTGTTTTTTAGCCAGTTTCTAATCTAAAAGAGGACTTGTCCTCTTATCCCATGACTGAAGTTTGCTCAGGAGTCTTTGGTGAGGGACTTTGTCAAAAGCCTTCTGGAAATCCAAATAAACAATGTCTACTGGATCATTAACTTGCAGAAACAAGAAAACAGCATGCTCACCTTTTCCCCAGCTGCATAAACTGCTACAAGCCAGACCCTGCTCTGTCAAAGGCTTCTTAAAGTTGGTCTGTACAATTATTTGGGGGGTTTTAAGCTGTTCCTTAAGCAAGCCAACTCCAGGGCAGCTGCCCACACTGTACAAGGCAAAGGCTGACTGTTTCTTGGGTCTGAGGGGAAGCAGCAATAGGAGCAGTCGTTTTGGGGCCCCATCATAACTAAGACCATCCCTGCATATGGCTTGGTATAGTGATTACAGTGATGAACTGGGATCTGGGAAATGTGGGTTGAGATATCCACTCTGCTAGGAAGGTTGCCCGGTGACCTGGGGCCAACCTCACTCTCTCATCTTCAACCTACTTCACAGGGTTATTGTGAGGGTGAACGAGAAAAGAGGAAACTGAGGACTGGGGTGTTGTGTGGTTTCCGGGCTGTATGGCCGTGTTCTAGTAGCATTTTCTCCTGACATTTCGCATGCATCTGTGCTGGCATCATCAGAGAATCTGATGGTAGTAAAGCAAGTGAACTGTCCAGGGTGAGAGAAAGAACCATTTGCCTGTTTTAACAAGTGTAAAGGGTGCAATTTCAAGCTTGATTTGCATGTGTTGAGTGGGACTGCTTCTGTGAGCTCCTTGGATAAAAGGCAGGATAAAAATGAAAGTAATAAAATACATCATATATACTTAATTTATTGGACTCATGAAAAAATATAAACTTCTAAGCAAGAGCAAACTATTTGGAACTTGATGACTTTCATTTCCTGTTGTGAAAAGCTGCAGACTCAGCTGTGCTAACATCAGCTTGATTACAGAATATCTGTTTTTTTATTGTAGCAAACAGCTAGACTTGAGCACTGCTGCGTTATTTGGTAGCTATTGTCTCATTTGCTCTGCATTTAAGTTTGTCTATGGTTTTAAATTATATTAATATATGTTACCTCTGTCTACATGGTGCCTTTGTGAAGGTGTGTCTGCTTGCATGAAGGAGTGTGCGTGTGAAGCAATTTCTGTGGATTTCCCGATGCAACCCACATGCTTCAAAGATTCAAAGAGAACCGCCATTGACACACGTTTTCCTTCATATGCTCTATATCTGTAGATATCTTTCTTGTTCAAGTTTTTCAATAGGTTTTTCATGTTCTAAGTGGGCTGCTGGGCTAGTGTGTGTGTGATAATTACTGGGGAGGATTATTGTTGTAATATTATTGATTTGTTTAAAAAAGGTAAAAATCAAAGGTAAAAAAAATGCATAGCGCCCCCCCCCCCCCAACACAAAAGAAGTATTATGCAGAACAGTATTCAAAACTCATGCAAAGTAGCAGGTTATTTAAGAAAGTGAGCCAAATCACAGACCAAATCCATAGCACAGTGAACTCATGTAGGCACACACACAGTCTTTCTCCCTCTTCCCTTGATCCTCTGACTATTTCACAGAACAGTCCTAAACTGAGTTAACTCTTCAAAAAGGGTAAGAAAGAATTACTTCTAGTGGTACCGTGAAAAGAAACACATCTTACTGTAACATGACTATGAAGATACCAACCATAGATGTGGGTGGAAGGTTAGGAACTAAAACTACTAGACCACAGCCTCACAGCGTAAAAAACCCACAACAGCCAACTACTTCTAGTCATGGTGCATTTTAAAAAGCTTGCAGTATTATTTTGCATTTCAGCTCATTCACTACGTAGAAATTTTTAATCTTTCCTTGTATGCTGTTCTGATAAAACACTCAATGTGCAGCATGATTAGCCAACATCTGCAGAAAACAGGTTACTAACTTGTTCAAGTGTCTGTACTTAATTGGATTAGATTGGGTACAGCAGGTTTCAAGTTGTACTGAACATTATTGGTACAGAACCAAAAATAGGCATTCTCCCTTTGAAAATATGAAAACAGCAGTTAATCTCATGCAGTTAATCTGTTATGAAAATGCTCTGTATGTGTCTATACTGTTGATGTTTTTCTCAGTTGTTAGCATTCTGAACATAATGTTTCTTTAAGGCCTTGTATTTGGGCCTTGTTTTATCTTATATATTTCCCCCCTCAAATATACAATGACCAAACTATTTCTAGCCCAGGTTGTGCGTACTTTGAAAGAACTGTTCCAATCTCTAAGAAGCTTGTTTAAACTTGTCTTGAAGTTTGTGTGGCTAGAGAATGTGATCCCCTCAAGGTAAACTGCTGAGCCTTCTCACAGATGTTCACATGCCATATTCACCTTAAATAAAATAAATGCTGCTTTAGATACACTTCCCATTTCCTTCCTTGATATTGTTTCAAAAGCTACAAAATTGTATCAAAAGCTACAAAAAATGTGTTTCTTAGTATATTTTTCAATAAGAGCCTTCAGCACTAAGCAATGACTAGTTGTGCTATGGCCTTTCCAAAAGCCACGTGTTCTATGTTAAAATATGTGATTGTTTGGCCTAGTCTTCTAGCTTGACAAGTAGATGTCAATTGCCAGCATGATGTTATGGTTAAGAGCAGGTGGATTCTAATCTGGAGAACCGGGTTTGATTCTCCACTCCTCCATCTGAGTGGCAGAGGCTTATCTGGGGAGCCAGATGTGTTTCCGCACTCCTACATTCCTGCTGTGTGACCTTGGGCTAGTTACAGTTCTTCAGAAATCTCTCAGCCCCACCTACCTCACAAGGTGTCTGTTGTGCAGAGAGGAAGGGAAAGGAGCTTGTAAGTCATCTTGAGTCTCCTTACAGGACAGAAAGGTGGGATATAAATCTAAACTCTTCTTCTTCTTCTAGATGCTATGATTAAAAGACTAATGGGACAATAATTATCTGGGTCTGCAGAATTACCCTTTTTGTAGGTGGGAACTATGATATTTGGTTTCCAGTTTGCTGGAACCAAACATGAGTTTTTAGTTTCTGAGAAAGATTTAACAAATATAGGAAACCACCAGTGTAGGTGTGTTTTATATAGCTCAGTTGTCTCTTTTCCTGCAGTTAATGCATTAATCAATTTGGTACACTCCAAAGGAGAAATGGGGTCGCAGCTGGGTAAAGTCTCCCGCTTATGGATGTTGTGTTCAGAAGAAAGAGTGGTGCCTGGAGGATTATTGACAGTATTATTTATACCATACATCAACTGGGATGGAAGAACCTGTGTAATTACTAATCATTAGGACTTGGGCAATCACTCTGCCACAACCTTCCTACCACAATTGTGGCAATCAGTGAACTGGAGGCCCCGCTGCTGTCTTCAGGTCCATACTTGGATGAGTTTTCCCTGCTTGCCGAGGATGACATGGACAGAGTCCTAGCTGCTTTTAGACCTACTACTTGTCCTCTGGATCCGTGTCCCTCCTGGCTGATAAAAGCTTGCCTGGGAGGGCTACGACCCCATCTGTTGGATATCATCAATCGCTCTTTTGAGCAAGGAGCGTTCCCGGATGGGTTGAAGGAGGCAGTGGTCCGCCCACTCTTGAAAAGACCATCTTTAGATCCAAGTGATCTGGCCAATTACCGCCTCATTTATTCCAGGTTGTACCCTTCCTCCAAGAGTAGGCTTCAGAAGGGCTAAGATTCTAAAAGACTCCTTAGTACATGCAGACATAAGAATAAGGGAGAAAACACCCCCACTTGTATGTGGTCATTATTCATGTGAAGAATGCAGAGCTTGCCACTTGGCTATTTGTACTGAAGAATGGAAATATTCATATATTGACTTAAAGTGGCAACTTAGATGTTACACAAACTGTAAAACAACTAATTGTGTATATTTGGTTTGTTGCCCATGCCAATATTTATAAGTGGGATATACCCAATGCCCAGTGAAAGTTAAAATCTTTGAGCACTGTTCTAATATTAGACCCAATGCCCAGTGAAAGTTAAGATCTTTGAGCACTGTTCTAATATTAGACTAGAATGTTTGAATGAATCTTAAGTTCGTTATTTTCAACAAAAACATCATACTGAGACAGACATTTGGTTCTATTTAGGTATATATAGAATTCTATGAATAAAGATGATGTTCAGAAAATTCTATTGAGGAAAGAAGCAAGATGGATTTTTCGCCTTAAAACACAGGATACCCCTTGGGGTTTGAATACAGATTGTGATTTGTCATGTTTTTTATGAGTCTTACTTGTATTTGTGGTTTATCGCTTTAAATTTATATACAGCTGTAATAATTTAAGCCACAGCTTTTGTATATATGGTTTGTATGCAATGTATTGACCATGAGCATTTGCTTATGTGTTATCAAGATTGACCTTTTTTGCTATTTTTCTTCATGGAGATATTGATAAGAGGAATTACCGTAATTCTCATAAATGTAAGTGTTATTGTAATTGAATAGTTTAAGGGAATAATTTTTTGATATGATCGTTTGGTTTGTATATTTTTGTTTTGTATATTTCAGTGATGTGGATTTGAATAAGGTGGAAACTGATGAAGGGCATGCTGAAAGTAGCTAGTATTATTCCGTGGCTAGCACTATTCCACTGGTGCTCCACTGATGTTTTTTGTTTCTGCAGATCTTCTGAGTAAATGGTTTTGCAGTCTTGGTTGGTTCCAAGACTTTAAGTCTTCAGAAGATGAGTCAAATATGCGTCATTCTATTAGAGAAAAGAAGACTAATCAGTGACCAGAGTCGGAGATAAATATTGCTTTGCATTTACCTGTTGGATTTCTGTCAGCTGTCTATTAATATGTATCATTGAGTCCTTCTCCATGGATTAAATAAAATTATGAAGAAAAAGGGTCACATTATTAGAGTTGGATATTAACATTGGATTACACTCACCTGTTCAATTTCTGACTACAGTTCATTAGTATTTTTTTAATTTTTCTTGCATTTTTTCTTTAAGGTTAGATATAGTGTACAAGGGTATGCAGATTACCTCATGTGTAAGATTGGACATTGAAGTTATATTACATTTTGCCTGTTAGATTTCCTACTGCAATTCACAATATCAAAAACATTTTTCTTTGTATTTATTTATTTGTTATGTTTGGGGTTTTATTGTACCTATTCACTTTTATTAAATTGTATTGGTTCACATTATATTTCATGTTGGTGGGAATTGTTATATTTGTTATATTACTGAATACATGTTTATTTATATATATATATCACTGTTGCATTTTTCCTTCCTTTTTTGTGCCAGTTATGCTGATGTTGATTAGATAGATTGTTCTTTTTATTGTGAGTTTGCTGTTCCAACCCCAGAAAAGGACAGTCCTAATACATGTGTATGATACGTGTATCAAAGGTTGACATTCTTGGCAGACTCATAACAGGTCCTTAGCACAAATTGGTCCAACAGTTCACATTCTTTTCTCTGTGGGTCACTTCTTGGTCATTCAGAGAGTTACCACATCCTTTTTTTCTTGTTTGTTCCCAAGGGACCGTGTCACATGATTACCCCCCTCCAACAGGTTTTGATCTTGATCAGTTATCCCAGTTTGCATGAGATTAAATGTGCTGTTTTCCTGCTCAGATACAGTTTTGCAATTGCAAGTTGTCTGCTTCTTATCTCCCCCATTACTTCACCTTCCTCAACCCTCAAGCTTGTCATTTTTTCCTCTGCAAGCATTTTAGAAGTGGTTTGTATAGTTTTGTAAGTACTGCACAAAATATTAAACCACTTAGAGAATAACACACGTATGCCACCCATTGACAAGTTTTAAAGTATCTGAACAAATATTGGTCAAATTCCAATTTAAATTCAAGTTCTCAAAAGCTGTGCTTTTTTTAAACATAGGCCGATGAGACTATTTGCCCTCTATTATAGAATATTGTGATATTCTTTATTCTCAGGAAGCATATTTAATATTGATGATCACTAATCCATTATAGTCCCCTAATGAAAGAGACTGGGATTACAGTTCAGCAATACCATGTGTGCACACCCAGAGGTTTCTTTGACATTTCCATTATATCATTCTGCACTGACCTCCTCCACATTTGCATTGCTGGTAGAGAGGAAATTATAGAATCACCCATCACTCCTTCTAACACAGGGCAGAAGCAGAAGCCCTTAGGTATCATTTTATACCTTTCTGGAAATATGACCTTCAGTAGCAGGAGAAGCAGAATCTGGTTATTGGCCAGCAATCCCATCAACAGATTCAGCACATCCCAGCGGCAGTCCCTGGATAACCACAGGGCAGACTGTTTATGCACAAGCCTCTGGGTTGATGGTTAGGATCAGAATTATGTCTATTATGTGCCATTGGTATACAAACTTTTCCTCCAAACACATTTCTTTAGTGGGTGGTTAATGGAAGACTGTCTTGGTGTTACTGGCTGTTGCATACACAGCCCTGATAAAATGCTGTCCAGAATGTAAGGAGGCAAGCAAACATGAAAGAACATTCAGTCTTTACCTGAAGTTTGAGAAGGTGAAACAGGGACAATTTTACATTCCCAATTAGAATTGGTCCTTAAGATGCTACCATTATATTTTTGCTGCAGGTATGGCTACTTTTCTGTGCATACCTTTCAGTTGTGCTTTTAGGAACAGTTTCTCTGAATTGTGGCTAAGGTCCTTCTCTGTGGCTATGCTATGAAAGAGGCAAGATACCAATATGCAAAATAAATAAATGGTTACACAATTCAGAACAAGACGTTGAGGAATTATTAAATAGGCTTGCATTTTATGAGATAGTTTATGTCTGTTTTGTACTAATAATTGTTTCCTGTATAGGAGCCAGCATCGTAGTGGTTAAGAGCAGGTGGACTCTAGATTAGAGTTTGATTTCCCACTCTTTCCGGGTTTGATTCTCCACTCTTTCACATGAGTGGCGGATTCTTATCTGGTGAATGTTTCCCCACTCCTACATTCCTGCTTGGGCTAGTCCCCGTTCTCTCAGAACAGTCTCAGCTCCACCTACCTCAGAAGGTGTCTGTTGTTGGGAGAAGGAAAAGGAGTTTGTAAGCCGTCTTGAGTCTCTTTACAGGAGAGAAAGGTGGGGTATAAATGCAACCTCTTCTTCTTAAATATTATGGGCAAAAGCATATTACTTGAGGGAAACAGTTTTGTATTCCAAATTTTAATTAAGTATGCTGGGAGATATGCTATGTGGCTGACTGGAGGTGAAGTTCCCATTGAATCACTAAGGAATTTGGGTCATGCGTGTATTAATAATGGCATTACTAATTAAATACCTAACATGCAAGGAATTCAACTAGCTTGTCAGACAACTTCATTGCATACATCTTTTTGAGATTTAAAAGTTACTCTTACCTACTACAATAAGGGAAAGTCATGGCTGATTTAAGATCACTCTTCACAGTCGCCAGTACCAAGTGGTCAGCAATGTGCATTTAGCGCTATACCAGATGGAATATCCACATCACTACAAACTACCATTAAAAGTTCTCTAGTAGAGATAGAGAAAAATCACCTTTCTTTTGCATGCTGAATCACTGCACATCAGTGATTCACTATGTCAATAGCCATAATTGGGACTGTTCTATTTATTTATAGTAGTTTTATTCCACCCAGCAATTTTAAAAGTTCACAAGCATTTAAACATGATGAAAGGTAATAAACATCACTAATACTGTTCAGCAATCACACGTAACATGGGAACAGCAGTTAGAAGCAGCAGAAAATCTCATCATAAAAACTCAGAGGAAGGTAACAACCATCTCTTAGAAACAATGGAAAATCAATCATACATAATGACATTCAGCTGAATGAACATGGCAAAACTATCATTAGACCAACCAAAAGCCAAAAGAAATAATTATTTTTTTCCTGGCACTGGAAACTCCACTGTCTGTGTACCTACTTGACAAGGGTCTCATGTTCACCTCTCCTCACTTCTGAAGGGGGAGCACCTGCAACAGGTCCTGGTTAACCCTAACTTAGGTCGATTCCCCATGGGGAAAATCATCCTGGGATTGGACCCGGACCATAAAGTACAGGTCTTTTTGACCCAGGTCTGTCCCTCCCCACGGCAACCGAGGTCTAAAGTTGAAACCGGGATCAGAGCCCGGGATCAGCTCTGCGGTTCTTTTGCTCCTCGTTCCCGATTGACTGTTGCTTTAGGGCAGGAACGTGAATGGGCATTCCCTTTCCCCCCTCGAAACAGCTATGTAGCTACATTGTCATAAAGCAAGAACACCACACAAACATGCGCCTATTAGTTGCATGGCCATAGCTTCGTATGTAAGAAGAATTTTTTTAAAAAGGCACATTCCTGCTCACCCTGGGTCTCCCATTCTGTGCATGCCCAGGCCACTGTGCTGTGATTGGCTGACAGCACAAACGGAGATTCAGGGATTTCCCACGATACCGGGCTCATCCCGGGATCGTCAGAAAAGATGTACCTTCCTGGCGATTTCTGAAAATCCCTGGATGAGGGAGGTATCACTGGGCAGGGCTGAAACTGGCCCAAATTTGACACAAGAGCCGTGGGGAGTTCTCCATTGTCCCAGGACACCTACCAGGCCTATCTCAGGATGAATTCCCCCAAGGAGAATCGCCCTTAGAGTGATTTTCACATGATAGATACAACTTGTAAACTATCCTTAAATCAATAAGATACCAAACAAACTGATTCGGAGACAGATGGTAATTTTAAGGTTCAGTGGGAAGTAGAAACCTAGGAAACTTGTTTGTATCACAATAACTTCCATCCAGCTAGACTGAGAAGATAGGTGATATTATAACTCAATAGTAGTACCCATTATTTTGCATATATGAAGGAATTGTTGTTGATTCTTGTTATTTCTAGCACGTTGCTAGTTGTTGGTGGTGAACCTCAACATGAAGGTTCAAGCTCACTGAAAAGTTCAGCAAAGCTAATCATACTGAGACAGAGAGATTACTGGGCTAACAGTATGGAGTTGCTTCTTAGTCTAGCAACAGAAAACAGAATCAAGGGTTTTGACGAAACTGAATTCTGCTTTTTAACATGTTGTAACATCCAAAGGTGGAATGACAAATGAATGAATAAAGCCCAGAATTGCACTTTTAATATGTGACTACGACACTCTTATTGCTAAAGCCTAGCTTGTGACTTATATGTGAAGAGTACCCACATCTTTACATCATTCTACAAGTCTTAGCTTGACTAAACAAACCATCAAAACAATATCAATGACAGTTTTACTTTGGAAGTCAACAAGAGGAAAAACTTCCTCCTCAGGCATGAGTCAAGAAATGTAAGAGAATGCTTCAGTCTGCTAGCAATTTGGTACCACACCTAGATAACAGAACATTCAGAGATACTATTCTTATTAAGAAGCATATCTGCACAGAGAACACGTTCTGTTGCTCCTGCAACTTGCTGATCCAAACCATATAAAGATCCATTCCCATTTAACCTGAGCTAATTCGGGATTGGGAGCTAAACAGGATTGGCACAGTAAGTATTTGGATGGGAAACTACTAAAATAGACTGAGGTTGCTATGCAGAGAAAGACAAACTACATCTACTTGTCTCTTGTCTTGAAAACCCCACAAGGGGTTGTTGTGGATCAGTGCGACTGGATGGTGTGTTTATATTGACAATGATGATTAGTTAAGCTACATATTATAAGACAGAGATATAGAACAAAACTTCAGTGTTTCTTTCTTTGGCTTCAAATTGTATTCAGAAAGGAATGGTTTATATCAGAGAGCGAGTAGTAGTGGAGGGCTCAGTTCTTTCCCAGACAATCTTTTTTTTAACCCCATGAAGTGTTTTTACCCCTATGTATCTGGCACTTATTTGGTGGAATAAATTGGTGGAAATAACTGGTAGGGAAAGGAATAATATTTCTTTCTTTTTTTAAACTCAGCATCTTCTATTGTGGTAGGTCAATTTTAAAAAATTCACCACAGAAAATGGGAATGTGACAAACAGAAGTCAGTTCTAAACAAGATCTAATAAAAGAGTAATCAGTTCACTCTTTTGAATGAGGTTCAGATTTCATTCATGTAGTCCAGTATCTTGTCTGACCAGTTATTCGGGAAGGCCAACAAACAATGCATAGCTGCTCCTATCAATGGAATTCTGAGATTTATTGCATCTGAATAAGGAAGTTTCCGTTCACTCATTTGTGGCTTGTAGCCACTCCTCCTTTAAAGCTATGCTGGTGCCCGTCATCACTCTGTCCTCTGGCAGTGAGTTTTGTAATTTAATTATTCACTAAATAAAGTGCATCACCTTGCACTTATCTACACTGAATTTAATTTTCCACTGTTACCCATTCACCCAGAGATCCTCTTGGAGCACTTCTGATCTTCTCTGGTTTTTGCCATCTTGAACATTGTGGTATTAGCCTCAAAGCTGGCCACTTTTTTTGGGAGGGGGGCAGAGAAGGAGAGCCTTTTCTCTTTTTGCAGCCAGTAAAATGCAAGTTTCAACATAAAAGTAGTAAACATAATATTTGTAGGTTTGGCAGTCGTAATGGGCAGGTTTTATCCAATGTTCTACCATTTTTTGAAACAGTAGATAAAGACATATGTTAAATTTTCTAATTTGACTGAGTGAAATCACAAAGCACTTCAGGATCTACTTAGCCCTTTTACCATCTAGGATTTCACGAAGAGCAGAAAACTTTGCTATTGTTTGTTGTTTTTGTTCAAAAATGGCAATAAACTATTGCTAGATTGGTGGAGCATTAAAGCAATAGTCTCCGTAGATTCTCTGAATTCCCAGCTTTCATTTAAAAAAGTAAGTCGCCATCCTTTCCTTTGCATAGATATAACGAAAAAGGCATATTTCTGCAGGGAAGGCAATGGAGACATGCTTTAGGAACAAGATCCACCAGACCACGGCCACACAGCCCAGAAAACCCACCACAACCAGTGGCCTTCGACAATACAATAGAGACATACTTTTTTTAAAAAGAAAGAAGTCTGCTGTTGCTTCAATGCTGTAATGATCCAGCAATATTTTATTGCCTTCTTTTAAAAAAGGGAAAAAGATCACTCATCTTCAGGATTATTGGAGGAAGACACTGATCCTTCACATATACTTTAAAATGGCCCCAGCTAACACTGGCTCAGGAGCCATTTTCTTTAGTGTTATGTTCCCTGACTTTTCCACATGTGCATTTGCCATTTCTTCAGCTTTCTGTCGCTAAACTTGTCCCTGAAAAACTACAGGAAAAGAAAAAACACGGGGTGTGGGGCAGGGAAGCCACTTGCACCAGCTGCTCTGCAGGTAGAGTTGTTCTATTAATTGCTACTACTTGATGGAAGAGCTGTGCTTCACATATTATTAAAATGGCTCCAATTAATGCAGGGATGGAAGTCGTTTTGTTGAGTGTTTTCTTCTCCAACCCTTCCACACATGTGCTGATTATTCAATCAGTAAACAGATAATTGTGAGCGATAACATTTTTGGTGGAGGAAGAAATCTCTCTAGAGCTTATGTGACCCTAGTATAAACTGCTAATTTAAAGTACATTTTTTAATTTAGTGTCTAGTCACAGATTGCCTAACGTGAATTGTCTGTTGCTAGAAAGTTGCTTTTTATGAGCCATAATTATGACAGGCATTTTAAACTGATGCAGGCTGTGACATAAACTGCAGTGTAGATGTGCACATTTGCAGATCTGGCATTGTGAAAATCTACAGCAACCCAGAGAACTCAGTAGGAGATGATGAGGCAGGACAATACACTTTGCTAGCTTCAATTGATAAGAGTCATAATGCTGTGAAACCTTAGAGCAGGGGTCAGAATGAAACCTTTTATAATTAAGAAATCTAGCTATGTCAAAACTCAGAGCAAAAGGTCAACAAAGCATTGGTAAAAGAAAGAACATTTGCATATCTGAACATAGATAACATTATTGATAATTTAATAATTATTAACGTTTACCAACATTATTGATAAGTAATCAATGAAGCCTCTGATGCCTTCATTGTTGTTGTGAGTCTTTTGTTAGGAAATGACAAATAAAGAATCTTACAATAAATAATAAGAATACACAAGATGATCCTGTAGAATTGTTTTAGTGCATTGGCATGTGTTTGCACATGGATTACTAGCAACTTTTCATTTCTCTTTCTGTACAAAATGCTTGCCATTTCCTTCACATACTAGTTATTCTAGCATCCCACCTACTGCCTTCCAATATACTTTAAGATTTTTCTTTTTTTTTAAAGAACAGCTGTACTGAACCATGTTTGATTCTAAAACTATACACTACTGGCCTCTGCCTTGGAAGTTCTTTTGTATTATATCTGTGCCTTATACAAATGTAGGAGATATGGCATTTCCAAATCTATTATATGCAACTTTTTCTTAGGGGTTAAGTACATCTATTTTTGCTGTGATGCATTCAATATTTTATTTCTGCTCATTGGCATGGGGACATTATAGCTTCCCTAAGGAGGTTGACAAATGACCTAATAGATGTGTTTAATAGCTGAGTTTAAAAATCTGCAATTCACAATTCCTCCTCTAAAGAACATAAAATGTTACTGTCAAATAATGTAGTGATTGAAAAAAATGCAGAAATGTGTTGTGGTAGTAAATTATCATTCTGCCAAACTTGCATCAGAGAATTTTGATTGTATCTTTATAACCAGGACCACAGACTTTGCCAGCAGTAGTGTTATCCATTTATTTCTAATATCAGCAGTTTGTTCAAGTCCGACCTCCCTAAGCATTGTAAAAAAACATAACCAAGATATCTTTCATAGTTCACGGCAAATCTTGTGCACCAAGGGATAACATGAGCTAGATCCTCAATGGTCCTACAGTTGCAAGAGCAGACTCATTATAATGGAGTCTCATTATAATGACTTCTTAACATTAACAGTTGTAAGGTATCCAGATTTGGCTTAGCTGGGTCAGACCTGGGACTTTCTGTTGCAGCTCTTTGATGGGATCATTTCTGTTCTCTTTCCCTGAAGGCCTCTAAACATCTCCTAATGCTTAAGCAACAAACTTCTTTTGCTGTCCCAGCAAGGACTACTTATACCTCACAGGTTTGAAAATGCTAGATTTTTATTAGTTTTAACTGTATTAGAGGGCTAACAAAGTTGCCATATTTTCCCTTCTCCTGCTTGATTGGTTAACTCCACACCCTTGATAATTTCTTTCCTCCTCCACTCCAATCTTGAATAGCTTCCCAGTATCTGTTTCACTTTTCCAGCGCATATACAGGCCTTAGATGCAGCCATCAGTATACCTACAGCATTGCCCCATTTACAGATTCTTAAATCCACTGATTGGAGCCCCACATAAAAGAGAGATTTCTCAGGTTTGCAGCAACAACCAAAAAAGTCATCTTGTACAGAGTTCACAGAAGGAGGACTTGCTACAGCATTTTATTTTTTAAAATTTATTTTCTATACATTTATTACTCACCCATTGCAAAATACCCCAGGCGGGGTATAATCATAAGAACACCATAAATACAATGATATAAAACCATCCTAAAATCACATTTTAAAAAACCATCACTAGCTCCAACCCCAACTCACCCTTATAAAAACTACGCAATCACTCAACACGCATAGGGACCATTCCAACAAATTTCAGAGATTGAGCTGGGCTGGCTGGTCCAGGAGGGAGCAAATATCAAAAATAAAAAGGAGTGAAGGGGAAGGGGGGAGGTACCATTCAGAAGGGGTCCCCTGTATGTAGGATACAGAGCGTGGACTTAGGCAGGTGCCTAATTCCTGCAGAGTTGGTGCCTGGTGGAACTCTGGGGCAAGTGTTCCAAAGCACTGGGGCCCTCTGGGCAGCCCCTACCCCCAGAAGTTCGGAAGGCGATGGGGTGAAGGTAGTAGTAGTAGTCTTTATTTATAGTCAATGACCAAATACAATACAAGGGCAAAGGTACTGATGCACTCTCCTGGCCCACTTCCACCTGGCCAAGTCCCAATGCAGTGAAGGTTGACAATGTATTCCCAGCAACCCCCACCCAGCCTTGCCACAACAAGTTAGGGTACATGCCTTGCCAGGCCAATGTGGGAGATGGGATGTACTAACCTGGCCTTGTCTTGCCTTGCAAAGGGCAGACTTGTACCATCTCATCCAGTCTGGCTGACCAGCTTAGTCAAGGACTTTTTGCTTGAGCCAGGCAGGTGCTCCCTTCCTTCTTTGAGGCAGGGGCCCAAGACTGGGCCCAGGTGGGCTGGGCGAAAGGTCCCTTTCCAGAGCAGTTTCTTCCTCTGGTCAGCCTTGTATCATGTCCCACCGCATCATCTTTTTTTAAACCAGAAAGGCCCTAACTTTTTAGCGTCTCCTCACTAGAATGGTGTTGTAAACCCTTGATCGTCTTGGTTGCCATCTTCTGTACTTTTTCCAGTTCTGCAATGACCTTTTTGCAGTACAATCACCAGAACTGCATACAGCACTGAAAATACGGTCTCACTATAAATCTATACTGTGGCATTGCAATTTTATTTTCTGTTACTTTCCTAATAATACCCAGCAGGCACTCCCCAAATTTCCCCAGATTCTCCTTTTAAATCCACCCCCTTTGGCATGGATTTAAAGGGACAATCTGAGGTCCCCAGTTTAAACATTGAAAGTGATGCTGTTTCAGGGTGGGGGAGAATCCATCCCAAAACAGCATCACTTTCAATGTTGTTTTAACTGGGGACCTCAGATTTTCCCTTTAAGGTGGATTAAAAAGGAGAATCTGCACTCCCTAGTTTAAACACAATTGAAAGTGATGCTGTTTGGGGGTGGATTCCAGCATCACAGCAGCCGCCCACGGGGGGGGGGTGGGGGCACACAAAACTCAGATGTTACACCGGGCTCCATTTTCCTGCCTGGAGGGTAGAGTAGAAGGGACTGCCGACTACAAGCCCTGCTGGGGGGGGGGCGGGGGGGCAGGCAGGACAGGGGAGTCTGCTTTCCCTGGCCTCGGAGAGCTGCTTTTATAAGCATTGTGGCCAGGGACGGGGCTTGGGGAAACGTGGCCACACATCCCGAACCCCCCCTAAAAAATTTATACCTACGTCACTGGATCTAAGAGACCCAGGTTGAAATCCCCACACTGCCATAGAAGGCTGCTGGGTCAGTTAAATAAATTTAACCTAACCTACCTCGCAGGATTGTTGTGACAATAAAATGAAGAGGAAAATGATGTGAGCCGTTTTGAGTCCCATTGTGAAGAAAGGCAGGGTATATATGAAATTTTTTAAAATCACAATTTTTATTGAACACTAGCGGGGCCCGGCCATGCGTTGGCTGTGGCAATTGTCCTTTTCATCACAGTCCGCAACCCACACAGATGTCTATTCAGGTCCAATGATCCCCAGCATAGCCTTTTGGGGTGGTCAAATGGAATCCCTCTTTCCCTTTTCAATTCACATTGTTGTATGGTGCTGTCTTGTTTTTTTAGTATAATGTAACCCTTTCCATTCCTAGCGGAACTGTCCCAGAGTGCATGAGATCCCGCTGTCAAGGAGGCTGGTTGACACATACAGTCCCCTGGCCAGGTAAGGCAGGAGCACTGGGGCAAGGAGGCTATCCCAGTCAGGCAGCAGAGGCAGGGTGGTGAGGCGCTCAGATCGAGGCCAGCTCCCTGGGTTCTTAAAGGGCCATGTGCAAAAGAAGCGGAGGCAGTAGTGTTGGTTCGCCCCCATCCCGTGGATTTTCTTAGAAGAAAAAGGCAAACTCCAGCTCGCTTTTAGTAAAAGAGAGCTGTGGTGAATATGGGTGAGGAAGTGGGTAAGTGGTGGTTGGATGTGAAGAAGGGTGAGGATGAGCTGGATGTGTATTGTGTGGTAGCAGCAGGTGAGGCACAGAGAGTGAAAGTTACCTGCGTGTGAGTGTCTCACACGGCGTGTGATGTCTCACACGGCAAAGTGTGTATGTTTCACTTCCACTCGTATTACCTAACAGTATCACCTATTTACTGTTTTCACTGCTCATCTCTGCCCATCTGCACGAACATTCTAAGCCCTCATACCAAGCCCTCAGGCCACAGACAGGCTGCACAAACATTCTAAGGGTGACAGTTAAACAGAGGCAGCTTCATGGCCTAGTGCGCCAGGAAAAAGACGTTTTACCTGGCTCAGATATGGACTTTAGGCGATTTGAAGGTCCGATTACCTGCCCAGAACAGGGAGGAATGTCATGTGAAAATTTGGGGGTGATCTGTCCAGCCGTTTCGGAGTTAGGGCATGACTAACAAAGTCACTGTTAGCTTTTTATATATATAGACACATGTGTGCACATTCACAAAAATCTTTGAGGACTTTTTGGCACAATCCTGTTTCTCTCCCAATCTTTTATGTTAAATGCCAGGATGTTTATGTTTGTACTGAAGTCAAACACATATAATGAGGATAATTATCAGCATTCACTTCTACAACAGTTTAGTTGTTTGTAAGAAACCAGAAGGTATAACTATACCTACTGCTGTTTGCCTTTACTGGTTACTCTTAGGCAGCAGATCCTATCTTAATGCACACACAAAGTCATCAAACATGCCATAGATTTAAATCTTTCCTGCTCATATGCTCAATATACACCAAGTCCCATCCCCTAAAAATGTTTTAAAGAGAGGCATCTGTTAAGATTAATGACTGCCCATGTGCTTTGCAGGAAGATGTATCCAAACTCTATTCCAGCCAAAATATCTCTAGTTGTAAGGCTGGAAAAGATGGACTAATTGTAAATTTCTCCCAAAAGGCAAATGGGGACCCCACTTGGAGCCACAAGGTATGCTATGTGCTGCAGTCCTGATCTGAATTGGGGCCCCATGAACCAAGTTTCAAAAGTGATTGGCATCTCTGAGCGTCGAACGCCAATGCACATCTGGGAAGTCTTGGAAACGAACCAAACATGTAGTTAAGCTGTTAGCTCAAACAAAAGCATTCTGGCAGAGGGAGATTTATCTCCAGTTTCTCAAGGTATGCTTCAACAGATAACTAAATTAAACCAGGATAACCCATTAAAACCTCTTAGCAGCCATGTCCAGTTCTCATGGACTCATATGATACAAACAAGGAGTCACTTAAATGAAATGAACTGAAAACAGAAACCAGTTTTCACACAAAGCCATCTTACTAATAAGAAGATTCTGCTGAATGAAGTAGGAAACAACTATGTCATAGTGACTCGGCCTACTATTGTCTGGTGACCGTGATTAATTTGCCAGCTTTCCTGCCTTTTACCATCACTGACCATAGAAATACACTTCACTGCTCTTCCTAAATTCTGCAAAATCATCATTCTTACTGGCACCCTCAGCAGGAAGGAAATGAACTGATATTTTCCTGAGGTTATTCTATTTACTCAGAAAGCTATTTCCTTTTCACAAAAGAACAGGTTATTCATCAAATCAAATGTTGAAAAACATGTTTGCATGTATTTTCACTTTTGCATTTCTCTGAGCCCTCCTTCCTATATTCTACTATGCACAGGTTTACACACATGCACGCTAACAATGAGTGTTCCTCTTGCTCTGTATCTTCTGTAATATCCAGTTGTTTCAGAAGAGTCCAGACTCAAGGTGTGAGGGTTTTTTTTTAAAAAAATAAAAACGTTTATTAAAAAGCAGCTTGTTTCAGAAGGAGCTCTGCCCATCACTTCCAGTATCCAAACAATTATTGGAAGAATAATATTACAATCTCAATTCTTATTGTCTCAGTGCCAGTTTACACATTTCAGTGCCATTGGCTACCTGGTTAGTATATTGTTTTGCTAAAAGACATACCATACCTAGCTGCTCGGTAGAAAACTGCACCATGTACAATGGGCATTAGAATGAGAGTTCTTAGCTGCTAATGGGGACAAGCTGTTATTATCAGCATCAAGTAGGTTTCAGTTCAAAGAATCTTTAAGTTAACAATTCAAAAACATATAAATGAGAAGTGATAAAAAAGACACAACCACCAATGGTTTATTTGTAAAAAAATCCTTTAAAATTTTACTACGACAAAGATTAAAAGAAAACAGTATTAATATATATACATACAATACATATGTATATACACAATATATCTTGTACCATTAAAATTACATGCTTTTCAGACAGAAGAAATGATCTTGTTCCCTCATACCAATTTAAAAACCCTCTCACTGCAAGAATTTCTTGCTTTCCTAAAAAAAAAGGCGAACCTTCAAGTATAAGAAATAAGCACACCAGTATCTGAAAGCGAAAAACCATTTGCTTCAATCCAAATGGATCATTATTAAATACAGAATAAAGTCTGTTCAACTAACACTTGTTTGTGTGCGTGTGTGCTGTGGTGTATTCTACAACTGTGTAAAATCTTTTCCTGAGATATGTGGAAATAATGGAAGGTGCAAACTTGTGGGTTTTAAAGTTTTCATTCCACTTTAACTGAAATAAAAACTGATAATGCATTACATGTTTGTACCTTCTCGGTATCCAACACAAGAGCTTTTCGGTAGAACAAATTTCATGTTACCAACACCTGACAACAGCAAGAGAACACAAAGGCAAGCACCACTTGTAGCAACCAGCATGCAGACAGTGAAACAGAGGTAGCCTTGTCTTAAGAGCTTCAGCAGGATCACTTGATTTTAACTACGTCATCTTCTGCAAAGGCACTCTTTTTTCCCCATTTTTAAGCATGGTGTTAAAATCTAAATGCACTATCATAGCTTTTCAATTAAAAAAAATTAAACAAGCTTAATGGAAAAGTGAGGGCATAACAAAATGAACATTAAGCCAAGGTGTAGTCTTCTTCAGTTAGGAAAAAATGATTAAAAAAACACAGTTGGCTACTTTAAAGCTGGAGTCAGTATTTAAGCAGCACAATATAGAATTAGAAGCAGACTGCAAAATACCAGAAACACACCAGCTTTTTAAAATAAGTAAAATAAGAGAAACAGGTCATTGTTAAAAAAATAGGAAGACTGCTTACAAAGTGATGCTAGGAAAAGGTGGAGATTTAGGAACTTATAAATACATACAAAAGTCAGCCATACTAAACCTTCTTTCACTGTCTGCAATTAGATCAGAGTGTGCTTTCTGGCATTTGCTTTTACCGGGAGACTACTGAACTGATTGAATTATAAGATGTTCCACTGTTGCAGCTAGAAGCGTAGGCCTCATGACCATTAGGATCTAAACTGACCCTGAACACAGAGGATGCTTTCAGTAAAAAATCTGCTGCATCTCTGCGGCCTAATTCCCTCAGCTTAGACATTAAGACACCCACAGTACTCTCAGGGGCATTTCCCCACTCCTGCAGAAGGGCATGGGATGGGCTTGCAATAAAGTCATTTTGTGTACCACTGTTTGTATTATATTTTGCAACAAGATCTGGAAGGCCCAAGTTCATTGCAAGAAGGCACCAATCCTTGCCCATGGGATCTGGTGGATCCAGAAGTCTACTCAATTTCCTCCTTGTAAGTGGATTCAGATCTGACACATGGATATCCATCCCCAAGCTTCCTTGTGAGTAGATATCAAGACACCCAAAGCATAAAATACTGCTAAAACTTTCTTTATAGCCACCCATGGTATTAGTCAATGAAGTCTCTTTTTGACTTTGTGCACGGAAAAAGTCTCTTGGCTGATAGATCATTACTGGCTCATGGTGCTCCCTTAACTGCTGAGGGCTGAGATAATGTTTGACTGTTAAGAGTCCTGGCAATGTTGTGGCTATCAAGTTATCAATGGTACTACAGACAGAATCCAGCAATAAGCAGCATTTGATCTTCTCAGTTTCAAGTCCTCTAACTTGAACTTCAATACCTTGACCATTGTTGACAAGGAGCACAAGGAGCTCAGTTCCACGGTTCATGATCTTTGATCCATTTACCCACAAACGTATATCAGCATCTCCATCTGTGCCCTGCTGATGTATCCACCTGCACAAGTTCACCTGAACTTTATGGAAGATTCCACAAGGAAATGGGGTCAGGTGTTCCACAGGAACAATTCTAACACCACCATAAATCATAACGTCATCCTCCTCATCAGCCCAGGACCTATGCAGGCTGTCAGTCTTGATCAAGGCAGGAATATCTATCATTGTGCCACTGCTGAGATCCCTAGCACAGATATCCATGGCATCCAAAATTTGTATAAGCTCTTCTATATCACTGTCTGGTATCAGGCGCTGGACATCCTCTATGGTGTATCGGCCTCTGTAATGATGAAGGGCTTTGGGGTTCTCCACAGACAGAAGTTTTCCAAGGACATTTGAACATAACCAGCGAGGATCCAGAAGAACAACATCTTGGACTGTCTCACTTTGCATGATATTGATCTGCTCAGTAAAAGAAAGTCACAGGTCAAGTCCAGTACAAGAGGAAAAACAGCACATGAGCTTTCTTCATGGCTTGTCATCCTGCTAATCATATTCAAATTCTCAACTGAAAAGTACTACTAATAACAAATTCTGTGTTTGTGTGGAACTGCAGCATATACACACTGCCCTGCTCGCCTTGCCTCAGCTTTGATTTCTCCCAATGCATTAGAGGGTACAGCTTTCCAAGGGAAGGGTAGGAAAGGTTAGCAAAGACTACAGAGGCATTTTAATGGAAAAAACACCTACTTCTAAAGAAGATATTCTAGTCTAGAATACTGAAGTGATCATTGCCCCTAATAATTGTTAAAAATGGAAACATTTAGAAAGGCTTTCTTAATTTTAAGGAAAGGGTAGGTAGGGGCTGATTTTACCATGGTAGACGAAGTTGAGTTTGAATGCAGAAGAATGAAATTCTTCCTCAGCTATGAAGTTCTCTAGATGACCCTTGGAAAGTTACTCTCTGGACTTATAGTACTTAATAGTGGTCTTTACAAGTCAAAATCACGTTAAACTTGTAGAGTTCTTTGAATAAAGAAATGTTCCACTTTAAGCAGATAACAGATTTTGACTGAAACGTTAAGTTAAACTAATTAATCAGAACATATCCGCAAGATTCAGACTCTGAGCACAATTTATTTGAGATTTTAGATACTAAGTGCAATTGAGGAAATTTGGCAATTATACCATTCCCTGAAACACAGCTATTAAATAAGGGCTAGGAATATAATGTGAACAGCCCTGCAAAGTATATGATTTTTTTTATTTGTGTAGCTCCACACTGAGCAAAATAACTTGTTTGTTTTCAGTTAGAAATGGCAGAGAAGAGAAGAGATCTCAGGAATTTGATCACAAGGTAACATAACATATTGTGAGTATTACATAATTTTTGTTTCCTGACTGCCAGACCTGTGATGATTTGCTAATTAAATTTTGGAAAGGGCTCCTGGTCATCAAAACATTAGACTGTTGTTGCCAATCCAATTATGGGGAGAAGAGGGTCTCCCATATTGTATTGTGCTTTGAAATAGGCAGCAGCAGCTAAGGACTGGGAACCCTTGTTGTGGGTGACCGGGGTGGGTGGGTGGGTGGGTGTCATCACATAACTTAGAAGCAATTTTTGGCTGTTCTAAAATTCAGCATTTTATGAGGCACCATCTTCCTTCTGTGAACTCCTTCTGAGGAGTTTATGGCAGCCACAAGTTTTACTGGCTAGTAGGTAAAGCTAAAACACTGTAATTCTGAGTATCAATAAGTATGTAGAAGTGACTATCTACTTAATATTACAAAACTGTTGATTACTTACTTCTCCTATGCTGTGTAGCTGCTGGGCAATATGTCTCAAATCATCTTCATTTGCTAATGGATTAAGCTGATCCTGCACATCATATACAAACTGTTGCAAGGACATGAGCTGATTGGGTCCATTAATTTTTCTCCATGAAGGCAGGGTGGAGATGATTTTTTCACACAAGTGAGTCATTGGTGGACATGTCTATGAGAAACACCACAGTGAACCTTAATTTTGCTTCAAGAAAGTAGACTCAGATTTTAACTCAGAAAAAATCTCATTAGCAACAAAACTGTATCTGGCTGTCTATGTTATTTCAGCAGCAGTTGTACTGGATGTGGAAGGTTCTACTGACCTTATATGAGATGAAGATTTACTGTCTCTTTAAAATGAATACATATATTCCTTTTTTAATGAATGAAATGCCAGTTAAGGCACTTCCTGACAGTTTTGGGAAGCTATCTCTATTCAAGCATAAGCTCCATCAGTAACCCTGAATTACCTGGAGCAATGGCAAAACACAACTGTTGTAAAGTGAAAGAGATGACCAACCTGCACATTAACTGAATGCTCAGGATGCATACTGACCCCTTCTCCAGCCTCTATGGCCGTGATGGCGAACCTATGGCACGCGTGCCACAGGTGGCACGCGGCGGCCTCTCCTTGGGCAAGCGAGTGCCCAATCTCCCCCTCCCCCTTTCCCCCTCCCCCTGCCAGAGTTGGCTCCCAGTCTGGGTCATCAGAGGCGCCAAGAAGGGCCTCTGAGAAAGGCAGTGCAAGAGGGGAACGCCCCAGAAGGCACTGGAGAGCCAGAGAACCCCAGTGCCTTCTGGGGGCGTTCCCCTCCTTTTTTCTTGTGGGGCGTCCCCTCTAATTCCCACATGATTACTCTCTCCACTATCTGCCAAGAGGCCCAGAGCGAGAGAATGGGGGAGCTTCAAAGGAACAGGAGGTGAGCCGTTTTATCTTGTAAGCCTTTTAGGGGGGGCTGGCGAACAAAAGGAGGCTCCCCGTCGCTTCACTGTGAAGTTTCCTGGAAATTCTTTCTCCTCCTCTTAGTGACTGCAAACAATCCGAGCCCAGGGCTCCAGTTTGCCTCCTGCAGCTTTCTGCGAGGGACAGGGACAGGGGTTGGGGGGATAGGCGGGAGAGAGGAAATTAGCAGCTCCAGCATCCCACTTTGCGGGTGCTGAGGAGTGCAGAACTTTGACCCTGGGATCCATCAATGCACGATCCACCCAGAAAGAAAGGAAAAATAATCTTTCCGTCCAGTGAAACGGCTCCTCCGCCTCGGCTCCCCTTCTCTCTTTCTTTTCACTCTCAATTTGCTTTTGCAGCATCTCATGGTGCTCTTGGTGCATCCCATGTGCAACCACATTTCAACAGGCAAAAAAAAAAAAATGTTAGCAGAGCAGCTTCTGGTGACACCAGCAGCGGCTTCACTGGTAATTCAAGAGTGGGGCAGCTGCAGGACATTAACAGCGAGCCGCTAAAAAACACCGAATGGAGCCAGGGCAAGCAGGTCTACTCAGGAGTTAAGCGCGACGTTGTGCAAGGGAAATGACTCCCGAGAAAGTCTGCGAGTCTCCACTCTGGTGGGATGCACCATCCAAGAGCACCATCACGGGAGCCGAGTGAGGAGGAGCCATCTGAATGGATGGGAAGATTTTTTTCTTTCTTTCTGGTGGATGGGTGCATTGATGGATCCCAGGGTCAAAGTTCTGCACTCAGCAAAGTCTCTGCAAAGCGGAGGGTTGCAGCTGCTTTGCATGAACTTTGCTGAGTGCAGAATCACCCTCCCTGGCCCTTACTCCCACGATGGCGTACTCATGCCTTACAGGGGCATAGGTGGGGGAGAGAGACGGAGGGGCAGCTCTCTGGAATGCAGAGCCAGAAGCGGTCGAGAGAGGCTGGCTCATCCCGGGACCAGGATTGCAGCCCAGCTCTCTTTTGTTACAGCTTCTGCTGGCGTTTGGCTAACCAATTTTTTTCTCCCCTGGGAAGGTGCAAAGGGTGGTACATGCGTTAGAACTCCCCACTCCCTCCCCCCCCCTTTTACAAAAGGCGAAGGCATAATAATCCCAAATCTTTCCAACGCTCCGATTTGTTCCTTTCTGTTTTAAGGGTAGGGTAGGTGGTGCTGCTGGCCCCTTTTCCGGAGATGCGGGGATAGGTTACCAATCGGTGCATCAAGCAAATTATTGTAGGTGTCTGGGCGGCCGGAGGGAGAGGCCGGACTGCTTAAAGCCGAGAGGTGCCGAGATGAGGCAGCCTGTTGCTTCTACTTGAGTTTGCTGGAGGGGCAAAGTTGCAGCAGCGGGACATGCATGTGGGGGGTGGGGGGAAAGAGCAAAGGGGCAGGGTTGGGGGAGGTGTTTACTACCGGCTGCTGCAGGAGCAGATGGGATGCTAATCCAGTTCTGCTTAAAAGCACCGGCCTTTCGGGTAGCAGGGAGATGGGATTGTCAACAAAAGCCGCGGTCTGTGGGAGTGTGCAGCTTTAAAAATTTTTTTTGGCAAGGAGTTCCCGTCAGACTCCCTCCCACCTCCCACCTCTGCGTGGCCCTTTTGTGTCCCCATTCAAACAGCCTCTCCACTCCTTGCTGGCCCCTCTCCCCGCTTTCCTGCCCTATAGTCGAAAAGAAGTTGGAGGGTTTGAGAGAGGAAGGAGTGAGGGAAAGGGACCAGCTTGCACTTAGCAGTTGAGTGCTGCAAGGAAGGGCGGTATGACGCATTAATGGGAACATCTTCGATGGGCTCAAAGAGCCACCGTTAGTTTTCACTCGTTTTTCTCCAAGTAGCAACAGCAAAGGTGTAGATGGAGACAAGAACTCCGCGTATAAAATCACATCACAAGGCATTTTTCCTTTGGACAGGAACCAGTGTGGTGTGAGCACTCCCGCTGGATCAGAGATGCACTTCACAAGTGTTACTGCCAGTTTCTTGGGCTTTCAACTCCTTGTTAAACCATAGCACAAAACACAGTCCCCAACCCCCCTTAAAATACATGTTTACTCATTATTATTAAGATGCTGATTTGCTCCTGATGTTAAATAAAATCATGGAGCTGATAATTGTACCAGGTTTAACTAGTGAACTGATCTCTGTCACCTGGAGATCAGTTGTAATCTCAGGAGATTTCCAGCCACTGCCTAGACAAGATGTTGGTAACTACACATATTGTGCAACAGTAGCTGTTCTTAATTCCATCCCTTCCCCTGGAAAAATGTAGGGACACTTTCCTTTGGCTAGGTTGCAATAACAGTTCTAGTTATTGGGAGTCAAGAATGTGGCACCCAAAGGTGATTACTGCCTTGGTCTTTTTGCAATAGAAATCTGCCATTACCAGGGGCTTGGTTAAAGTGCCGTATTGGCACTTGGCGACGCATAAGTGGGTTTTGAGTTGCAGTTTGGGCACTCGGTCTCGAAAAGGTTCGCCATCACTGCTCTATGGACTTGACTGGATGTCTGCGGGATGGGACCACATGGAGAAAGTGGCCACACGCCCTTCCCATGATCAGCAGCACAGGCATTCCATGCATTCACATACTGCAACCAATCAGGCAACTATGTGAAGGCGGGAGCTCTCTCGTGCTCACTCTCCCTGCCCATTTGTTTAGTCAACACATGGTGGCAGTGGGGTCATCTGTACCAGGCTAATGCTGAAAAATACACAATAATCTGGGAAAATATTGTATAAGAGGAATGCAGCTATCTTTGAACTCTGGAGACATGCTATAAACCTCCATTATTGCAATAAACACCACATTATGTTTATTAGGCTCTGATTTTGAAAATCAGAAAAATACATTTGCAGTCTAATTAAACTCCTGTCTTTTCTTCAAAAAAATAGAAATCTTCCTATTTTTTTTCATCTAAAAGAGTATGAAGTTTACAGTTCAAACTGCACTACAGACTAAAATGACTGAATCCCTATATATGCAGTTTCACCAAATCATATTTCTATTTCAAGGAGACTTTAGCTTACAGAGATAATGTGGCTGCGTAATTCCTGAAGATGGTTTCGGAGAATCTTCATATCTTTTGAGCCAGATGCGCCAGAATCCAAAATAAATAATCTGTCCAAAATGTGGAGGTCATTGCCAAACCTAAGAGAAAGCCATGTATTATTTTATAGTTTTATAGAGCTAATAGTTACTTCTCCTATTTTACACATTTTTAAAAAACTTAACAACTGTAGCACAGGACCAGATATGCTGAAATACTGTTGCATCCTTATCCCATGTGGGTTTATCCAGAGGTAATTACTAGGCTTGGTAATTTGGAATATCCGAATTTTAAAAATACTGAAAAAAAGCTGTATTCATCTTTTTTTGGCTTTTATCAGCCCCGAATACAAGTTGATAAAAGCTGATCAAATAGCTCAGAATGTTGAATGACTAATAGATATTCGACATTCTGCATTCAGGGGATTTAAACTTTAAAGGAAGCCTTCAACAGTGGCTAGACACCTTGGCCTCCCTTTAAAATTAACTACCTTGACTGTGTATAGTTAAAACTAGAAAATGCCCCCACCCCTTAAACTTATGCACTTGAAATTAAAACTAGAGACATCCCCCCCCCCCCGAGAATCTCCCTCCACTTTACTTACCATTGCTATGTGTGTTGGAGGCTCTCTGGTAGGGTCTGGGGTGGGGGGAGCAGCCTGAAGCCCAGCAGAAATGGTGCTTGAGCTGGCTGTGGCTAAGTCTCTCTCTCTCTCTCTCTCTCTCCTTTCCTGGAACTCTGCTGTTTTGTTAATTTGTTTCCAGGGCAACAAACTGGAGACTGGGTGACTCAGCCAGCCAGTGACTGTTATGTATTTCTGCTAGCTAGAAATTTGCAAAGTTTTGCACCTTGAGGGACAGGACACACGAGGAGAGGAAAAGTTTAATCTGCCCAAGCAAAACTGCCCAAGACTGGGATGATTTTCATTCCCTGGGATATTCAAACTCTATTTGGGTTGCCTGGCTGGCTGGCCCCAAAGTATAAATTGTAGTGCTGGTTCCTAGTCAACACATTCTGTGCCAGAGTCCAGAGAGGTAGAGTGATAGTTCAAGAACCTTGAACGTGTCCTTCCTTTGGTTTTTTTTGGCTTTAACGATAATTTTAAAGTCAAATAAAGCTGAATCAGAATTTTACCTAATTTTTTCAGTACTGCTCTAGTAATTACTATCAGATTCAAAGAGCTATAGTCCAACGTAAATGCACACACAGTTGCAGTCTTAAAGCACTCAGTAAATGCAACAACAATATTCTCAAGTTACTAGAATGTCTTTACTTATACTGAAGAGAGCAGTATTATGTAAAATAACTCAATTCAATTTCTTGTTATATACCTAGAAATATCTGAATATTTAATTCATTACATGGTGTTATATTTTGTGCTCCATGTCTTTTTTGGGTTTTCAATTTTTATTTGTATTTCAAAATCAAAGTCGAAAACATATTCAAAATAAAAAATTCATCAAATAAAGTATTTTCATATAGACTTCCAGTTTCTTCTACACCAAATACTAACCCACCTACATGTTCAGCACTTGGCCTTTAGGCAGGAAAATGAAATTAAATCTTTAGCATCATTATTAACAAAAAGTATCACTTTTCTCTGTTGGGTCTTAATTTAACAATCCTTAACTTATATTATGCTTCGTTTCTCATCTCACCTGTTTCTAATTTCTTTTAGAAGTGATGTATCTTTGTCATACTGAAACTCTCCTCCAGCAGAACGTGGAAGATTGACAATGTCAGCATGGGTAGCAACCAACACAACATGCAGTGGGGCTTTCAGCTTTCCTCCAAATGCTTTAAGAAGAAAAAGAATGAACACTTTTAGGGGGTGGGGGTATCTTATTGTGATTGAATTAGGGATTGATTATGCATTTTCACTACATTCCATAATACAAAGATGGATCTTTACCACAAATAGTTGAAGTGTTCCATTTCACGAACAAGGAAAAAGCAAATTAGGAATTCATAAGCCGTCTATTTTAAGTTCCCACAGAAGATATATTTGAGAAAACGGCAACATAGTTTTGAGCAGGTGATGGGGACAGCCACTTTTTTAAAATCCAAAAACAAAATTACTGTATCGCCATCTGTAGTTGGTTCTTATTGTTTTTAATTGTTATTTTATTGGCTGTTATTTATCTGTATTAAATTTAATGTTGTGCTGCACCGAGCCCTTTTGGGATGGGCAGGATACAAATATAGATAAAAATAAACTAATAAACCTCAGAAAAATAACAAATATGGGGTATTGAATTCAAAGCTGATCTTTAGCCATTTTGATATGTGCATGAAATCATTCATAAGCTGGCATTTGGGAGCCAAAAGTCCATGCAGAGTTCAGTGAAGCACAAGCATGTCTAAATAGTCTGGAACCAAGTTCTTTTTTCTGATTATGAAGGGAATGGTTTGCAATTCTCCATGAATTATTATAAACACTCTACAAAACGTTTGTTGAGCTATTAAGGACAGTTGTAGCAAAGTGAATTTTAATTTTGTTATCTGCTGTAATCAAAGTTCATTTTTCTAGATGTGTATGGATGCACAGATACTTTATATACACTTATTTAATATGGAAAATATAGATTTAATTTACATTTTCATGATTGTAGATGTTGGAACAGACAGTATAATGGATAGACAGACAGATAGCATACCTACAGGTTCTTCAATAGCAACAAGCGATTTTAGGAAACTAAGCCAAAAGGTCACTTGGTTCAACTGTATTTCATAGGGTTCTTCAAGACTAAAAAGCACAATGTGAACTGAGGTGGGATCATTGGCAGCAAAATAATCATAGCAGCCGAAATACACAGGATTCCCAGAGAATTCCCATACACTGAAATCACCAATTCCTACAAAAAAAACACACAAAAAGATATCATCAAGTCTATCAGATGAACACAATTTCTAAATATACCAGGAGTCCCCAACCTTTTTGAGCCTGTACACATCTTTGGAAATTTGAAAGGAGACAGTGAGCATAACCCTAAAATGACTGCCACAGGTTGCAAAGCCAAGCCAAGCCAAGCCAAAGATGGCTGCCAAAGGAGATGGAGCCAAACCCAATACCTCCCCACTCACTTTGCAAAAGAACTTCACTGTAAACATGCTGAACACATGAAGCTGCCTAATTCAGAGTCTGGCCACTGATACGCCAAGAGTAATATAATAAGTGTGCGGTCAGGAAGCAGAGTTCAGCCAGCAAGGAAAGAAACTCTGGAGCACAGGTGGACGGACTTCTCCTTAACATTCATCTTCCCTCAGGCAGCCTAGTTCCCTAGACTGTAAGACTTCATGCTATCATTTCCCCTCACTTCCATATTATTTTGTTGATCTAGGTAGGAACATATGGAGCAGATTTAGACTAACAGGTTATAGTGAACGCATGTAAAATCTGTGTATTTATTTATTAAATTTGTAGGCCGCCTCATCCCCAAAGGGCTCGAGTGTATAGTGTAACTTGATTGTTCTTTGAACAGGCAATGTATATACAACTGAATGTGTAATACAAATCCAACATTTATACAGGTACTGGTCACCAATTTAATTTGTGAAGAGATCTTTCTTGGATCTTTCTTTCAAGCAGATGTATGGACATTCAGGCGAGATGCTCATGCTAACACTTTCGAATGTGAATAGCATTAATAAAAGACAGGATTGTCTATCAAAGTCAGAATTTTTTCTACTCTTGACTGCCAAACATTATTGGGAACATTCTAATGTAATGATATTCATGCTACTCAAATCTCTCTTAGGCTTTTCATATTAATATGGCTTTGGGTGGAAGTTTTAAAAACATTTTCCTTTTTGTTTTTAATGAATGTATTTCAAAGAAGAGAAATACAAAGAACAAAGGAATACCTGGTGAGGAGGCAGGAAAAGAAAAAAAAAGAAAATGAAAGAAAGCCTGAAGGAGTTAGGGAGAAAGAGAAGTGGTACTAAAAAGAGGAAAGCCTAAGAGAAGAGGAAGACAAGGGTACATGGGATTGCACAGTAATTAAGGAAAGCCCAGTCTCCTGGTTCTTCAGTGGCTGAGGCGACAACTGCAGTCATTGAAAGCCCATTAATTTGAAGAAGAGCAGCCAATAATAACTCCTGCTTAACAATGGCCCCACCTGCTTCATAAAAAGCTCAACAAGAATCAGGAAAGTATTGGCAGCTTCCAGTGCCATGTTGGGGACCTCTGACCATACTTAAAAAAAAATTAGACACAGAAATCACAGGACTTTAGCCATATATATTTGTGTAGGACACAGTGATTAGAAGAGACTTACTGTGCAATCCACAGAAACCCAGCGGGGAGGGGAGGAGGCAGTTCTGCAGTTGCCAGAGATGGCGCAGTGGCAGCACAGTCACACTGCTTCCTAAGGGATTTCAGGTGGTGCAGGTAGCATAAAAACCTTTTTTACTACCTCATGGGCTACCCTCACTAAATTGTGGTGTAAATTCCCAGGCAGCATAGGGGGTAGTTCTGGGTCAAAAACCCGGTGGAAACCTGAAGTTGGCACCACCCCCTGGGAATGCTCCCTAAATGCCCCCACCTAGGCTGGCTCCTGTGGCAGAGGAGTGTCGGGGTGCACAGCAGCTTCTGGTTTCAGGCTCCATACAGTTGTGCTGCTTCCTGAAGTCAGCATCTTAGCTCCTCCACTGGGCCTTTGCCCCTTTTGTTGGCACTCATGTTGGCGTGCCCTTGTGCTGCTTCCAAAAGTACTTTTGTGCCCCCCCCCCAGTGGATTGAACTACCTAATATGTGCAACGAGTTGCAAAACTGTAGTCAAAATGAAATAAGTTCATCTGCAACACAGTGTCTTTAAGGAAAGGAATGGGGGGGGGGGGTACAGCCTTCCTGTAGAATCATAATAGTAAGCCAAATGGATAAAAAATCTTGCATAAATGTAGCATGGAAACTTTTATACAACATACTCTCCTATCCACATGAGCGTTAGATTTTTTGAGTTCTCTCTTGCTTGACAGACTCTTAAATGTATCACATGAATGCCTTTTTACTATGTGGTATAAGGTCCCCTCAAAAATAAAGGCTTAAAAATGCACAACTTGTATCTCTCAGGAGTAATGCTGCTAAATCTGCAAAACCAGTGGGATTATGATAGTCACAGCTGGTTGCTAATTTTCATTTCATGGGCACTGTGAGTGCTTTATATCCCAACCAACTGTATTTTGCTGAAGATGAAAGAGTGTTCAAACAAGAGGGGAACAAACGTCACCCTACAAAACTAGAATTAGTTTTGACCTAAAGGGTCAAGAAATTGTTTCAAGGGACCACTAAGTATAAAAGGATTAAATATAAAAAATACATATGTATTTATTATAAATTATACTTGTATAATTATACTTGTATAACATCTATACTTGTAAAAGGCACATAATAGCCTACCTATAAGAGGGAGGGGGAAGCTAAGATATCCCATTCTGCTGACAGAAGATCCTTTAGTAAATGAGGATTCATTGCTAAGTGAAAAACATGATTCACTTATTAGTGGTGATGACATCATTCCTGCACTCAAAATATGAATGTTCACAGTTTGTGATGTTTTCTTCTAGATCAAAATGAATGAACTGCAATCAAAGCTGGAGAAAAAAAGTCTTCTTCCTTCTCCCATATCTGAGTGGCATGAAAGTAGGAAGGGACTGGGAGTATTCTGTCTGCTTCTCTAGTTTTGAACACTACTATGAAAGCATTCTAGACATTACGAGACGAGAATTAAATCCTGTACAGAACCCCACCCCTTTATATTTATATCAGATCTATTCAGATACCATGTAAAATATCCTAGGAATGATCTTCTCTTTAACAGGTGATTCATTTCCCATATCCAAACCCAGATGTAAAAGTGATGTCACTATTTCATGTTAAGCATTTATTATAGCAGTATAACTAGTCTAAAAAACTGAGCTACCACACTTCTGGAGATTTCCATACGGAATATTTCTGCACTGAGAACATGCCAGTTGCATTAAAAGCAAATAATCATGCAATGAATACATCTTTTACCGTTCAGATAAGCATTCTGCACATCAATGGCCTTTGTAGACTGATCATCCGTTGAACAGTGAGAATGGTGAGCAGGTGAAACGAATACTTCCAACATCCCTTTGGTCAGGCCTGGCTCAAAAATCATGCTCCGGCTTCTCACGCTAACATTCTCACAGCCAGGGTAAAGATTTGAAATGCTTACAGAAACTAGATCATAGGGAAAGGGAGAAAAAGTACAAACCTTGAAAAATGTACAACTAGATTATTTCAAAATCATATGGGATTAAGACAACGGGACAGAGCAAATTAAAGAAGAAAATAAGCTCCTAGTTCTAGTACTATCAACAGCTGTCAGGAATATCCTTTTAGGATTTACGAGTGCATGGCAATCAATCACAACAGAAGCACTCCATGGTCCTTGGAGATGATTCAGCTGTTTGGAATAGCCCTTTGGTGACAAGGGAGGTCTTTTCTAACATACCTAATTAGATATAAAAAGGAGGAAAAAGACCTAGAGAGATTGGGTTCTCAGTAGGGTGGATTTACTATGCTTAGGTTGTATTTATTTTTAATAGCCTACTTATTAGGCCATGTTTTAAAAGCACTTTATTTCCCTCGTGTCATTATAACACGGATTAAAATCAACAGACCTACACAGTAATTTGAACCAGAATGTTATTTTCTAGCACTAAGAAGACTAACCACAGTACTGTATTTAGATGAAAACAATACAATTTTTAAAAAGTTTTTAAACATTTTTTAAAATGGGGGGTTGTCTTAAACTCTCATGCAAATTTACTGATACATAAAATTGCTCCCATTTCATTACTGGTGAGTTCTGTTGGGGTGGAGGTACTGCTCACACAGCCTGCAGAGATAGGCAAGAGAGTATGCCATCCATTAGCTATATGGTGCAGTTTAGAAATGCTGATGGGCACAGTTGAGCCCTATGTGCTTCGTGGTCAAGTAAGAAAGCATTCAGGAAGAGAGACCACTCCAACAACTAGGGGAGGAGGGCAGAAGTAGCCAACATGACTGAGTCACCCAGAGAACAAAGAAGCCTTCCACAGACTGGGTGGGAAGGGTGGAAGGGAAGAAGGCTGACCTGTGCCGTGTGGAGAACAGCAGCAGTGAGGAAAAGGCCCACAATGGCTATGAGTAGATGGAGTATGTGAAAGGAACAGCAAAGCATTTCCTACTCACTGAGTGATCCCTCGGGTAGTGCTATTAGTGTCAGCAGCCCCAGAAAACACTTTAAAAAGGGATTGTCTTACATACATCTTCCCTAAAAATTATAGTACTGCGAATTTAGTTAAATTACTGCAGGGGGAAAGTGGAGCAAAACAAGGAAGCAAGAAGGGATAAGTAGAAAATAGCAGGAAGATGGCTCGGGGAAAGAGTATTTATTTGGGAATTTTTACTTCAAAGAAATGCCTAAGGTGGTGCATGTGTAAAAAAAACTCCAAAACAGTTTAACACAACTGGAATAAATGTCAGAGCAGAGAATGTGGAGAAACAAATTTTTGTCTTGTTGAAAAGAATTTGGACAACTTAAATAAAAAATGAGTGGTTGCCTAACATCAAGTGTGTAGAGTGATTGTTCACCTGTGGATTGAGGATTTGGAGAAAACACTGGTAATGTAATATCCTGAATATATGGAAGTGAGATACCACCTTAGGCCTAAATTCTAAGCTAGGATGTAGGACCACCTTATCAGGGTGAAATCTGGTAAATAGAGTCTACCCAGAGAGCAAATAATTCTCTTGCTCTCCTGGCAGAGATGATATCGACCACGACAGCAACCTTATAAGACAAAAACAAGTCAGACATTGTCAGTGGCAAAAAAGGTTTCTGTATAATTTGTGATAGTAACAAAGATGGACTCCAAATTGGGAGACAAGGATTAAACATGGGGTAGAGGTTAGTTAGGCCTCTCAAAAAATCTTTTGGAATCAGGTACTGAAAATACAGAAGAAGGAGGGAGATTAATGTTTGCTGAACAGAGGGAAAGGTGTTGTCAGATGATAGAGAGGCTGTGTACTAGCAGAGGCAGCAGAGTCTATGACAGGTGACAAAGAGTATGGAGGGTGGGGGGAGTGGGAGCTTCGACCTGAGTCTTCCAGACTCTGACCACAAATCTGACGAGCAGATTTCAAATGACAATGTCAAGAAGATGGATGACATGGAAGTGATGGATCTCCACATCAATGAGTTGGGAGATTGACACCCAGAAGATATGCTGGACTGAGTCAAACCTCTGTGTTGAGGTGAGGACAGCTGATGTTAAGAAGAGACCTCTGGTGGACAAATCAGGGAACTACACTGTGGATGCGATGCAGATGAGCCCTGGGGTCATGAAATTAGTGGCTTGGCCTGAGTGGTATTTTTCACTTTCTTTTTGGTCTTTTTAACAGGGCATCCAAAGCTGGGCCAGATGATTGCCCAGATAGAATCATAGGAACTAAAGTCACCAAGAACTTATGTGTCCTCTTCACAGACTAAGTGGAAGGAGTATCCACTGGAATGAGACTTTTCTCACAGAGAAACCTCTAAGCCAGCGGTGGCGAACCTATGGCATGGGTGCCAGAAGTGGCACTCAGAGCCTTTTCTGTGGGTACATGTTCACAGAGTTAGTCATGTAAGGGGAGCAGAAAATCACCCCCCCCCCCCCCGTCCCACACACATATCTAGGCTGGCCTGGGCACAATCCTTTACCTGGGAGTAAGCTCGGTTGCTGGCAATGGGGCTTGCTTCTGAGTAAACCCTTCTAGGGAAGTGATTCACCCATTTGAAGTGTTGCACGGTTGCTTCACCAAGCTTACTCCCGAGTAACACGTGCCTCGGAGCCAACTGTTTTTTCTAAATTAAAACCTCAGTATTCAGGTTAAATTGCCATATTGGCACTGCGATAAATAAGTGGGTTTTTGGTTGCAATTTGGGCACTCGGTCTCGAAAAGGTTCACCATCACTGCTCTAAGCCCATTAATTCTTGGCCTTTGGAGTGAAAAGGCAGGAAGACAGGCATGTAACTGGGACGCATGAATCTCACCAAGTCAGAAGAGGCATTCTTCATTATCATCATTATGAGCCATCTTTGTGCCTCATTTGGAACACTTCTTGAACAAAGACATCATGAAGAAAGAAAACATTTTGAAGTAAAATGAAAGCACTCAGTGAAGCAGATCCTCTTTCTATGGCAGCAAAGAGAACTGAGGGAGGAGCACTCTCCATGCCTCCTTTTCTGTGACTGTTTGGATGGGAAACCAGTCCGGTCTCAGCTCTAGAGGGGAGGGGGGAGCTTGCTTCAAGCACTCGAAAACTTCTGGAAGCCTTCTGGCCAGTTCCCCATAGCTGGTCTGCACACTCCCATCAGGACTCCATAATGATGAACTTGTGCTGTTTGTAATGCCTAGTTAGGCGCTTAATACATTTAGTGTATTCTGAAGGGCAATGCATATGGCTATGAAAACTGTTTCTAAAATTATATGGCACAAGCATGTCTTTTGCAGATGGAAGAATAAGCAAAAGACTGAACTATTTTATAACATTTAAGAGTTTAAAACAAGAAAACAAATCTTTTCTTGTTCTGGTTTTGTGTGGCCATTAGAACTGTTTTTCTAATTTAAAAGATTCAGATAAATTGAACAAGTACTAAGGACATATAACAATCTCTGCAGTCAATTAGCCTCCTCTAGTGGTCAGAAGAAGTAATTCTTCTGTGCTGATATTTCTGAAGGCAGAGATAAATGAAGATTTTAATAATAATAATAATAATAGCATATACTTAAAACTATAAATATTCTAATAAATTAAATGTGATGAACTCAAATTTTGATGTCAATGAACTGTGCAAGAAGCAAAGGTTGTATTTAGTATGGAATACTCTTTGTCCTTCCTTGGTACACAGCATTATCTAACAGAATAGGTTCCATTCTTGGAATCCATGAAGGAACATCCTTATAACTGAGGATGCAAAGGACATTCTAGTTTGTTCACATCATTTGGAAACAACAACAATATGTCTGAGATGTCTCCTGTATCGTGGACATTATTTTTAGCTGTCAAGTCACAGCTGACTTGTGGTAACTCTTCAAGGGAAGTGGTTTGCCATTACATGCCCTGAATTGCTGTAGTATTCCTTGGAGGTCTCACATCAAATACTAACCAGGGTCTGGGTTGAGAGTGTGTAGCTCACCCATGGTCACCCAGCAAGTTTCCATGGCACAAGTGGGAATTCGAACCTGGTTTCCCCAGCTTAACCACTATACAACACTGATAGTTTAACCACTATACAATACTGGCTCACATCCTGGACATTAGAGTGTTTATTATTTATTTATTTAGGGGAAAAAAAGAATTTATGCCATCTTTGAATGAAATCTGCCTGTGACTTTCTAAGTAAAATATAATGAGAAAATTAATTGGAAGCCGCCTCGAGCTCTTTGGGGATGAGGCGGCCTACAAATTTAATAAATAAATAAATAAACAAACATTAAAAGCTATAAATTAAAATTCAGCATTAAGAATCAAGCATAAAAACAGACCACTAAACAGCTAGAAATATCAGTTTCAGAGTAAAAGAACACTAAAATGGTGTTAAACAATCAACTCTTTCATTAAAAGCCTGGGTCAACAGAAATGTTCTGTCCTGGCTTCTAAAAGACAGCAATGTAGGAGGATCAGGTGGGTCTCAAGGGAAGTCAGGTGCCACTACTGAAAAGGCCTAGTTTTTTGGCTGCCACCCACCTCACCTCTGAATAGGGCTTGTGAGACAGGTTTTAACAGCACGGCTAGACATTTAGGGCTCTAAACCATCTGTTTGAATTAGCCTTGGAAACAAATGGGCAGCCAGCACAGATATTTCAGTGTTTTGGTGATAGGACTGATTCTGTATCTCTCCTGACAGTAGCCTAGCTGTTGCATTTCAAATAAATTGAGGTTTCTAGACAAAGGCATCTCCACGGACACTTTTCAAGGAATGGCCATAACTGGCATATCAGCCAAAGCTAATAAAAGATACTATGTGCCACTATAGTTTTATAGTTTTAAGGTTTTGTATTATTTTTAACTGGGGCTATTCGATTTGTTTTATTGTGTTGTTGTTTGTTGTTGTACACCACCCTGAGCCCTCTGGGGGTAGGGCGGTTTATCAAATTGAATTAATAATAATAATAATAATAATAATAATAATAATAATAATAATAATAATAATAATAATAATAATAATAATAATAATAATAATAATAAAAACAGCAGGACCTGCAAATTGTAGGTGCAACCAGGGTCAGGGAAAAAACGTTCATCTTGGTCCTCCAGTTTGATACTGGTGGAAGGATTTATAGTGAACTAGCTTCATCTAGAAGTCCAGTGGCACTTTGAAGACTAACAACATTTCCATAGGGATCTTAGCCCTAAAAAAGCAACTGAAGGCCAGCAGCTGCTTTAGATAATTATTTAGTTTGCATTGCTTGCCCTGATCTGGATGGCCCAGGCTAGAGATCTCAGAAGCTAAGCAGCATCAGCCCTGGTTCCTGTTTGGATGAGAAACCACCAAGAAAGTCAGGGGTTGTTATGTAAAGGCAGGCAATGGCAAGCCAATTCTAAACGTATCTTGCTTTGAAAATCATATGGGGTTGCCATAGATCAACGGTAACTTGACGGCACTTTCCACAAACAGATTTGCTGAGATACAACAGCTCCAATCTTTTTTTTTTTTGACCTAGGATATTTTTATTCCAGGGATACAGAGATGTATAACTGCTGACTGGATATATGTTGAAGGAATAAAGCTTTTCCCTAAATGTTCAAAAAGCAGTATTAGGTACTAGAAAAATGCACCCCACCCAGATTTCCCTCTAACGGACAACTATTAGAACACGATGTGGAACAATATCATGCACCCACATCACTATTGATGTAACTAATGCCCAATACTTTAGAATTTAAAAAAATATCAACAGTAAACACAATCATTCTTACTCAAAGGTACAAAATAATGATCTTTAAAGTAGTACCTGATGGCTTATTAGATAAAGGTGAAGGAGGAAACCTGACGGAATTTGTAGATGAAATCCTTGGTCTCCGTCTTCTGAAAAAGCTTCTCAGGAGGCCACATTTTAAAGACTCTACAAGAGTAGTTTTCCCAGATGCAGAGTGGCCAAAGAGCTTAAGTTTTATCCTTGGTTGCAGATTATGTGTAGGTCTAAGATGTTGGATGAACAGCGTTCTGTGAGTATCCTAAAAACACAAATATACATACAATTATGAAGTCACTCTGACTTGCATTACAATCATATGCAGAGTTAGTTCAGTTTAAGCCCAATGAAGTCATAATCCTGCATAGGATTGCACAATAAATCAGCTATATTTCTTGGTACATTCCAGAATAAGGAGGCTATGAAGCAATTGACTTTTTGCTAGAAGTCATCTTAAGAAGTGCCAATGTAGTGGTGACATCTACATTTCCTCACTCTTCCTGTCTCCTACCAAGAGATAACTCCTTAGGGTCTAAAAAGCAGTAGGGAATCAGATGTACCTGATCAGAAAAGATCAGCATATATCTGTGGTGGCGAACCTATGGCACTCCAGATGTTCATGAACTACAATTCCCATCAGCCCCTGCCAGCATGGCCAATTAGCAGGGGCTGATGCGAATTGTAGTTCATGAACATCTGGAGTGCCATAGGTTCGCCACCACTGGCATATATCCTACATACTTTTCTTCCTTTATTCTATCAAGTCTGTAAGTTTGTTGCATATGTAACTATCCAATACCTTAATTTACAATTTATCTGCAGCCACATAATACCAAAATTGTTTAGCCACATTCTATCCTATTCTGCAGCTCACAGCTCACATTCAGTTTTGAGCCAGCCATGGAATCAATATTTTGTGATATTTTGTGTTTCTGTTCAGGTAACCATGAAAGGCTAAAAATTCATACTTAAACTTAGCTTTGTGGCAGATCATTGATGAAATCATCCACAGAACCAAAGCTAGAAACTGATTATCTTCAAGTTTTAAACTTATGTGAAAATGGTAATGTTCTTATCTAATATAGTAATTAAAATAAGGAATTTATGTTTTCTGGAGCTCATTAAATGAAGGGAAGAATTAGATATTTTTAATCCATTTTTTATAATATCTTTTGATGTAAGAATTAGCTGAATTGAATTGAAGCTAAATTGAATTTTTATTCATTTCCTTACCTTTTTTAGCCTTGTAAGCAAACTAGCTACAAGTTCATGCTGCTCTGTTCTAGCCAGATCTTCTGCTGTTTTTCCATCCTGTTAAAAGAAAAGTTATTAATGACTTCTTGTTACATTACCTTTGAGAAGATAAGTGAATGCTGTCAGAAGCAAACTGATTAAGGAACAAAGAAACCTAGCTGGAATATGTAATCTTTTTAGCATTAAAGAAAAAAGGATTTATTTTTCAAAACGAAGAATTGATGTTACAGTCTCAGGAAGCTTAAAATTCACGAATTGAGGATACAATTAGTGCTACTTGAAATAAGTGTCTCCAAATAAATGTACTTTCTGAAGCTATGAAGCTATTTTGTAATATGCATGGACCTTTGAAGGATCATAAGGCTATATGCTGATATGTATTTAACAGGAAGCAGAAGCGGTAAAGACAAACAAACGATAATTTTATTATACTACCTACCATACTTAGGTTAAAAAAAGGACAGAGCACAGCTTTAAATAGCCTAAACATATTTCAGAAAAGTAGGAAATCTGTCTTATGCATTCTTTTCTTGACTTTTTCGTACTCACATTTCACAAGTCAGCAGTTTAACATAAAAGGAGCTATAAGAAAAATCACATGAGGTTTTTAATCTCTTTGGATGGCATTTGTGCACTTTAAAAAAAGATGTATCTTGATGATATATCAGTTTTTCTTTCATTAGTTTCTAACAGTAGAAAGACAACTGCTGTTCTGTATATACATTTATCTCTGTAATAGGACTATTCTATATTTAGAAGTAAGGATCAATTTGATCAGCTGATACAATATGATAGTTTAAAATGAAGAGAAAGAGAAAGAAATACCAGGACTCACATCAAAGGGATGCTCCATTCCTGGCCAGTTTGCAATTCATGTTATCATAATCTTACCTGCACACCACCACATTATTTATTTATCACACTAATCCCCACATTTTATTCTAAGGTTCTTAAAGAATGCTCTAAACAGATTTGGGTCACCTTATCAATATCCATTTTTAATGGTGACTGAATGGCTACTTTATTATGGAAGAGGTTTATTTCAGACTCTGAAACAGTACTGGTGTTTCCCAGTCCCTGTGTTTCCATCTATTAGCAGCAGATGCTTGGTCTGCTCTTCACCAGGGCTGTTCTTCTAGTGACTGATGGTTACCCTTCTGAATCAGCAACTTTTAGTTTCCCTGGAGCATTCTTCCTTTCCATTCTACTTCCAGTGACCTTTTCCTCCATGTTGTGTCATATGTCATTTGGCCTGGAGCTCCCTTGGGGAACAGTTCCTAACTGCCTTTTCTAACTTATCAGTCACCACTATGGCAAGTTGTTCTTAAAAGAATGCTGATGTTGTCAAAGAGTCACTTGGGGTCTTATAATTAGTAGCAGGCAGCATTAAGCAGATACTTGTTTTCTGCTTCTGCATTCTGCGCACAACTGGGTTGTCTAAAATGACATATTTTTAGCAAGCAGGGTATGAAGCTCCCCTGTTAATCCATTTATAAATGGGCTTTCATACAAGGTTCCTTCTTAGCCTGCCACTGCCCCCTCTGAATTGTCAGCTCCAAATCTAGTGAGATAAAATGAGCTTCATTTAAACTCCGTCAAATAGTCTTCTTAGAGCACATCAGTAATTATATGCAGAAGTCCCTCATCTTCCTTGCCATTTCTTGCTATCATTCAAAAGGTTAAGGCAACCCTAATAATGGCCTTCCAAGTGGTGCATTGGAAAGACACAAGTAAGTGTCTTCCTTGGCCTCTTCAACACTGCTAGACCAGAATCTCAAAGTCAGCCAGGGGCTTGCTGATTCCAGTGCCAACTCAGTGAGTAGCAAATTCCTTCTCAAGCAATAATGCTTTACACTGTTACCACTAGCCGTGAAACACTTGTATGAGGAAACCGGCTTTAATAAAGGTTTTCAAGTGCGTGCTACACAGCCTACAACACAGATTCGCCCAGAACACCAAATAGCACCTAGAAACAATGTGGAACCAACGCAAACACTAAGATGTGCAATAGTAACACCCACTGGTAGGGGGCGCTTGTGTAACCTTTATAATCATATAGTTAACTAGGACATAGGGTATGGATCAATTAATACAAATGAATGACTATGTAATGCTGATCCACACTACTATAAACTCCAGATTGGATTACTGTAAGGTGTTCTATGTGGGGTTGCCCTTGAAGACATTTCAAAAGCTTCAATTGGGTCAGCCAGATTCCTGACTTGGGTCAGCTATCCAGAATATATAACTATAGTGCTGTGTCAACTGCCTGGGTTGCTTATCTGCTTCCAGGCTCAATTCAAACTGCTCATTATCATAACTGCCAAACATTAAAGTCACGCTGGAGATATGATTCAAGACAAGATCATGCAGCAGGGACACAGTAAACAACAGGTGAAGAGGCCCTGGAGATTCATGCAGGTTGGAGACTATCTGTTGGTCAGTAAAAAACTCATGCCTGACTTGGAAGCATTTAATAGCCAGGAGACTACCCAAAGAACAGTCAAAGGGATACCTGAAAACAAAAATTCTGGAATTTGGAGTGGATAAATGTTGCCTATTTTACATTAATTATGAAAATCTAGTGGCTTATTGTGAAAGTCATCAGCATGTAGATCAGAAATTTCCTTGTTCCTCCTTGGTAACGCGGATAGTGTCAGGCGGGTTGCATGTCTGATGTTTTCCTGGTACAATGGCTTGCACTTCTTTGGCATCATTGGACACAAATATTAGACAACAAGAATCCATACTCTGTCACCCTGCCCACAACAATGCGTGCAAGACTTTCTTCCTGTAGTATTTGTGACAAGCAGAAATTCTGAAAAAATTCTCCTTGATGTCCACTAATTTGCTGTTAACAAAGAGAGGGGAAGGGTGTGTTATTACAGCGGGCAAATTTCCCTTGGCACATTGATGAGTGCTTTGCATCCATCACCATGAAGTAATAAAGTTGCCGGTTTCACTCTAATACGGTGGGAAGTTTGCGATGTGAGAAAAACACACACAATTATTTCACATTGAGGTGGACCTTGGCATCTGCCCCACCCCGCCTGCTACTGACGTAGGCACTGAGTCTAAGGCATTGTGGGAAGAATAAGAAAAACAAGTTAAAAGATACCCATGTCATAGAAAAGTCCTCTTGTAGTTATAGTAAATTAAAGTGAAATGTTTATTTACATGTAACTTTAAAATGTACTATCTGACTTTTAGTGGTTCTTGCTCTGAGGGGCAAGGTGTAAAGATGTACTAGAAATTTTGGCTGACCAGGTTTTGTGTCTGTTGTATGGGGAAAATGCTGATATGTGTTACTTAGTTAATGATGCATGTGATAGCTGATGGTTTTTCATCAGTTCTTCAGAAAGCCTATTTTAGGAACATTACTCAACCCTGGTGAGATGGAAAAGATGGCAGGTGGTGCTGATTGGATGCAGCAGTGCAGATCGGCTCGACAAGTAGTAATTGCTGTACAAGCTCACTTGCGTATTTGCTTATTCATTCACTCGCCCACACATACATACACACTGTGAAATATAACTTTCATTTCAGTCCAAAAGCCTTTCGGAAGAGCAACTTAAAAAAAACCTGACTAGCATTGATACGTTTTTATGACATATTAGAAAAATGGCTAACAAGTAAGTTGCTGAAACAAAAGCAAGCTATTTCTCAGAAAAGGCATTGTTACTCACAAAGAAGGACGGTGTATTGTTTTCAAGGCCACTAATAATAATTTAAAGTCAAAATAATGTGCCCAAACTGGGTTTTTTTAATTGCAATGGAAAACACTTTTGCATTATGCCAAATTTTTTTCATTTCTTTTTCCTACTAATAAAACAAGATATCAAACAACACGAGGGCATACTTACAGAAGTTAAGGCTTCCACATTAGCTCCACTGAGACAGAGGTACCGGACAACATCAAGAATTCCATTGTTGGCTGCCAGATGTAAAGGTGTGCGCCCATACTATAAAAAGGAAAATAAACTTTTGCTCAGCAACACTCCAACTGAGATATTAATATTCTAGGGCTGTCTGGCAAAAAGAGACACATGTTCAGACTGATATAAAACAGCTAAAAGCTTCTCAACACACCAGTTTCATTTTCACTTTAATTTCTAGCCTCCCACAACCTACTTAGATGATTCCCAAAACACTCCAGTAGGAAGCACCAACAATTTCAATGAATGAGTGCGCTGCAAGAGAACCCATCGGAAAGTTTTGTGCAGCTCCAGGTCTTAATTTTCAGCTCTTTACAGCAACATTATTGAAATCATATTAAAAATAGTATCCATTGCATCCATTTACATAGTATTCTGAAAACTGTCCTTCACAACTACTAATTCCTGTCTAACCAGAGCTATTTCTTTCAGCTGATGTCTTAATAACGTTGTACAGAAGTCCAGTGGGTACATGTCAGTTTTACTGAAGTACTCAATGTCCTAATACACTTCGATGCTACACTCTGCAGAGTATTCAATCCCTTAGAACAGTTGTATGAAAATTCTTTCTTTAAAATTATTCAGTATGATTATTCTTAGGGACTGAAGGCTCTCTGCCTGATTACAGAAACACTGTTTGTAACATGCCATATTGGGAGAATAAAAAAAAAAAGGCCTGAATCTGAAGGGTTGTTTCTATGGGACTAAGAAGAAGGGGTTTATTTTATCCAACTGCAACTCTCTGTGTCTCATCCATACTAGTTCCACTAACCTTGAGGGGTGGCTTTTAGGAGGTGCAATGCTAACAGCCTCCTACTTTTAAGAGTGAACTTTACCTTACCTTCTCCTTCCCCTTGCTGAGACTTTAGGACCCTTTCTCTATTAATTTTAGAGAAGCAGAGAAGTAGCAGAGAAAGAAGCATAAGTTAAAGGGAAGGGGAAAAGGCTTGGTGGCTGAACATACACTTTCAATTAGCAGCGTTTAGGTAATTTCTTACATCAGTGGATAAAGGATCTTCGGCTGCAGAACTGCAAAAGATCTTTGCTTGAGACACCAAAGAATTCATGCTAGTTCAAAGTAGATTTTATTAGGCTGAAAGGATTAATAGGCTGACACTATATAAGACAGCTTATAAGCTATCTGAATGCTTCATCATTATTGCTTTTGAAAGGTTTGATCCTGATGATGTTTTAATGCTAAAATGGTACTGAAAATACATTTTACTCTCAAGGACATTTCACTCTCAAGGACAAGTATGCAATAGAACCTAGGGGTACAAACCATTCTGAATATGGAAGCCTCTGCAGCATCAGTACTTTTTAGAGGCTAAAGACCAGTAAAATCAAATCTTCTGTTGTATGAATTCTGCCTTCCTGAAACAGTTTCTATCATGGCTCTGCAGTTAATTGCTCAATCAGGATTACATTGACACAGGGTGAGCTTGGCTGGGGGAGCTCATTGTAAGTTTTTTACATGGTAGCTGGCAACTCCTACATTTAAAAAATAATCCAGATACATAGTCAGTCAAAAATCCACTTTTCTATTGTGTGCTATAGCACAGAAGGTCACAGGGTGTCTTTAGGAGGCAGAACAATACTTTTAAACTCAATATTTCTTAACAAGACTCTGAAATTTAACTTTTAAAAATGGGCTTTATATAAACTATTATTCAGAATAGCTGTTTGCCAATCAACCTTTTAAAACTATTTTTTTAAAATATTTCTACATATATCTCTGTATGCATGTGTAGAGCTGTATAGACAGCATCAGAGTAATTCAAATTATCACTACAAAAATATCATTTTCCATTGCAATCATCAGAGTGCTGGAGTGAAAATTGCGGAGGTGTATTTTTACGGACTGTTTGAAGAGGAGTCCATGAAAGCACAAAGAGCAAGCCATGCTATTTACTTTTTCTCTTTTTTTTTACAGCAGAAAACATGCAAAACCACTGGGTGAAAGCAGAGGCACAGCTCCAAGGGTGTGTGTGTATGTGTGTGTGTGTGTGTTCGGGGGCATTTCGGGGGCATTCCAGCGGCGGGGCGAGAGTGTTCCGGGACGGGGCAGAGGACGTACTGGGTGCTTTCCCCCCTTGCATGCATGCATGCATCCCCCTTTCACATCTCTCAGTGAAAGCCTTCAACAATACATGCAAAACAGTTCTTATGCTTGGACTGCATCCATACACAGCTGGGTACTGTACAATCCTTGTGCAGCAGCAGTGATTTCCAGCTAGATGTTTCTGTGTGACCACAACACAGTTCAATTGTGAATTATTGCTATAGCACAATATCCAGCAATGTGTCAGTGCAGCCCAGGTGTACTGCATTAGTGTGTTTTATTTTTGCTGTAGAATTCTTTCACCAGAGAGACTCACTTGTTCCTTTCTAATGCCAGCAAGTAAAACCTTTTTGTTTTGTCTGCCATTTCCGCAGGGATTTCCCCTTCCTGCCTGGGTTTAATTTTATTTTTTGTATGTACATTTGCAGAGAAACCCCAGCCCATGCAGCATTAATCCTTGCAATGGAATAAAGAGACTGCATGGAAATTCCCCTCCCTGCATTTTGAGTACTGGGAAAATGTAATTTTCTTGGAACATCACTTCTTTCTTGGGGCAGAATGTCTGCATTCCCTCTCCTGATATTCCACTACCTATATATTCAGTTCTTAAAAATAATTCATTTGGATATTTTTACCTTATTAGTGATATCAATGTTACAGTTTGCTTCGCAGAGTGTCATCACAATAGGAATATTTCCATCTTTGCAGGCTACATGAAGAGGAGTATTCCCATGTCTGTCCTGGAAATCTATACAGCATCCATGACGGATGAGTGTTTTAACGACTTCCATCTGACATCTTCGGACAGCAAGATGAAGGGCTATATGTCCATCCTAAATGCACACAGACAAATACAGGAACCATTTGTTATACTGTAAACAGTATTTCCAACAGAAATGTTCTATGGCCAAGATCCAGAGAACAGAGCAGGTAAGTTCTGCATTCAAAGAGAATCTGTAGCTTCAGTTTCTCTAACTGCAGCATTTCCCCACTCCCACCAATGCCACATAAGACAGGGAGATCCTTTATTAGAAGGGATAAAATTAGAACTCTCTCTCTCAGCAAACCCGAGCTTGTTTGAAGTAATTCTTTAAATACCGGTTTATTCCTGCATTGGAGAAAATCCAGAATAATATAAATTAGCAACAGCTTAAATTAAATAACTACAAACCAGTGATGATGATGCTCCTTACATTGTGATAAGCTTTACACAATTCTCAATTTTTAAAATATTATAGAACTCTTTTACAGGCAGTAACTTTTAGGAGCGGGTAAGCAAAAGGAGACCCTTGGTTCTGAAAGTGAAATGTTTCCAGTGAATAAAACAATGAAGAAAATAGAAAATAAGAAAACAGCAAGGAAGAATGCTTAAAATGTTTTTTTTTCCATGTTCACTTTTTAAGAGTGCTGTTTTTTCCCCAGTATAGAGCATCTCCTGACGCCTCAAAAAATGAAGGACACCACCCAAGAAGAAGAGCATTTTAATTAAGATGGTAGATCAATCTCTCATAGTAAGAATAGTAAATCTAGAGTCTGGATTAATAAGTCTTCTCTTGGCTGATTGGTTTGTACAGATGCAGGCCAGGAATCTCCTGAAGATCTGTTTGATTGCTGAAGATCATACAGTTACAATTGACGACCAGCAAAAAAATGATGCAGATATTCTTTTGGTTGCCGGATGATGGCTTCAAAAAATGAGAGGAGTGCAAGATTTGCTATCATCCTCAGACAAGCTAAAAAACAACAATTATTCCCCTTTCTATCAACTGCTGGGGCTCTGGAGTATGCCATCTGGGATAGTCTCAGCAGGTGAGCTCTCACCGCTTCAAGGATTGCTAGAAAAGAAGGGAGAGACTTCTACATTTCCATTCATTGATTAGCCCGATGTCTTCACCACTGATGACGAGCACATAACTGTTGGAGCAGTCTTAGCAGGTGCACTGAGAATATTGAGATGGATGGAAAGAAGAAACCTGCTCTATCCCTTTCCAGCCAGTCTTTGGTTTTAACAGTTTGTCTGCTGGGACTGTATGCACTCCTCTTCAATTGGAGGACTTGTGGGGAAGGGAAATCTCACTTATCACACCTCTCTTCTCTTCACCAGAGCCAGCTGATGGGCTTGGGCAGCTTTACCATTAACCATCATTACCATAATGTCCCCCCCTCATACAATAGTGCTTCTCACTACTATTGTCACCATATTCTGGTCCTTCCCTCTGTCTTCTTTGGCACCTCCTCTTTTTTCTGCTGTTTCTTTTGCCTGCCTTCAGCTGCTTCTTAATTTTTATGTGTGTGTTTGAAGTCAACAGCTTGGTTGACATTTTTCTAGCACAAACATAGCTTCTCTGATTTTTGTGGTTTCTCTACCAGAGGCCTCCTCAATCACACTGCTGCCTGCCTGCCCAACTTGCTTGCTGCCTTGGTTTGGTGGCTTCTCTTGACTTCCCTGCCAATACCCTGCACACTCACTGCCTCCTGCCTAAAATGTGAATGCCAGATGCATAAAAAGTAGTTAAAATGAATTTAACAAATGTAGTTAACATAAAACAACAGTTATTCCACATTAAATGTATTTAAATCAATCTTTCATAGTGTATCATATTCTGCTCTTTAGAGAATTTTCATTAAATGACAAAAAGCCATATAGATCCATACTAGTTAAGACTAGTTAAGACAAGAAATTCCTTGAGAAATGTGACTCATTCAACCATAACTAACCTTGTCAGTTGCATCAAGGTCAGCTCCATGCTCTGCTAAACATTCCACAATATCATGGTAACCTCTTGCTGAGGCTGTCAAGAGTGGTGTTTCCCCTTCTTTATTTTTAGCATTGACATTAGAACTGGCCTTACAAAGTGCTTTGGTGACAAGGTAGTAGCCATGCCAAGCAGCACAATGCAAAGGCGTTTCTTCTTCCTATAAAATAATACTGCTATTAATAAGGTTTATGTACAATTTTTTAATCAACACTATTTTGCTTGCATAAATTAATCTCTTCCTAGGTCCACATTGCCAAATTAAAAGCCTTATTCTAACTATACTGCCAGATTCAGGTTGTACACTTGGCTTTTGTTAATATTATTTGCAGATCCCAAGCAATATCTATATTAGAGATAGTTAATTTGTGCATCTTACTCCTTGCCCCAACCTTACCAGTAAACATTACAGAGTGTACAGTGTTTTTTCTTTGTATATTTCCAGTTATTTTTTCCACAAATATAACATGAATAAACCCTACAAGATTATAATTTATTCCTACCATAATTAAATGGTTGGTGTCACTGTAATATAATGCATTGAACGTATCACTGCTCAGCCATGGCAAAAATAGGATCTCTAAAAGGAGACTGAATTTCTTTAAACTGTACTTAATTAAATCCCCATGCAATACCATTAAGAATAGCAATCTTTTTCCAATTACTGGGTTTTATTTGCATATCTTTGCATATTTCTCAGTCAGAACCAGTTGATTCAATAATTTCTGTGTACTTGTAATAAATTTCAATCATCTGATGCACAGAAGAAAACATAGCTGGAATCAGCCAGTCACAGCAGACAGCAAGACATATGATATCAGCACAGGAGAAGTTCAACATGAAATGATGACTGGCTGTGGCTTTGTTTGCAATTGGCTGGCTGGCTGGCTTGCTTATAATGTATGACTGAGCACAAGCTCAAGTCAGGAATATGTATCGTATATGTTCTTAGGGAAGCCATCAGCTTCAAACCCCTCCATCACCAAATGATGATGGGGTCTGGGGTTACCCCCTAAATGGTGGCAGAGATCTTGCAATGCAGTGTCACATGATCATAGCTGGCATTTCTTTTATGTATTAAGTTGCAACGTGGGCTTGCGTCAGGATCAGTTCTATAGTTCTGGAGGCTTCAAATCCCCCTAGATATATATTTTTTGCAATATTAAACACACACACATATGCAGCTGTGCATTCTGCACACAAATAAATGCTGCAAACCAGTCATTTGTAGATGAGACAATTTTAACTTTTTAATGTTTGTGAATTGATTTAACTTAAATTTACAAAATGGTAGGACATGTCCTTGTTTAACAGAGAAATAAAGGCGTTACTACTCACCTTATCTTGAAAATTTGGATTTGCACCAATACTACACAGGTACTGTACTACATCAACATGACCATAACGAGATGCCACATGGAGTGCAGTTTCCCCTGACTGTAATTAGAAGACAGTCACATGCTGCTGTTACTTCTCATGCCACAATGTTTACTGCTGCCAGATTATGACAGAAAGTTATAGTGACTTTCTATGAACACCAGATGATCATATTTACATAAGCATATAGAGCAGGGGTCCCCAAACTTTTTAAACAGGAGGGCAGTTCACTGTCCCTCAGACTGTTGGAGGGCCGGACTAAAAAAAACTATGAACAAATTCCTATGCACAAATGATTGTAAAATGTTTGATTTCACCTTTCAGCCTTTCTGTCATGGTCTATTTTTAGAACAGTGACCAAAGTATGTCAAGTACAGGGTGGGCTCCAAATATTGTTGGGGAGGCTGTGGAATACCTTCCCCTGTAAAAAAAAAACCAGAACTTTCCCAATGAAGCATTCCATCTAACCCAGGATCAGGTATCTTCCTGGGTTCTTTCCTCCCTAGCAGCCAGCGAGCGATTCGCCAGGCTGGCTGATGCCAATGGGAGTGAGGCGGAACAGAAAGCCTGAGAGCAACACATGGAGTAGCTGAGAGGGAAGGGAAGAGCAGGGCCCCACTGCACATGAATGGAGCCATCACTGCCATACCTGGCGGGCCGGATAAATGCCTTCAGGGGGCCACATTTGGCCCCCGGGCCGTAGTTTGGGGACCCCTGATATAGAGGGTAGCACACATACAGGACGTAGTTGATTTTGCTACTGCAATTTGCTAAATTGGAACAGCCAAAACATTATTTTGTTCACAATGGCTTTTAACTGAATTTTATTTTCTTGCCTTGTTCTCTTTCCAGTTCAACACATGTTTGTTTTATATTTATGTCAGCTTTAGGGTTGCCAGAAACATCTTGGCAAATGCCAGGATATTTTGAGGGAAGTGCATGAGGAGGGTGTGATTTGGAGAAGATATGACATTACTTTTGGTTTTCTGGGCATTTTCCCTAATTTCTATGGTAAAGACCAGAGAGGTGCAGGGTATTCCTTCTGTGTCACCATGGAGATAATTTTCCAGCCATTCTTTACTCCCATTCCTCCAATTCTCTAGGCAGGGGTCTGCAACCTGCGGCTCTCCAGATGTTAATGGACTACAGTTCCCATCAGCCCCTGCCACCAGGGCCAATTGGCCCTGATGACAGGGGCTGATGGGAATTGTAGTCCATTAACATCTGGAGAGCCGCAGGTTGCAGACCCTGGTTCTAGGGAGACTCAAGATGGGGTTGACCCTTTGAAGTTGTCCAAATGGCAACTCTAATCTACCTGTGTGCTAGTGTTATAGCTACTGTTTTGAAATACTGAAGATTATTGCAATGGTTTATTTTGTTTATAGAGTTATTTTAATTGGTGCATGGTATTGTTTCAAACTGTATTTTTATTGTTTCATTTTCTAAATTTTCTACATAAATAAATATACAATTTCCTTTTCTTGGGGCCATTCCAATGGCAATTTAAAATTTCCTTATTACCGAAGTTTTCAAGGTAGTAAATTTCAGCAAATGGGTTTGACTAATATTCTGGTCTAGGGCAAGCAATTAGGTGAGGTTTACACCTATCATAAAATTATACTAAAAAGTACTTAAAATAAATGTTTCCGCCCTTACCTTGTCTCTTACATCCAAAGGGCATTTATTTACATGGAGGAATTTCAGAGTTTCTACATGACCATGGCGAGATGCCCAATAAATGGCATTAGATCCTGCCTGTTGAAAATGTTTCGTAATAGTAGTCAACAAAACTATGCAAAGCTTCTAAAATCCATTTCAAATAAAAAACACATTTAAAAAACTAGCAATGTCCACAGTCTACTTACCTTATCCTGGACATCAATGCGGGCACTTCGATGTAGGAATAACTGAAGCATATGAATATTTCCACATCCAGCAGCAATCAGAAATGGAGGTGTCCCATGCTGTGAACAATAAACTGTTAAACACTAATCACTCTCATCAGAGATTATAGGACAAATGGATATATGGAAATATTACATTAAATTTTCTGAAGTACGTATCACGCATATAACTCTGTGCTGCTGAAAAGAAGAAGAGTTTGGATTTATACCCCTCCCCTCCTCTACGGAGACTCTATGGGGTTTACAAGCTCCTCTCCTTTCCTCACCCCACAACAGACACTTTGTGAGGTAGGTGGGGCTGAGAGAGTTCTGAAGAACTGTGACTGGCCCCAAGCCACTCAGCTGGAATGTATAGGAGTGGGGAAACAAATCTGGTTCACCAGATAAGACTCCGCCACTCAGATGGAAGAATGGGGAATTGAACCCAGTTCTCCAGATTAGAGTCCATCTGCTCTTAACCACTATACCACACAGTTGGATATTTCAGATACACTTGGCAATAAAATAACAGTATAAAAAATTGTAGCAATACAGAGAATCAAAAACAAATATAAGATGCAGGGTAATTGGCTAGTAAGTAATGGTATTGCCCATCCAACTATAAGAGGCTTTACCTAGAGCAGCGACCTAGCCACTCTTAACTATGGTGACAAATTAGGAAATATGAGCCTGGATCATGTGGTAAATCTCTGTTAATGGAAAGCATTTTATTAGGAGGATTTTGTAGTTTCTCCTGTCCTGTTACTGTCTGAGATGCTCCCCCAAATGATGCTGCTGTGTGGTAATGAGGCTTGGGAACAGCATGAAGGGAGAATTGGTCTGCAGTGACAGGGAGGGAATTAGAAACTCCCACACACATTAGCAGAAATGTACTACAGAATCCAAGCCACATACCCACTGCAGAGATGTTGGAAAGTGAAGAATTCCAAATCCAGACCATGATTTAAGGAACAGAGTACCTTTAATGGGCAGTGGAATTAAAAATTCTAAAAACATTGTAGCTAGCACAAGTAGAGGCAGATGAATTGGAACCTACCATGAAGGTCTCTTCAGTGAGACGAAGTCATTCACACATGGTTAGGTCACGCTCCCTAATGTCCAAGCAGGGCTATAGAAAACTTGATCCTTCTAGTACACGGGCGGTCCTTCCCCTTTGAATTAACTGTTTTGAAGGTTGTACTGAAGGGCTACCACCCTTAGATGTGTGGCCTGAAGCTCAAGTCAATTCATGCTTCTGTCCCTTTTTTGAAGAGACCACCTACCCTGAGTTGCCAAGCCCAGGCAGTGAGCTCCCTAACCTGTCTTGCTTACAACTGTGGTTAATGTGATTTGTTCTGGTGGAATGAATAGAGTGCCCTGTACCAAGTGCCCCCTTTTTAAACCACCACCTGAGATCCCTCTTCAAGGCCTTGTGAAGAGGAATCATCTTGTGCAATCACCTTCCAGTGTCCTTCTGGAAGGCGAGAGTGTGAACCGTAGCATTCTTGAATGCAGTCTGGTCCACCGAATGATGCTTATCGTTGAGATGAACAGTCCCAAGAGAGCTTCTAGAGTCATGAGACCTCAGATATTCCAAAACATCCTTTGAATCTATACCTGCTTGTCCTTGGGTAAGAACACTTTGCCCTTCAAGGTGCTGATCTCTGCACCTAGGTGAACAATTGCATTTGTTGGAATTAAACAGCTCTTGTCCCTTTTAACTAGAAGCTATGACAGCACATGGATTGTCTTCTAGTGTGTTCTCAAGTAGACTGAGAAGGTCATTTACATAGGTAGACGAGTATTCTGTTGAGGCAGAGAAAGGCAATTGAGCTGACCATTACCTTTGTAAAAATCTTGAGATTCAGGATTGCCCTCCACTCCCCCAATTATCTGGGCACTGTGAAGAGTAAACCCTTGGTCTCTCTATGCTACAGGGACTGGCTCTATTGCACCTACATCTATGAGGTGTTGGATGGTCCCCTGTAAAATTTCCACCCTTTTCCTATTCCTTCCTTCCTTCCTTCCTTCCTTCCTTCCTTCCTTCCTTCCTTCCTTCCTTCCTTCCTTCCTTCCTTCCTTCCTTCCTTCCTTCCTTCCTTCCTTCCTTCCTTCCTTCCTTCCTTCTTTTATTTTTATAGCTACCAGTTCTTAGCTGGTTGTTGGCCTTTCATTACAATTCAAGCCTCACTCGGAGGCCTAGGAAGTTGTAATGTGTTGGCATAGTATTCATACGATTACCAGCAAGACTGCCTTGTTGATGCTGATTTTGACAATTTCAAGGTGTTTGAAGTGCTGCCCTAGCATTTTCGGAATGGTGCCCAAGGTGCTGATTAACACGGAGACGACCTCAGCTGGTTATTATTATTTAAAGATCTTTTGTTTCCACCAGCACCTAATCCAGGGCTGTGGTCCCAAATAACAGCTTGCCTGCAAACTTCTCTTCTGAAAGGCTGGCCTTGGTAGAGTAGTCCACTTTCCAGGCCTTGGGCCAGAGATTCCTCTGAACCAGAACTGTTGTGGCTGAGACCTTGTGCAGAATTGCATCACGTCCCGAGAGTCTGCAATAAACCACAATGTGTGCTGTATCTTTAGTAAGAAGCCTTTTAGAGTCGTTGATTCTTTCTCTGGTTCCTTTGTAAATTATCTGCCCAAATGATAAAAGCTCTGGTGAAGCTGGATAGAATGCACTGAACTCTAATAGCCAGGGATATCACCTCAGATGCTTTTTTGAGGGCAATTTTATTTTTCCTATTGAAAAGATCTTTTAAAGCATTCTTGACATCCTTGGTCAGAATGGCTCCTTGCGGTAACTGGACCATCAATTCTTTCATTGCCTCATCTGTGATAGAGTAAAAGTGCTTGGTAACAGCACCTTTGTAATTTTTGTAACTTTTGGGAAACAGCTTGGAAAGGGGCATCCTTTAATAGGATTGGCTGGGTTTTTTTTTTTTTTTAGGGTGGCAACTGTAATTTAGCAGTTGCTGAAATGTTCATTTGAAAAAGGCCTGGCAGATTTGTCCTGGGGATCCTCCTCTTTACTCAGACCACTCACCTTCTTCCTTATCTGAAAAGTCTGGGTCAGATCTGGTTGAAGAGGTCTGTTCTGGGTCCATATTGCTCTAAACAGTCTGAGTGCTCAGATCCCAGAGCTTCCTCCTTTGCAAGGCTTTTCTGCCTCTGTACAAAGGAGAAATGGAACACACGAAGTTCTTCTCCCTCTCATAGTTCTCTTTGAGGCTGGGTGGACACCTATTTGCATGGAGAGCTGAAGCTGAAGACCCGCTCCCTGGCCGCATGTCGGCTCTCCTTCCTCTAGACCCCTGAGGGGAGGGGAAAGCAGATCACAGGAACTCTCAGATGCCTGGTGACTCAGCAGTTCCTTGGGCTCCCCCCTAGTGTTAGCTGTGCTTATTGCGCCAGTAAAAGCTGTAGAAGAGACCAGGAGGGATCTCCCGCCCAATCAGCCAGCAGGGCAGGACAAGGAAAGGCTGAAGAAGAAGGCATCTTTTGCAAAGAGGGAAATGATGGTGGCTTCCCACCAAGTTTGTCCCCAGGAGACTCATTTCCCAGCCACGTGGGAAGAGCCTGATCCACTCCTCTGGAGGTACAGGGGCCTCGATCCCCACTTGGTATATTTACTCTCTGGGTGATCGGAGTCATCTCATCTTCACTCTGCATGCAGACCTCAGACTCCAAGGAAGACTTCAGAGCTGGCCTCAAGGAGGGTGGGCCTGGGAGGTTCTCAGACTCTTCCATTTCTTTGAGCTGCTCCAAAACAGTGACCTGTTCAGATGCAGGGCTATGAAAACTGGAGGGAAAGGGGCAGGACCGCCCCTGTACTAGGAGGAGAAAGTTTTCTATAGCCCTGCTTGGACAGTAGGGGGTGTAAGCGTGATCTAACCGTGCGTGGATGACGAAGCCCCACTGAAGGAGAAAACTGCATACAAGGTTCAACAAAGACACAGAAACAAATGGTTTAAGAGGAATTTAAACAAAACATCATGGAAAAAAATCTACATTTTAAGGTTAGCTCAGCAATGAAATGTGGCCTAAATAGATGGGATTTTATATGGAAAAACTTACATTTTAAATATAAGAACAGAAAGAAGAGTCAACCGAGGAAATACTGCACATGGGCACTTACAATACACAAACAAAAATCCAAACTCAAACTCCAAAAGCCTACATCACTTGCTGGTTCACAACTATTGGGATGATAATTTTCATTTGCTTTTGATATGGTCGTATTTTACTGCTTAATCAGTCTAGCAAGAAAAATCTCCAGAGAACTACAACATACCTTATTGGGTTGATTGATATCATAATTGGTCAAAGACCCCAGGAGATGTTGAAGACCAGGGACATTATCATCATTGATGGCATGAATGATGGCTTTCATGACAAACGAATCTTCTTCATCCTTATCAATTAACCAGAAAACAATATAAAGTGAAAATGGGAAGAAAAAGAAGGGGGAACTCCAATATTCTTTATAAGAATACCAAAAAGGAAATAAAATTGATGCTGTGTACACTGCAATACTATGGAGTGTTCAGAGTATTAGAGCTCAACTTATGAGGCCCTGGTTCAAATCTGTATAGAAAGCTATGAAGTTTACAAGCTGATTTTGGACCACTTGCACTCTTTCAGCCGAACCTATATCACAGGGTTGTTGTGAAGATAAAGTGGAGGTGGGAAGAGCCACATATATTTTCTGACAATGGGACAAAAATGTAATAATTTTGCTATGTCACTCCCAATGCTAAAGTTTTCATATATGTTTTGAAAAGACTTCACTTTTTCTAATGAGCTGCCTCTTTTCCTGTTATCCCCACATACTGTTTATACACCACCTGGGAAACAAATTCTATTTCCAATGTGTTTCCTGTTAGCATTTGCACTGTTTAGGATTTTTAAAAAAATCAAAATTAAAAAAACATAAGAATAATTTATTCCCAAAGAATAAACAATATCATCCATAACAATGCTGCCTTTACTCTTGAGATAACTTATATTTTAAACCACAGTGGCACAATGCTGCAATCCCTCTGGCTCCTCAAGAGTTAGTTTAGCACATAGGTCCATTACTCATGGAGCACTTCTCATGATGCTCCTCACCCTGCAGTAATTTTGCAGTGGGGCATCCTTGTGTTTCCTTGTTTACATGTGAGGAGGTGCCTTCTGCCTGCCCTCATTTTTGGGTTGCTCCCCTGTCCAACACAGGATTGAAGATCGCTGGCTTCTTTTTAGCCCTTTAAATGTAATAACGATATTCCTTATATCAAACTTGTGCATGCTGCTATCATTTTTTTAGGGAAATGCCAGCCATCAATCCCTGTGAGGAGTAGGGGGCAGAGCACCAATGAATAATTGGCCTAAGACAACTGCCTTAAAGGTATAGTACATCAATGTGGAGATTTTATTTGCAAAAATGGGGAAGTTTGTGGAGACAAAAATAAACCAGATTAAAAAAGCAACACTTTTCAGACTTTTTGATGTATAAGCCTTTTAGTTTTCAGGAAAAAATATTTGCTTAGTTCTTATAACTACTATTTAAGCTCCACTGGTCACAGGAATGAATACCATAGAATGTACAGTAAATTAAAAAGGAATTTTCTGGATTTATAGACCTTTCAAGGGTGGTGGCAGCAAGAATTCTTTGGAGAAGTATCAAATATTCTTCCAGATTTTGCTTCAAAATACAAAGTCTGGAAGAATATTTACTATTATTTCAAAGCAGTTTCTTTAAGCGAGGACAGTAGAAATAGAGAACATGCTGTAGATCACAGAAACTGGCTCTATACATGAAGAAGGACTGTTATTTGACTGTATGAGAATCCTGCTGAGAGTGTTGGTTATTTGTATTGCCAAAGGCTTTCACGGCCAGATTCAACTGGTTGTTGTGGATTTTCCGGGCTATGTGGACAGAACTGGGATCTGGCAGTAGCTTTGGGGAGCATTCTCGCCTGCATTGGTGGCTGGCATCTTCAGAGGTGTATCACAGAGAAACAAACTGCAAAATGAATTTGTGAACCTCACCTCCTCCCTGATAAAATCAAATCATCTAGACTGGGCTCAACAGGCTAATGGCTACTCAACAACAGAAATCAGAAGAGCTTTAAGACCAAGAGAAACCCAGAGGACTGAGGAAAAACAGCCCCCCACAGGAAAAATATTTCTACCATACCTCAAGGGAATCACAGATCAAATAGGGAAACTGATGAAAAAACATAGCCTACAAACAATCTTCAAACCTACCAGAAAAATTCAGCAGATGCTACGCTCAGCAAAGGACAAGTGAGACCCCCTCACTTCTGCAGGAGTCTATTGCATACCCTGCAGCTGTGGAAAGGTCTACATTGGAACTAAAAACACAGCATTCAGGAGCACGAAAGACATTGTCAGCTTAACCATCCTGAAAAATCTGCAGTAGCAGAACATGCTCAAAACAAAACTGGAAATAACATTCTGTTTGAAAACACTGAAATTCTGGACAACTCGGAAGGTTACTATGTCAGACTGCACAGAGAGGCCATTGAAATCCACAAACACCAAGAAAACTTCAACAAGAAGGAGGAGACTCTGAGAATTAACAAAACTTGGCTACCAGTACTTAAAAACACCAGAATCAAAGGCCAAGGGCATGCTAGGTTCATGAACAATGGACTCCACCAAGACACAGGGTTTGCATTCACTAAGACTGTTGCTGCTGCAGGGAATGCAAATGTGAATCACTGCCTGGACTGAAAAACCCCACCCAAAATACAATACAGTCAACCACACCTTTGCATAGCAAGTTCCACCCAAACACTTACTGACTGGTTCCCCACCCTGGGACATGGACAATATATACCCTACTAAACATTCCCTTGTCAAACATTATACTCACACCATTTACTTACCAGAGTATCATCACTCCTAGCCACACTCATGTTACTTCTGGATAAAAAAGATCTTGATAATCTTTGGCATAATGATATTAATCTCACAGATTGCTTTTATAAGAGAAGAAAGAGATATTTTTTGTGAAAATAATAATTTGTAATAAAAATGATCACTTGTAATTTTAAGTTCAGCAGACAACATTGCAGGAGAATGGTTACGCTAAATCTCTGTGCAAAAACTAATTTAGACTATAATGTTCACAAGTCTATATAGTAAATTTACTGCAAGGTCTTAATTATGTCACATCCTCCCCACTTTCCTGAGTGTTGAGAAGTCTGTGGGAAGCACTATATTCCTTATTTTTGGCATTTTTGTTATATATGGTCCATTTAAAAATAGTGGTAACAGACTTCTGCTTTAGGCAGGACATGGATTCCAAAGTGCCACCTCCAAACTGTCTGTATCCTATTGGAAATTTCTAATGTCTAACCCCTTCTTAATATTTAACAAGTAATAATTTTAATTTTAACCAAGAGCCAGCATGGTGTTGTGGTTAAGAGCAGTGGAGCATCTGAAGAACCAGCATCAACTGCCCACTGGGTGACCTTGGGCCAGTCACATTTCTCTCAAACCACCTCGGAAGGTCTGTTACCTTGAAATCCTTATTGGGTCACCCTAAGTCAACTGGTATGTTTTGATGGTATGCACACATACATGGAATGCTATACAAAGCTTGGTTATAACTTTTCCACGACAACAATTTTACTTTGAAAAGAAACACTCAAAGAGTTTCAGAACTGAATTCTAGGCCAAAGTTTTAAAGTAAACAAAGACCCTATTAACTTTTTTATTCCTAAAATACAACATCATAAAGAATTCCTTACTTTCCATTTTCTTCGTGCTGCAAACTTTTTGAATTTCTCCATGTTTACAGCAGATGCTTTTCTACTTAGTACTTGCAGAGTATCCTTAGGCTGGGAGGAAATAGAAAGAAGCATTTCAAATGATACATTTTACAGAGCTGGAAGGAAATGGCAAACCATTATGGTCTGTTAACTAGATGAATTTATTTTGCCCTAAACTAGGTTTGCAAATCCATCTATTAGCAAAAGGGAAGGTTTCCAGTTAACTGAATTCTAAGCACAGACAAAAAATCATCCCCCCCCCCCAATTTTTCATTTATTTAATGCCATATTTTAAAAACCCAGACATTTCAAATATGTTAGGTTTAGTATTTTGTCTCTTTTTCAAAATTATTCCCTCGTGGTATATGTGCAGCTATTACCAAGCACCTCACTCAAAGCAAAATGTGGGGCCTTCTATTAAAAGGTACCAATTCTAAGGTACCAATGTAAGAATGCAGCTTAACCAGAGCTAAGTTTCCTAAGAAACCAGAATCCTATGCCCAGGCTTAGGGGCAAATGTAACATGCTGTTTTTAAAAGAGTTGAATCTGGGTTCTCTGAACCCAACTCTGTTTCTCCACAGCCACACAGCAGCTGTGAAAAAATAAGGGGGGAATCCTTTGGGTTTGGACCACTGCTACAGTGGGTGGTTTTCCCATACTGAAATGGTGCTGGGAGTGTTTTTTTCCCTATTTCTGCCAGCAAAATCAGGGAAATAACTCACCCCCTAGGGTACCTGAAGCTAGCCCTTTGAAAAACCCAACATGGCTTGACCTGGCATCTGAATGGGGGGATGGGCAAAGATTAAAGAACAGCTTATGAGGAGAGAGGCAGTAGCCAGGACATAAGGATCCTATCTTAATGTAAGTGGGAACAAAGATGCTGCATTTAGAGCACAGACTTTTGAATTGCAACAGTTCCTTCCACATCAGTCATTTCCTTGGCTAAACATGATAATATATATCCTTGGAATATACTTTTTCAAATCTATGATTGATTTGACCTTCATCTTAGACAAGCTTTGTTCAGTAAGAAAGCTTTAATTTTCTTAACTTTTCAGGTATGGAACACAAATAACCAGAAATACAGAATATAATAACTTAAGGAGAAGGTAACAATCTATGTATTATATACTAACCTTAATCCAGGGGTGCTGCAAGCTATCTTGAATTGTCATCCTTTTCCTTTCAAAGTAGAAACAAATGTTTTCTTCAAATCATTATCATTCTGTAACTATATAGTATTATATACTGCATAATAAGAAGTCATTATGATCCAAGGAGCATTCAGACATTAAAAGCAAATTATATGGGGCAAGTTATGCCAAACAATATAGGAGAACTTTCCCTCCCCAAAAGGTCTAAGAGAAGCTACTATCAGCAAATCTGTGCTCAATGTTACAAAAACACTTGAGGAAAAGAAACTCACTTTGGGTCCTTAACCAGAAGTCTTCTTATAAAATCTTTAGCTAGGGCACTGGTGTTTCTGAAGAATTCTTCCTCGAAGTCATAGTTCACAGCAGATACATTGGCCAACGTTTCTTGCTTGGTTTCTCCAAGAAATGGTGATGCACCACTCAGACTTTTAAAATGAAGTTTGATTAAATAACTATTACTATTGTGTTTTTAAAATCTTAACGTGGTAAAGAAATAACAGATTGCTATTTTCAAAATTCTGAATTGCAAAGGAATGAGGAACAATACTGGTCTTCAAAATACCACAATATTTAAAGAATAGCGTTTTTTTTTAATACTAACATATGTCCTACAACTAATCAATGCTGTACAGCAAGTTAAAAATAATTCTGGAGACCATCTCTTTGGCAGCTCTAACTACGAGTTTTTAGGATCAAATTAATTTTCCAAGAATCTGTGTCTTTTTAGGGTTATTTGTTTGTATTCTTCAATTTTCTTTAAAAACTGATAATTTATTTCAAAATTCATTTTCAAAACCTGGAGGAATGCTGAACATTCTAAGATTTACAGCTGCTGGCTCATCTTGAGGGTTTCAATCTTTCTAATTGGCATCAGCATCATAATTTTTTTCTATTCTGAAATGTGATACTGTATGCAAAATACAAAGATTGTGATAACCAAAGTGGGATAAAGCAGAAATGAGACATTTAATTCCCTAACAGGATTAGTTAACAGGATAAGATAACATTTGGGCTTTTTATCTTTTCTACATCGCCTAATTTAGTAATATTACTGCCCAGAACAAGTGGAACAGTTAATATTTTCCAAATTTCTTTTGTATACGCAGAACTATTGGAAGAAGTTGGAAGCCCTTTTGAGCATTTATCTTCTCTTTTTTCTTTCTTTGTTATTAATTTCTACCCTTTCTTAGGAAAAGATAAATGAGATTAATTTCTGTGTGGATGTTTATATTGTATACACTTGTAAGCAGTAACAAATATTTACAAACACACAATATGATTAATAGCTCTAGTACTTACAGAATGTAAGTTATTACACCAATGCTCCTGCAAAAAAAAAAGAGGGGGAGAAAAATGCTTCATCATTCAGAAATGAATAGCAAAATCACAAATAAAGTAAGTGCTATACATTTTCAGAACTTACCACATATCTGCCTCAAGACCCAATGGTTCATAGTTTACTATTTCAGGAGCTAAGACACAAAGATTAGCTTTAGTACACAGGTGGAACAGTAGGGCAGTTTGATTCAGCAATATTTTATTCTGTATAGCAGTGGTTCTCAACCTTCCTAATGCCGCAACCCTTTAATATAGTTCCTCATGTTGTGGTGACCCCCAACCCTAACATTTATCCATTTTACAGATGGAGAACTCTGATGAAGAGTCTTAGACGACCCCTGTGAAAGGGTCATTCGACCCCCAAAGAAGTTGCGGCCCACAGGTTGAGAACCGCTGCTGTATAGCATTAGGCACTTAGATGAAATTGGGACATAATTCTGCTTACTGTTTATGAACAATATATTCTATGATAAAGTCTAACAGCCCAATCCAGATGTGGGGTGGGGAGCTGAAGCAACTCCTGGAGTTGACACAGAGCTGTGCTGGAGGATTTGTTCGTCCTGGGGTACTTACACCTGCTATGGGGCAAATATGCTGGCAAGCAGCTGCCATGACCCTCTGAGACACCTGGATGTGGTGCTACCGCATCAGCGCTCCTGCACCACAGCCGGCCCTGCCAGCGTAGTGGTGGTGTCCTAGAGGCATGGCCAGGAGTGGAGTTAATGTTAGTGTCAGGTCCCTGCGCACCATGGCAGAAGCCTCAGTGAGTCTGCAGAAGAAGAGGCTGTAGCTGGGCCATCAGTGACCCACAGCATGGCAGAAGCCTCAGATATGAAGTCTGGAGGAGAGGAGGCTGTGGCTGGGCCATCAGAGGTCCAGCCAACTCAGGCAGACTTCGAGCCTGAGCTTTCAGTAGTGGGTGCAGGATCAGGGCCAGGGGCTCAGACAGCTCCTGAGGAAGCAACCCCTAGGATGGAGAATGCTCCCCAAAGCTACTGCCAGATCCCAGTTCTGTCCTTCCCCAGTACCCAGTTGTTCAGTCAAGGGACAGCCCATCAGCTCCTACACCCCCAGGGTCACCTGAACCCCAGGAACAATGACGAAGTTGTGGAGCCACCTACAGGAGTGGAGGCACACCAGCAGGTTGGCAGCCGTACAGCAAGCAAGGAGAAACAGGGAGCCAGGCTAAGGGGAAGGTTGGAAATTAATGGGATTCTGTATATAAGGATGTAGGAATAAGGCTGCAGTGTGGCAGCAATGCTGTTTTGGGATGAGTGAGCCTTTGCTTGTGTTGATCCTTGCCTTAGACTAAATAAACAATAAAGTACCAGACTGCTGCCTTGACTCCTGCTTGGTGGGTGTCTGGGCCACGACAATTAATCAGCTTCCAACTTTGAATTGCCTTCAATTATGCCGGCCTGGGACTATAAATCACATCATTCTTTTGGGTGGCATAAGTACGTAGCCCAATGGAGGGCTTTTGGGCAGCGGAGTGTGTGTGTTTTATTGTTTTTGCCTTCCTGCACAGCCAAAAAGCCCCCTGGAGGTAGCAGCAGCACTGTCCCCAACAGCTCTGGATTGGGCTGTAAAAAGAACCAACAAAACAATGCAGCTGGAATAATCTATGCTAACTAATCATTGCTCAGTTAAAGCAAGTGTGAAACTGTGAACAAAATTCAGTTTGTATACTTTGCATCTACTCTTTTTGCATCCTTGTATATCTTTACTTTTTAAACAAAGATTATACTGGAGCACACTGTTTTTTGGTATGCATATTTATTACCATGGTAGATGATTCTCTGTATTCAAAAATAATTTAAATTGAAGAAAAGGTTTGAACCTGCTTTTACAGACACAACACAGAATGCAGTGCTAAACTATCTAATATTATCTGACACCTGTGAAAGAATGTACTTAGCAGTTCAAAGGTTTTGCAAAAACACTGGATGTGACTTTCCCCTTCGTGACCTCATATTACATAATGACTGCTATTATCAAATGCTTGGCTGAGCCACACTGATGCACAGATCAGTATATCTAATTGACCTTATTGGCACTCTGAAAGATTCTGGGTTCAACACAAAGACACAATTTGTGCTCCAGCAACATTTCTAAACTGTCACTTTGCTTTTTCTTACGGACTGGATTCAAGTGAGAATCCTCCTCAACAAGAAACAGAAGGAATCTTTGGATCTATTTTTATATGGTTAATGTGTAAGTATTCAGTTTATCTGCCTTTGTCACTTCTCCTTAAGTACTAAATTTGATATTTTTCCACAATGTTTTCTCTATGCTATTAAGTTTATTAAGGTACACTCTTGTGTGTCTTGTAGCCTCTCTTCTTTACCTTTGGTTCTTCTATCAGAAAGAAAATGCACCTTTACTCCCTTCATTGTGCGCAAATTTCCATATTGTTATCTGCCTTAATAGATTGTGTGACATCATTGCCTCAATATTTTAAAGTTTCTCCACTCATTTCTTCAGACACACCACACCTCTATGTTATTCTGTTTTGGATTGTTGTTAATTTGAAGTTAACCTGAATTACTTAATTTATTTAATTAGCTTATTAAAAGCAACTTTGCTAGACTGCTTGTTTTTACTTGTTTCCCACCCACACGTTTCTACTACGAATAGCATTCAAGGCAGCTTACACATAAACATTTAAAACAGATTAACACAGATCCCTCCCCCCACTCTGCTTTCTAATCAATTATTTATACTATGGTTCCCTCAACTTTCCTTCAATGTATCATATAAATCTTTTACAGTGTTACTGGTAATTTTGTTTGTTTGGCAACATGCTTCAAATAACTTTTGTCAGATTTGCTCATGATTTTTTTGCTTCACATATCCTTACATCTTTTTTTTAGTATTCATTATACCATTATTATTATTATTGCTTTATTGTGATAGCCCAGGCTACCTGATCTTTCAGGTCTCAGAAGCTAAGCAGGTTCGAACATGGCAAGTATTTGGATGGGAGACGTCCAAGGAAAACCAGGATTGCTCTGCAGAGTCAGGCAATGGCAAACCACCTTTGAAGGTTTTTTGATTTGAAACCCATGTCAGACTTGATGGCAAAAAACATTACTACTTTAACTTAAATTGTTTCTTCCACCACCACCACACCCTTCTCATTGTCTTTGCTGTTTATGTTTCTTCTGGTTGGTGGGGTATGTTAAATTCTCTATGGGGTTTTTTCCTTTCCCAAATGACTATTCTATTGTTTCAACCTTTCTTCGTTGTAGACCCTGGTCCCAACAGATGCCCCCTGTCTACTCAGATAATTTCTGTTTCTGCATGTACGATGGGTGCATTTAGATTTCATAATAAGGTGTAATTAAACAGTTTGTTGTGTCCTCATATCCCTTTCCACTTTGCATTGAGTACACAGTATGACACAGGCCCTTTCCGCACACACAAAATAATGTGTTTTCAAACCACTTTCACAACTGTTTGCAAGTGGATTTTGCCATTCCGCACAGCTTCAAAGAGCACTGAAAACAGTTTGAAAGTGCATTATTCTGCATGTGCGGAATGAGCCTAAGATTTGTGGGCTGAGAACTCCAGTTCCCCATGATGTTAAATCTAGGAACTGCTTCCAATAATCAAAGTTCAAAACTTTGGTTTAATCCAACCTGAGAATCCAAATTTGTGAGAGGTGCCAAAAACTTCCATTCAGACTATAGAAAGTTGGAGTTTGCTGCAAGACTTCTCAAACCTACAAGTCTTAATTGTGTGTGTAGGTGAAAGGTAATGTGTGGGAATTACAAACAAACTGCACTGGTACTCACAGCACAAACTTCAGTTTAACTATAGCTTGCCAAGATATAGGAATGTAGCCACTAACTTTGATTTCTTGTTTAACTCCCCACAATTTCATTTTTAACTTTAAGCAATCATTGTTCTTTTTAAAAAGTCACTGTACATCGTCCTGACTTTTAAAAAAAAGTTTTGCTCTGATCCTCTTTTTGTTCATATGTTGTTGTTGCCTGTGGACGATTACCACCTGCTGCATTCTTCATTCTTGCAGAAATTGATTCATGGTTTAGTCTATAATCTTGATTTCTCATATATATGTGTGTGTGATGAAATATTAGCCAATTTATGGCAACCCCTCAAGGAGTTTTCAAGGAAAGAGACTTACAGACGTAGTTTGCCACTGACTTCCTCTGGACAGCAACTGTCAAGGGATTAGACCTTTTCGTGGTCTCTTGTCAAATCAAACAATGGTTCAAACTGAGTCCTAACTAAAAATCATGAAAGCCCCTCTTTCTGAGAACTAAGGTCAAACTGGTTTTAGCTTCATAGAGTCAGATAAGGGATGTGGGAGGCAATCCAGGTGCTGGTCAGACAATGAGGTCTGGCAGTTTTGCTGCAAACTTCCAAGGCCTTCCCACACATCATTCAATACTCACAACTGTTATTCCCAATGGACTGTTTGCACACTCAACTAACCCAAACACAAAACAGCCACTTTACTAATACGTGAAAAGCTATTACATATGCTTAGTATTATGCATTATAAACTGTACACATATGCAAGTCTCAAACATTATTTCTTTGGGACAGGTATAATATTGTTGCCTGCCCTCCCTCAAATCGGTCCTACACATACAATTTCAATCTTTCATTTCTGAAATGACATAGTGGGTGCACTCCCCATTTCTCACTCTGTGTTTCAGCCCTGCAAATATATTCAGGGGGGTAGAGGTATAAATGTTTTTAATAAACTATCTTCCATATAGGGATGGAAGAATGACATTTGAAGGCAAAAACACTTAGGCCCCTTCCGCACACGCAAAATAATGCGTTTTCAAACCACTTTCACAACTGTTTGCAAGTGGATTTTGCCATTCCGCACAGCTTCAAAGAGAACTGAAAGCAGTTTGAAAGTGCATTATTCTGCATGTGCGGAATGAGCCTTAGAACATTTATTTATTTATCGAATGTTTACCCCGCCCTCCCCGCAAAGGGGCGAAGGGTGGCTACAACACTAAAACAAACAGTAAAACATCATGCTATTAAAACAGATAAATAATAGTTCTAAAATACTCAACATTGACAGTGATTTATTAAAATCCGCATATCCCCCACCCCTGGGAGACCAGAAAATAGATGTTATCCCAGCTGGCCCTCAGAGAAAGCCCGGTGGAATAGCTCCATTTTACAGGCCCTGCGGGAGCTACTCACATCCCGCAGGCCCCTTATCTCAGATGGGAGCATATTCCACCAGGTACGGGTCAGGGTCAGCCGGGTGGTTTTCGGGCCAGGTTCCGCTCCGAAGGTTCCGCTCCGAAGAACAGAGGAGCCTGCCTGGGAAATATGGAGAGAGGCAGTCCCTGAGGTATGTGGGTCCAAGGCCACTCACAGCCTTAAAGGTCAAAACCAGTACCTTGAAAATAACCTGGTATTGACCTGCAGCCAGTGGAAATGGAACAGGAAAGGTGTCATATGGTCCCTACTCGAGGCTCCAGTCAGGAGCCTCGCGGCCACATGCTGAACAAGCTTCAATTTCCGGATTAGGTTCAAGGGCAGGCCAGCGCAAAGTGAGTTACAATAATCTAATCTGGAGGTGACCGTTCCATGAATTAGTGTGGCCAGATCAGAATGGGAGAGATAAGGAGCCAGCTGTCGTGCCTGGCAGAGAGGTAGAATGCAGTCTGGACCATCTTGGCAACCTGGGCCTCCAGGGAAATCCTGGAGTCCAAGATCACCCCCAGACTGGTCATCGACAAGGCCAGATGTAAGGCCTCACCGTCCAGCACTTAAAATTTAATAGGCACCTCAGCAAGATTTTGGAGACCCATTAATTTTCCTTAGGTTGCCCTACAATCTAGACGATTTTAAACTGATTTTCATCAATTCATATAATTTTTGTAATGAAACAAATTAAAGCCACCATCATATCATAGATCTTACATCTATAAGCAGCATGTCTTAGTCTGTTAGCAGCACAACCAAAATAATTCATTTACCACTTTGTGGCACCTCCCCGGGGCAAAAAGGTAATTCCAAAGCACAGATCCTCATAGATTCTCATGATTTTGCATTGGGCCACCCCAAATTTTCCATCAAATGTTTATGAACATACAGAGTGCACTAAAAAAAACACACATATCCACTGCTTTGTGGCACTGTCATGGTCCACAAATAATAGTTTGAAAGCATCACGATTTTTTGCTTCAAGTCATCCCAAACTAAGTGTAAAATCACATATTATGTCCATAGCCACAGACTACACCAGAAAAATCACAGATCCATTGCTTCATGGCATGGTTGTGGCACAAAAATGTGGTTCCAAAGACAGATCCTCCTGGATCCTCACAGTTTTTTCATTGGGTTACCTCAAATTTGAATTCAAATCATGCATAATGCATATACCCAAAGATTACTCCAGAACCATTGCAGATGTATTGCTTCATGGCACTCCTATAGTATAAAAAAGTGGTTCGGAAGCACAGATCCTCATGGAGCCTCAGGATTTTTAGGCTGGGTCATCTGAAACTTATGATCTAATCATCTAATCATATTATATGTATTGTCAAAGGCTTTCATGGCCAGAATTAACAGAATGTTACAGGCTTTCCGGGCTGTGAGGTTATGGTCTGATGATGTTTATAGTTGTAGGTTGCACCATAGAAATCATATATCCACTACTTTGTGGACCTGCCACAGTGCAAAAACAGAGTTCCAAAACAAAGTGATAGGTTTGTGAATTTTGTGGTGTACTCTATGGCTATAGATGTAATAAGTGATTTAATGGTTTGATAAGTGGTTTGATTTTTGCATGACAGTTTTAAAATCCTGCAGATCTATTAGGCTTTATCAGGATCCATGCTTTAGATTCAGGTTTACAATCCATGGTAACTTCATACCGGTGTATCTGTTATTTCTGTGGTGCAATCTGTAACCATGGACATCATGAGTAATTTGAACAGGAGTTTGGGGTAAAAAATCCAGTTAAAAAATCCTGAGGATCAATGAGGATCCCTGCCTAAAAACCACATTTTTGTGCTATGGTAGTGCCAGAAAACATTGGATCCATTACTTTTGTGGTGCAAGTGGTGACCATGGATACGGCATGTGATTGGGAAATGAATTTGGTTGACCTAAAGTGCAAATCCCAAGAATCAATGAGGATCTGTGATTTGGACCTATGTTTTAGCGTATCCTGACATATGAAATGGTGGATGTACGATTTTTGTGGAATTGCCCATAGACTAAGACATGATCTACAGTGTGAAAACAGAATCCCTGTTTTGTGCCATTGCTGCGCTGTAAGTTATTGGATCCATGTTTTTTAAGGTTCAGTCTGTGGTCCTGGCTTTAACATGTGTTTTGATACTGGATTTGGGAGAGTTCTGTGAAAACAACCTGGAGGATCCATGAGGATCTGGCTTTTACTTTTACTCCTGCTATATCTTCCAAGGGTAAAAGGACTGTGCAGATACCAGAGTTTACCATCAAATCATCAACTATCATCAGCTCTGCAGCTACCACACTTTTTACTCTGTAGAGAAAATATACTTGTACATAAATACTATCCCTTTATTTGAAATGGGTATTTTTTGGTTAGTACAACATTGGACTAGAAATTATTTCTGCAGTGGTTGTAGCTGACCAATTTTAATGCTGCCCTGCAAATATGCCATAACTTAGTGAAGGGGAAGGGGGGGAGAAGAAGCAAGAGTACGTACCAACAAATTCTGGTGTTCCAAAAATGTTCTTAAACTCATTACTAAAGTCTATTTTGTGAGCCAAGCCAAAGTCAATGATCTTGATACGAGGTTTTGGTACATTTCTGTCCAGCAGCATTATGTTCTCAGGCTTTGAAAAAAAATAATAACCATGAATGAAATTATACCCATATATATGAAATTTTTTAAAAATAAATACTCAAGAAAACTGTATACAAGCCCCTTCCCCAAACATCTGAACATCTATTCTGAAATAAGATGGAACTCCATAGACTCTCACAGAAATATATTTTCAAGCACAATTCAAAAAAAAATATCAGGACACCCAATGCTAAGACAGTATATAAATACAAGTGTTAATATTAGCTTTCCACATTGTGGCAGGAAAACCCAAGTGTTGCAACTTGACTCCCAACTAATCCAGGGGTCCAAGGTTGAGGCATGTGATGAATAATATTTATGGTGTTCCCGCAAAGTAGTCATAAAGCACACAGTTGCCATTTGCCTTCTTCCAAATATTTTACTTCAGTGTGTAATACACACTGCGATCTGATGTATAGGAATGAGTTTACCTATCCAGGTAGACAACACATAAGAGACTCTGGCAATTTCAACAACAGATTTCTTTGTTGCTCTCAGTGGAGAAGACACACTTTGTTGCTTCCAGTGGAGAAGATACACTGAGACAAGGAACTGTGAGGCTCCTCTTATACAGGCCTCAATAAAAACAGAAACTTTTTTGGTGAGGGCTCAGTTAAAGGCATATAGTATACACATACTGGTATATACATCACATTCCCCTTCTTCAAGCTAACACTGTCATTTTATCAACTGATTGTCAACGTATGAAAACCACATCATAAAACCATACTTCCAGTGCTTTGTCTACCAGACAGTGCATCATTATAGCAATTTTATAACCTTCTAACTTATCCTCAGCTTTTGTAATTTGTTGGTACATTTTTCATTTCTGCTTCAGTTCCCAGTAAATTCCCAGTAAAGCTTAGCACAGAGGATGGCTTAAAGAGTTCCATCCTTTCTGTTCAATATAGGATTCCCAAACAAACTCCCATTTCTGACACTTATTGTCTGGTGTCCAGGAATGAATTCACTCATCCAGATCATCGGCATTGGGGAGATTCTGGCACCTTCAACAACATGCTTCTTCATTGCCTCCAATGGGGAAGACACACAATCTTGTTACCACAACCTCCACTTACTACACACTCTGAACTAAAACAAAGTGAGGTCCCTCACACACAGGCCTTAAGGAGAGAAACTAAAACTGGTTTGTAAGGGTTCACTTAAAGGCATACATACATAAATATACCAAATAGTGGCTTCCACTGTGGTTTGGGTCACAGCAGTAAGTTATGACTGTCTTGCAAATGGGTTATGAGGCCAGGAAGGGGGAGGAGGTGGAGTTTGCCTCTGCACAATGTGAATGGTCATGAAATACAGCTTGTTACTCACTAATGCTATTAATTTGTAAGTACTAAACACAAAAAAAAACAAAATATAAACTTGCTCTATGTTATTTGAGAAAGTGATGAAGAATTTTGATATCTAAAGTTTAAAGGATGAAAAACTAATTTACCTTGAGATCAAAGTGTGCAATTTGCAGACTGTGCAGATAATTAACACCATTAAGGATTTGCTTGAGAAATTCTGTGGCCTCCTCTTCAGTCAAAGATTCCTTTTCAGCTAAAAAATCAAACAGTTCCCCTCCTGCAACTCTGTGAAAACAAGAGCAGTAGTTAATGACACACAACTTTATTTTTTTCTTTCAAGGATTTTGCACAACCATATTAAGGGAGCATTAATTCTGAAGACATTCATCACAGTATTAAAACTAATTGTGGTGGGTTTTCCGGGTTGTGTGGCCGTGGTCTGGTGGATCTTGTTCCTAACATTTCGCCTGCATTTGTGGCTGGCATCTTCAAAGGTGTATCACAGAGGGAAGCCTGTTACACACTGTGTCCAGGGTGACAACCAGTTGAATCCGACCGTGAAAGCCTTCGATAATATATAAAAACTCAATTTTCACATTTTATGTACAATTGATTCTGCACGGTACAAATATAAGAGTTGACGAAGGGAAATATCGTGGTTTGGGCAAGAACTTCACATGGGTCCTTTCCCCAAAGTGGGATTGATCCACGATATTTCCCTCAACCCAGGTTTTTCAGAAAATGCCAAAATTGCAATTTTTTGAAAAAATCCCATGTTATACCCGCTTCCATGGGAACAGCACAGGTGCCAAACTGCAATATTTTTCTCACCCTGTTGCTTGTTCTCCTGCCTTATGTCATGTCAATTTTGTTTCTGCTGAGCTGCCAATCAGTGCGATAGCCCATCATTTCAGAAACGTCTCCAAGCATGTTTCTCCCCTTGGCAGTGACTGTGAGTACCGTTTCACCCAAATGTGTACAGCAACAGATTCTCAACAAATGGGGGCGTTGTGAGCAATGGCCTTCTTTTCTTTCCTTTGTATTTTTTGGTGCTCAGAGCATGTAGCTAGGCAGATGCACACTTTTGGATGTGGATGGGAGATATTGCTTTCCTGAGTTTTTGGATAGATTTTGTTATTTTGTATATCACAGTGTTAAGGAGGATATACAATGCATGCTTCATGTTTCCACGTGTTGTGGTTTCAAAGCCCAAAACTCTGGAGAAATGGGAGTGGGAGGCTTTGGGTTGCTGTAGATTTATTAATTTTTTATATTTTTATCTTGCACTTTCCCCAAAGGCCTCAGGGCAGGTTACAACAGAATTAAGACACACTAAAACATTAAATAAACAGAGCATTAAAATATAAAACACTTTGCAAAATTACAGTATAAATAAGTTATAAAAGAAATAGATGGTGACTTAGATGGATCCATCACAACTCATTCCCTCCCCTCCCCTCTTCCACGCCCCGCTTCAGAAGCTGAAAGGAGATGATGGTGCCATTTAATCCAGCTGGCTAGGTGGAAAAGGCCTGATGAAACAACCATTTCTCCACCAATTGGGAGCATTCACTTTGCAGAGGGTGGAAGCGGGTGTAAGGGGGACTGTGGTGGAACAGTCAATCAGAACGAAGGAAAAACAGGATGTTTGCACCTGTGCATTTGCATTGAAAAAAAAAGCATTCATGCGAAGGGGCAGAAAAAAACCGTATTATTTCCTTCAAATAAAACTGGCAATAATTTAAAGAACAGTAAAATAGACCCAGAAGTTCACAATCATGATGTTGGTCATAACTGTTTGTTAAAGGAATATAGAATGCTATAACAAATTGATTTTATACTTCAAAGGAAGGTATGCAAATATATTCAATAAGATATTAACAGAGAGATAAAGAACTTTTCCTAATATTACATCATTGTATATATTTTCATGCAGTATCAGGGAGATATTATTTATAATATCTTTATGACAGTTAATGTGCATTCCCTAGTTAATTCTCTTGTGATTTTCTAATAAGATTATTTAACAAATTCTGCATAGATTCTTAAAGAACTGTATGTTCTTGAACTCTGATTAGCAGAAGATCAGAATGATTACCACCCACAGACTCTAAACACGTCAAATGACAAAGCATATAATTTCATTAAATTTAGACCACATATTAATCCAGAGTTTTTCATCAGAAAACTAAGCTCTATCAAACACTCCCATATATTAATATCTGAAAGCTTTTATGATTTTCTTCTTAAATGTAAAATACTACACAGAACACATTAACAGATAACACAGGCAATTACTACTAAGGCACATTGTGAAAGGAACTGAGAATCAGTGTTGTGTAGTGGTTCGTGATGGACTGGAAATGGAGATGACTGGGTTTAAATCCCTCCCTCTTTGCCATCAAGTTATTGTATGACTAGTAGCAAAAGCCCATTGTGTGTGGGAGGATGCAATGGGCTCTAGGAAGCATTTCCCTCACGGTCTAAACAGCTGGTGCCTTCTTGCAAGGCCAACTTTTTGGGGTGGGGGGGCGGGAGGAGCATGCCAGATTGCCTGGCTCGGATTCTGGCGGCGGGTTGGGTGGGCAAGAGGAGGGTTCTGTGTGGCAGAACAGCTATTCCGCCACCCAGCTTGGATTTTGGGAGTAGGGGCAAGAGGAGGGTGCCAGGTAGTGGAGAACTTGATCTGCTGCCCAATCCAACTGTTTGGGGAGGTGGGAGGGCTTTTTGGGACCCTCAGAACAGCAGGAATCAAATGTCAGGGTGATGAACTCTGACCTCATTGGTGGAGGATTCATTGTCCTGACATTCAGTTCCTTAGCACTTTATTGTTTAGAATTTCTCAAAGGCAGTTTTAAGAATCAAATGGATGCAAGTTAAACTATGTATGATGCCCTAAACATCTTAGAAGGGAGAGAATTGAAATAAATAATAACTCTCCAAACAGGGGCATCAAACACCATATTCTTGAGGACTTCTGTGACCGATAATGCTAGTCCAGTGGTGGTGAACCTATGGCACTCCAGATGTTCATGGACTACAATTCCCATCATCCCCTGCCAGCATGGCCAATTAGCCAATTGGCCATGCTGGCAGGGACTGATGAGAATTGTAGTCCACAAACATCTGGAATGCAATAGGTTCACCACCATGGCGCTAGTCCATCTCCTTTCCCCTTTATCAGCTAATTCCCTTTGAACTCTGTTGGACTTCCAAAAATATATTTGACAAGGTACCTCACTCAAGACTCCTAAGATAAAAAGATGAGTTCTCTTGTGGATTAAAAATTGGCTAAATGACAGGAAGCGAAGAGTAGGAATAGATGTCACAATGAAGGAAAGCTCCACAAGGATTGGTTTTGAGACTGGTACACTTCACAGAAACCACAAAGATAATGAGTGTATACTTTACATGCAGAAGATTCTCAGATTTCTGCCCAAGTCTCTGGAGAGCTACCGCCAGCCAGAGTAGACAGTTCTGAGGTAGATGGGGCTATGTATAAAACAACTTCAAACCTATTAGCCATATTATACAATTTTATCAAAAGCTGAAAGAAAGTTGCATTTTGAAAAAGAGACAACCTGTGTGATTTTCAGGATTATCACTCCCCTAATTATTTCAAAACTACTTACAGCTCCAGAATAAGAATGACATCCACTTTACTCTCATACACATCATATAATGTGATCACATTGGGGTGCTGGATTTGTTTTAATATGTTTACTTCTCGTTCAATGTCCTCTCTGCTCACTCCCCGACGACTGGATTTTGTTCTCCGTTTCTTGATGAATTTTGCAGCATATTGTGTTCCAGTACTCTTCTCACGGCACTTCCTTACAACTGCAAATTGCCCACTAAAAGACAAGACAGTAGAAATAATGTTTCTATAAAGCACAATTCTTGCCTTCTATGCCTGCACTAGAAATATTACACACAACATGTTCAGACTTTTTTAAAAAATGAGTAATTTCCTTAACTGTAATGGGGGAGAAAAATTATCATTCAGTTTCTGAGGTAACAGGAAAGCATTCAAATGTATTGTGCTGCAGAACTGGTTGCTAGTTTGCCTTCTTAAATGCTCTCCTCAAACTGAAATAATATTTTACATTCAGCTTTTGACAGCCATCTGTCTACCCTGGAAAAGTTAATACTAAAGGAAACAATCTTGATTTATTTTTAGAAAACAAAGCTGCAATAAAATATGAATAGTTCTTAATATTATAGTTAATATTATAGGAATGATTTAGAAGTAATGGCAGATCATGGTTTACTGTTACATGAGTCTGTGGGAATGAATGAGCACTGTTAAACCTTGAACTACCAATATATATCTAACAGAAATGGTGGCTTCTTAAGGTTGCCAAAGTAGAATTGGTTTAATAAAGGAAGCATCTTCTTCTGCAAAAGTACGTTGCTCTTTCATGTTTGAAGATCTGCCACTGAGGACTTGTACTAGTTGACATACTTGGTGATACAAGGTAGACATCCACTAAGAGCAGGCACTTTCAATCATGACCTGAGATCTGTCGAATGTTCGTAACTTAGGACTACGAACTGTTTTACAAAACAGTATTCCTTCCATTCTGATTTGAAAATGAGGAAAAAATATAAACAGCTTTTGAGGACAAGATGGGCTGAGGTTAACAGGAAAAACACTTAAACCTCACTGGGCATCTGTAAGCTCTTGGGCTCATCTATAAAGTCCTTTGTATCCCAGCAATTGTTTTTCAATTAAGGGAAGACCTTATTTAGGCTTATTTCAAATCATATGGGTCCAACACATGAAAGAAGTTATACCTTGAACTTAATATTTTACAACAAGTTTCTGAGAGAAGACTGGTATCAAGGAAGAAGATTTGGACTGAATCACAGTTCACCCTCGGCCTATTCAAAGCAAGAATGAATGTGGTCCCAACAGGTAACAGGAATGGAAAATCTCACTGGATTCAGAATGTTTGGGAGTGGGGGGGGGGGCAGGATATAAATCCTGTGCTCTGTTAAGACTGTGATTTCAACTTGGAATTGAAACTATTCTCCATTGTTGATCTCTTCCTTTTTTTAACAGCTCAAAATGGAAATCAAGGACAAGACAGAAAGTTGAAAATTCAGGTTCCTGCCTCCTGGAGACTGGGGTATGAAATCACTCACCAAGATGGCCTCCGCCTCCAGGAGAACTCCCCGTCAGCGGATACCAGGGGCCTGTGGGACCTTAAACAGTTTTTCAGGGCCTTTGGTTGAAGCCACATGTCTTAAATCCGATTCTATCTGCCAGCTTCCTGCCCAGTATCCACCATCGTCACCTGGCATTGTCCCTCTGTATTCTCCCCCCCTCCCCATGCTCAGATAATAAGATCTGAAATTACATGTGCTGGATAGTTTTTATAGGATTAGTTTGTGTTTGCCATCTGAATTCTGTTTAGACTCTGATGAGTTATTTTGTACAAGTTGTTTCAAGTATCTATGTATGCCACCATGAGCCCATTCTCAGTCATGAAAGGTGGGATATAAATTTAACAAAATAAATAAAAATATAAAAAACTCAGGAGTGCTGCCATGAATAGGGTTCTCAGTTCCCCCCCAGCCAAGGGAGGGGATCTTACCAGGCTTAAAGAGACCTAGTTCACAATGTTATCTGTGTGATAATATCAGTTCTGGAAGTGACATCATCACATCACCAATAACGAGAGAGATGTTCCGGTAGCTGGACAAAAATTATACTAAAAACAGTTTGTACTATAGAAAGTTTTGCTCAAATATCTGAGCATATCCTTGGCCACTGCTTGTGTGATGACATCACTTCTGGAAGTGACATAATCATGCCCGCGACATCAAGATCTGACCTCATTTTAAGCCTGTTATGACCCTCTGCTGGCCAGATGGATGGTACCAGGGGGAGGGAGACTCCTGTGCCTATGACAACCCTTGGGATGAAGGAGCTAGAGCAGGGGTAGGGAACCTGCGGCTCTCCAGATGTTCAGGAACTACAATTCCCATCAGCCTCTGTCAGCATGGCCAATTGGCCATGCTGGTAGGGGCTGATGGGAATTGTAGTTCCTGAACATCTGGAGAGCCGCAGGTTCCCTACCCCTGAGCTAGAGAAATGCATAGTGTAAGGACGTGTTGCTGATGAACAAGATTGAGTTAATTCATGTTATAGTATTTCCTATTACTATTTAAGGGTGTGAACATTGGACAATGAATAAAGCTGACAGGAAGGAAGTAGATTCCTTTGAAATGGCGTGTTGAAGAAGAGTTTTATGGGTACCATAGACCATAAAAAGTCAAATAAATGGGTTCCAGAACAAACCATACCTGGACTTTCCCTAAAAGCTAAAATGACTAAACTGAGACTATTGTACTTTAATAAATTATAAGACGACAAGACTCACTGGAAAAGACAATAACACTAGTAAAAAGCTGAAGACAACTGGAAAAGGGGAAGATTGAACATGAGCTGTATTGACTCAATAAAGGACGTCATAGCCTTCAGCTTGCAATAAACGAAGCCACAGCCCTCAGTTTGCAAGACCTGAGCAAGGATGTTAATGATATAATGTTTTGGAAGACACTGATTCATAGGGTTATCATGAATCGGAAGTGACTTGACAGCACTTAACACACACACAGAGTCCGCCTTGAGTTTCTGTGAGACAATTTCTATAGAAGATCTCTGTACACAGCTGGATCGGGGTGGGTGGGTCCTGCTGTAGTTGTTGAATTTCTCAGCTGTGTTTGACAGTCAGCCCATAAGCTATTGCCCATTGCCTTGCCAACATTGGTTTGCGTGGGACAATCCTTCAATGGTTGATCTCATATCTCCATTATTGGAGTGGTGCTAGGGGAGAGGATCTCAGCATGGGACCCTTTGCTGTGCATAGTCCCAGAGGGGGCAATCCTCTTACCAATGCTGTTTAACATCTATTTGCGCCCCATGCCTAGTCAGGAATTTTGGGCTGGGTTGTCATCAGTATGTAGAGGACACCCAGCTGTATCTTTTAATGGCCAGACACCATCCTGGAAAATCTTGCAGAATGTTTGAAAGCTATGGTGAGATGGTTGAAACAGAGCCACCTGAAACTAAACCCATCAAAAATGGAAGTCCTGTGATTAGACCAGAGAGGTCCAAATCAGGATATTAGGCTTCCCACTCTTGACAGAGTACAGCTATCACCGGCTTCCATTGTCAAGAGCTGGATATGATCTTGGATGCCTCTCTTTCATTGGAGGCCCAGATCACAAATACAGCTAAGAAAGCATTTTTTCGTCTCTGCCAAGCCTCTTATCTTTTGTTTCTGCCAAGCTGGCCACTTATCCGGCCTGCAATGATCTTGCCACAATGATTCATACAACCATCACCTATAGACTACTATAACTCGCTCTATGCAGGGATACCTTTGAGACTGCTCCAGAAACTGAAACTGGTCCAGGATGTGGTGGTATGCATCCAAAGCCATCCAGCTTTCCTAGACCAGGCCCAGCGTTTTTTTAGTTATGGTCCAAGCCTGGCAGAACACTGTGTTGAGCAAGAACTGTATCCTGGAATACTTAACCCTGTTCTGCCGGATTTGTAAGACGGAGATATTCTGCCATGCATATGGTTGTGGAACGCAACGGTGAAATAGATTTGCTGGCTTCCCATCCCTCCTTCCTTGTTCCTTCCTTCTATTCACTTCCCTCCCTTGTTCTTTCTCCCCTTCCATTTGGCTCTTTTATTTTACCTGACCTACTCTCTGGAGCATTTGGGAGTTTTCAGATCATTCCTAGATTCCCCAGCTAGGGTTCATCTCTTTATTTCATTTTACATAATTTGATATTTTTATTGAGAGTGTATTATAAATTATTGTTGGAAGTCGCACTGAGCATAGCCTGGCTTGAGGAGGGCAAGGTATCCTATCCCATACATACATACCGGTAAAAGGCTTGCTGTAGTGGTGATGAGGCTAGCTGTAGTGGTGATAAGTGGGGAAGAGCCCTCCGGGGGAGGGCGGTCTATAAACATAATAATAATAATAATAATAATAATAATAATAATAATAATAATAATAATAATAATAATAATAATAAAAAGACAGTTTATGTGCTGTATAAAAGTCTATGGCTGCTTTGAAACTTTCTACTAACATGATTAAAAGCGCATTTAATGTTTTATCACTATGATAAGCTAAAGGCCTTTTGCTAAAATGCTCCAAAGATTTGCTTTAACTGCTATTCTAATTTGGATCTATTTAAAACCACATAGTGCATGTAGTTTACTTCATGTTTATATGATTCTTAATTTGTAACATTAAAGCTGTATGTCAGCCAACATATTCTTTAAGTTAAATGCATCCCTGTATCCCTATTTGGTTTTATTCTCCTAACATTTGGTATGAAAGAACAAAATATTTTAGGGCTTTGTTTTTAAATAGCATGTATGCAGATTACCTCTACATTAAACCTAAAGATCTCTTCAGTAATTTCCAAATTTTCCAACCTTGAAGTCATTTTGCTAAACATTAACCACTACATTAATAGCACTTGAACTGTTTTACGCATTTCATTATAATGTCCAGTCACAGCTGCTTTAACTGCAAACGTAAGAGACACCAAATAGTTGGAAACTTTTTCCCTCAAATGGTACAGCTTAGTAGTGAATTGGAAGATAATTTTAAAATGCTCAGAATGCCCTTCCCTCTCTGCAGGCTGGCTCCTGTTGTCCCCAATGCCTGGAGAGGGCCAAAGCCGGCCTTCATGGAGGCCAGGGGCGGGGCTTGGCAGCAGCAGTGGCCCAGACGGATGCTGTAGCCGCCTACTGCAGAATCCCACCTCCCTGCAGGGGGGCGGAGCTTTGTGGCGTGCGGATGGGGCGCACGCTGTTTTTTACACAGGTAACCAAAACCCACATGACAAAAGGTGTGTGCCCAGGGACATGGGTGGCCCCATGTCACTATAGGCCATAAGCCTCTGCCTTTGTCCAGTCAATTTCTGTTTCTAGCCCAGGAAATCCTACGTCACATCACAATGTTTACTAGACTGACCATGTTTATGCGGTGGCTTGCCATTACTTTCCACAGTGGTCTACACTTTAACCCCAGGAAGCTGGATACTCATTTTACCAGCCTCGGAAGGATGGAAGATTGAGTCAACCTTATGCTGACTACCTGAAACCAACTTACCCAGATCCCAAAGTATAATGCCATGCAGTCAACCCTCCAAAGCAATCATTTTCTCTAAGGCAACTGATCTCTGGAAATAATTTCAGGAGATCTCCAGGCACCACCTAGAAGTTGGCAGTCCCAGTCCCAACTCGCTGTTTGAGTTGGGACTAGGGTTTGCTGTTTGAATTGGGACTAGGGCAGCCTTGGCAGACTGCTACTAAAAAGTGATTGTTGCCAAGTTTTGGTATTTGGAAGCTGCATATATACATAGATTCAAACACTATCACATTGCATAAGCTGACAAAGGAACAATTAACTCCACAAAGTGAATCAAGCAGCAATATTTGAAGAGCTGACAGTCCCAGGAGATGTGTAATCAGATACAGAAAAACAGCATTTCTGTTCAGGGTATAGTATTAAAAAAATGAAGCTATTGATGTCATTTTGAATGCAAAGACACCAAGCAAACCTAATTTGCTGTGATACTATAGGAGTCATACAGATGTTTGTCAGCTGACAATTAAATAATCCTCCTATTCATTTTCCCCATATATTTTGTCTACTTATCAGAACAGGAAATCTAATTTTACTCATCTCACATAATGTAATGCACCTAGCAAATGAATGGTATCAGCTACCAAAAATTGTGCATTCCTGGTTCTATGCATATTCAAATATACTTTAAAGCAAGCTTATTTGCACCTTTCTATGAGAGAATTCCTAAAACCTGTTGTTGGAGGTCACCTTTTTGAGAACATGTAATGCCTCATAAACAAAAGCATAGGTAGGACAATCTTTGCTTCCCTACAAAGGTATAGTTTTCCCTGGATTCAGAAGGGCAATATGGTGTAACCTTTACAAAATTTATTTCTGCTCCCACAAGGGGCACCAAAGTGGCTAACAAATTAAAACACACATAATAACAATCAGTACACAAATCTTTCAGAGAACAATAATAAGACTTTCTGGTTTTAATTATCTCCACAACTATCTCCACAACTACCTCATAACGAAACATAGCAATCCAATCCTCCAACATCTTCCCCTGCCAAAAAAAGCCTACAACAGCAGTTTAATTTCTAATTCAGGCTTTTTCATGGCTATCATATGCAAGAACATTTGCCATAAGATAGGTGCCTATAGATCACTGATGGTAAACCTTTTTGAAACTGAGTGCCCAAACTGCAACCCAAACCTCACTTATTTATCGCAAAGTGCCAACATGACAATTTAACCAGAATACTGAGGTTTAAGTTTAGAAAAAAAACTCAAACATTACCATCTTTTGTCTTAAAAGGCATTGTGTTCTGCCACACACTTGGACTGCGGCGTAGGTGGTGGGGAAAGGTGCGCTCTCTGTGGAGCTGGCATGGTGCCCAAGTGAGCTCAGGGTTACTGGGCCTGCTGCCTGGTCTGGTAATGAGGTGGGGGAGAGGGGGTACTCATGGGGTGGTAGATGGTACTTACAGCAAATCAAGTTGACTCAAGAGGACCTCCCTGAACCTCAGGCCCAGCCGGAAACAGCCTCTGGCGGGGCGAGGTGGGAAGGGGGAGGCTATCAGCATGTACTGGGCAAAGGCATGCGTGCCCACAGAGAGGGCTCTGAGTGCCACCTCTGGCACCTGTGCCATAGGTTCTCCACCACTGCTATAGATGACAAAGCTTTTTCTTCACTGAAAAATTAACAAATCTTCATCAGATGAGGAGATCAAATCTCTCCTCTCACCAAGTTGTCAAAATTCGCCATCTTCAGTGACAAGAATTTCAGCTCTATTTTAGGATTCATGGATTATAAGAATAACTATCAAGTTTTAAATTTCAACTGGCATATTTATGGCATTTAAAAGTATTAAAGTCTCATCTTTCTACAAACAAAACTGTAAATATGTGTAATACTAAAATACTAAAACAAAAGAGTTTAAAACTGCAAATCTCTCTCTTTTTTTCTTTTTAGATTTTTTTTGGTAGAGCAATTTTTCCAATCTGTACACAGTCCCATTTTAAATATTTTTTGATCTGCACTCTGAGGCAAATGTTCAGAATTAGATACACTGAGAAAAACGGAATAGATAGATAGATAGATAGATAGTTTAATACGGCCAAAGGCCAGCAAAGACAAAACAAAACAACAGCACACATCCACAACAGCAAATTACAACAATTATTACAGCTAACCATTTACATGAATGTTTGACTTTCAGCTCATCCCTGATTAAGTAGGCCCTTGCGTTTTTTATACGCCAATGCACAGAACTTTGCTACCTGCTGGGAGATGGTTGCATCCTTGTCTTCCAACAGCATTTTCCTAATCTCTTGGTCAGAATCCCTTGCAATTATCAAGCTGTGTTGCACAAGCAGAGGTAAAATAAAGAGCTCTCTTTCTGCCTTATGCAGCATGCAGTGTAGCAAGATATGTATCATAGAATCAACATCCCCAGAATTACAAACACATTTCCTCAAATGCCAAGGGGTTTTCCCAAATCTGCCTATAAGCATGGATGATGGAAATGCACAAACCGCGTTTCCAGAAAAGGCCCATTGGTATTTGGCTATGGTAATGTGTTGAATGTAGGGGGCCATTACTGTACCACTACCAGATTTCAATGGTCTATATAGAGCAGGAAGTGAGGCATTATCATTTTGGTAGTCAATGTCATCCAATCGTTGATATACCATCTTAAGAGCTAAGGGCAAGTCCCATTCAAGCATCAGCATAGGGTCTAGCCCAATCTGTTTAAGCTTCAGGATAATCTTCTCCGACCAGATTGGATATGGTGATGTTGACAGAAATGCTGGTAATAGGCCCTGGGGGTGTAGGTGGACTTTAATCCAATATTTGATGGCTCTCTTCCAGACTATAGTTTCCACTTTAGCTATTCCTGCTTCATGTCTCAATACAGTGTTGGACGTACATTTTGGTGTATTGAATAGAGATCTAAGGAATGTTGTTGTAACTTTTTCCAAAGGTGTAAAATTGGATATGTTACCTAGTTGGGCTCCATATGTTAATTGTGGAATGGATTTTGCTATAAACAATTTAACAGCAGCTGGAATGTATCCTCCCCCCTGGGTACGGTAGAATCTCAGTATCGCTTGGCTGCTCTTTTGAGCAGATTGGACAAGGGATTGGATATGAGCTGTAGGTTTGCCATTATACTGGAAAATTACCCCCAAGTATCTGAAGCATTTGACCTGATCAATTGGATGCCCTTCGATTGTCCATCTTTCCTTCTTGAACCTGGCATTAAAATGTACTATTTTGGTTTTGGAATAATTCATAATTAGATGTTCCTCAGCACATTTTTGGGTTATCGCATTTAGGGCTCTCTTAATCCCTACTTTGGTTAGTGAGGGAAGCATAATATCATCCGCGATACATTAGAATGGGTAGTTTTTTCCCCTAAGAAAGTGTAGGGGCATGAAACGCTTTGTATCCTGCAAATCTATTATGAAGGAGTTGACATAAAAGTTGAATAGATGTGGTGCTAGAAGGCACCCTTTGCTCAATTCCCCTTCTGTACCTGGTATAGATGGTGTTAGATGTCCCTCTTGTGTCACCCTTAATTAAAGAGGTGTTCTCATGCAGTTGGATTATTATGTGCAATAAGCGTTTGTCAATATTGGTGTTTGCTAGTTTGGCCTATAGGCGATCCACGTGGCACATTATCGAAGGCTGCCTTGAGGTCGAGCAAAGGTTGCATATAGTGAGCCTCTCTTGGAGTTTAACATATTTGTCAATCAGATGGTTTAGAATCAAGCAGTGGTCCATTGCTGATCGGTCCCTTTCTGGAAGCCAGCCTGTCTGTCTCCTAACAGCTTTTCTCCCCTCGAGCCATGCCAGAAACCTTGTGCACAGGTAGTTGGTATATATCTTACTTATGACATTAAGTAAGCCGATTGGCCTGTAGTTGGCTGGGTCCGTGATTACCCCTTTTTAAATGTAGGGACTATTATGGCTTCTTTCCAATCTGTTGGAATATAGCCTGTGCTATTAATACACGGAAAAAGTTCAGCTAGGATTGTAGCCCACCAGTCAATGTTGACTTTCAATAGATCTGGGGATATATAGTCATTCCTAGGGCTTTCCCAGATTTTAATTTGGAAATCATAAGTGACTTCAGTTTTGGTTGTGGGGCCATGTAGGTGTGTTATCCAGTGAAATATAATGTCCCAAAGAAGGCTGATGGTTTGTAAAAAGTTTGGAAAAAATGCTCACCCAGATTGTTATTGTTATTGGATTAAGTAGGCCCAATTTACTAAGATTATTATTCTGGCTTGTTAGTCTCAAAAGTGGCAGAGTCATTTGATCTTACTCAAATTTGATTAGAGATTGCCATTTTTTGTGCATGGACATTTTTTTCTTATATTTTAACATGGCCTTATAAGTTTTTTCCTTCCATTACCAGTTCTTTAGTCACGCCTCTTTGAACTGATGGAATAGTCTTAGCAGGTTTCTTTGGCCATTCTACAGTCATGATCAAACCATTGTTTGTCACGGTCCCTTTTGTTGGCTGGTCACATTGCTTTTGGACAGGAGGGGTTTTTAAGAATTTGCACAGTTTGTTCATATTCTAAAATGGCTTCAGGTCTCCCTTCACACATATCTAATAGTACTTTATGATACAGCATTTTACCTATATCTGAATCAAACCAGTTCACAAAATAGCTTCTCATATCATCATTCCATTTCCTTCTCAGACTGTTCACTTCCACTGCCAGTTCCGTGATGCATAATCCTAGATCTTAGCCCGAAACAGTAATGCATATCTCTCCAAACCAAGGGTTAATGGAAAGGGTCGCTTCCTCGATCTCGCATAACTCTCAAAATGGCTGATCATGCCTGAAGTAATTCTTGTGACAATTCAAAAGTAGTCAATAACTGAAGCTCTGTTGCCTGACCAGTAGGTAAATTGGGCCAGGTAATCACCTGGAGTGCTATCAAAGATTGCTAAATTAAACTTATGGGACAACTGATATAAAAGTAGCCCTGCAAAATTATAGCCTGCATCCAAAGCTTTTCTTTGGTTAAAGGAAGTAGGCCCAACATCCTCTGGCACACAAGAATTAAATCTGTCCAGTAGCAAACTATCACATTGACCCATTCTAGCGTTCAGGTCTCCCCCTATTATTAAGTAGGCCATGGGATAATTTTGTAATAGGTATAAAATCATCTCTTCCAGTTCTAACCATTTTCCTTTAGTCTGAGACCTAGATTGGGAGGGAGAAAGATATATGTTTGCACAAATTATATCAAAGTCTTTGCAAGGCAATAGTACTACCAAAGCCTTAGAACAAGGAGTGGGAATTTTTTTGATGCTTAACTTCAAGCTTGTGGATATAAGTATCCCTAAGCCTCCCTGATATTCTACCTCCTTTGCACCCCGGAGGCCCTTCAGATGTTATTACAGAGTAGTTTGGAAAAAGAAAAATGTGGCCATCATCCAAGTCTCCTGGAGGAAAACTATATCAAACAGTTTTAGATAGTGGGCAAAGTCCGCATCTGTGGCTTTGGCTTTCCAACCTGCGATATTCCAGGAGGCTATGTTAACTGATTGTCAATTTAGATTTTCTATGATGTCTAGGGCTCCTGATGGGTCTTGCAGAATGCAACCATTACGAAATGAAATCCTAGGTTCCTTTTCTAAGGACCTCCTACATGGAGTTAACGGAATACAGTTAGGATTTGTTCGTATCAGTAGGCTAGCATCACTTTGTGGGTATTCAGTTTCTGGGACGTTAACTTGTCCAGACTGTAATTGAGGAGTATGCTTTATTATCTCTAATTCTTTAAGCTCCTGGTCCCATGTCTTCCCTTCCATTGGTAATTGGGTACTGGATTGGAAAACTCTTTGTGAGTGCTGCTCCAGTTCATACTCATACGCTTCCTCTGTATCTTTATCAGTGGTGTTAAGCTTGTGCTTCCTGTAATCCCTGTCCACTCCATCTTGAGCTTCCATCGGAGAGGCATCTAGATTTATTAAGTCTCGTTTTGTAGTTTGTTCATGAGATCATTCATTCGGTTCAGAATTGCTTCCTGTTCAAGTTTAGGCAGGGTTTTGAAAGACTGCAAAAGGTCCTCCTCTGTGGAGTTATCTAAGCGATTTGTATGCAAGGGGTTGGCAGCTTGCTTCTCTGTCTGCTGTGTTGGCATGCTATGCTCCCTTTGAGACACAGGTTGTATCAATGATCTTAATTTCACATTATGAAAAACTCTTGTTAAGTATATATTTAGGAAGTTAAGTTTCTGTTTTATATTCCACAGCCAGGTTGGTATTTTTTTTGAGCTGAACGTAAGTAAGATTTTCCGTTGTGCTCTATTATTATACAGAGTCTCAAAGTTCGTAAGATCAATCCATTTTGGCTTAATTTTCAAAATAGTTGCTAAATGGTTAAGAATTTCTCTTCTTGAGGCCCAGTAATGCATTCTATGAGGATGGATGGTTAGGCAAATTTTGGAAAAACGGAATATATTCTGCAGCAGCACTTTGCCAATCATGAGCTCTAGAATAATTCAGTACTATTAATCATGAACATAGTCCGTAATCATTAACACAGTCTGTAAATAGGTCATAAAACTAAATTATATTAAACAACAATGTTTAATAAAGGTCATCATGAGTATTATATTCAATTAAATTGCCCAGTTATTAGTTCAAAATTACTGTGCTATATTTGAGAAGTTCTATTATTTTCCAGTTCCAAGGAGAATTTTCTTCTGCCCTGCAGATCTGAGATACTTTATAACCTACTTCATTACATCTATCTTTTCCATGCTTATAACTGCCTTGCAAATTTCTTATGAACATGTTTCACAGACCTACTTTACAAATAAACCAACTGTTTCCAATGATACAGAAATAAAATTGTACATCACGGTAATGTAATCCATTACCATACAGCCGTTTAGGAGCCAGTTCAAAATACTTATTTTCATGCAAGCTGTTAATTAAGGGGTTTTATCTTTTTGTTGGCCTGTTTCTGGTCAGAGGTCTGTTTTAGGGATATTTTGGGATGCTGTATGGCTGTTTTATGCCATTTTATGCCAATTGATTGTTTTTATATTGGTAATTTATGGAATTTTTATGGTTTTATGTTTATTTCTAAACCACCTTGAACAAAACTTTTGACCAGCCTTCAGGTTAGAAGCAAACCAGAAGAACAGCTTTAAAAGGTGGAATTCTTTAATTGGAAGACTGGCTGAAGATAAATGTTTTGGATTGGCATCTAAAAAAAGTAAAACAAGAACCAGATGAGCCTTAAGGCAATATACAAATATTTGTATTTGTAAAACATACATTTAACTATCAGAATCAGCTAAGGCCAGTATTATGTCATATCTTAGAACAAACATCACTCTTTTAGTGAACAAAGTTTAACATCACCCCTTCAATTCAGGCAAGGTCAAGAATCCCAAGTTAGCAAGTGCTCTCTTCATTTTTCTTCCAGAAGCACTGAAAAAATCCTTGGAAAACCCAAAAAAACAATGTTTCTGAGTTTTTCCCCTCACACTTTCACATCTGTAGAAAACACTCTATCTACAAATAGATCTAATTCAGTCAATTCTGATTCACTAGCTATGTTCCCCAGACCAGAGCTACAAGTGACCATACAAGAAGCTTTTTGATTTTATCCACAACATAAATTGAGTATAATTTGCACCAGGATCTAGCAGCCCTGTGCCCTATAACCTGCTTTTAAAGCTACTGTCAAGCTTTAATAAACCAGAATAAAAAGACAAAGGCCTCACATAGCCCTATGTTGTCTTGCTTTGCCTTAGAATTATGCTATCAAAAGGCAGTCCACACTCTAGGAAATTATTTGCATATACAGGATGTCACCTGACATATCTCATTATCTATTAAGCATCACACATAATTTGTGGCTTACTTATGGAAATTATTGGAGCTTGACTGTTCTGTGAAAACACACAGATTCTGCATCTCTGTTTATGGCATATACCACACAATCTGGATTATGCAAATGAGAGAGGGAGAGATCTGGAGAATTTTACTTGGGGCCAATGTTTACTCAGTTTCCAACCTCTATGATTTTACATAGACAAAGTGTTATTACTCATATAAATTTTCTAAGAATGAGTCACAGTTGATTAAGAATGAAGTTCAAGGAGGAAGGATGATCTGTGCAGTACCTGCAAAGCTTATCTGCATTTCAAGATAATTCTGTCCTTCTCTTCTACAGAGATTTTAGGCAGTGCTCCCTCTCTGATTAGATTTCAATTTAAAATGAAATACTAATAATCCAATTATGGTGCATTTAATATTTTGAACTTTGCTATGATAGCATGCTAAGAATGAATAATATAGACGATAAACCCTGAATACAACTATTATGAATACTGGAATTTTATCTTGGGTATAGTCTCTCTCGGTGGATGAAGGCTTGGGGTAGAAAGTGCAACCTATATAAATTTCTGTTCCCAGCTTCTTGCCACGGCTTCCAACCAGCTGATTTAAAAGAATAATGGAACAGAAATCCCCTCTGACACAGACATCCACCATGACCTTCATGGCATTAATGGGGAAGAGAATGAAAAACACACATGGCATATTTTCTACTCCAAGCCTCCAATTGCTTCCCACTATTTCCTTGACATCTCACAGCACTTGCAAGATACTTCAGAACTGTAGATAAGTCCAGAAACCACTTCCCTGGTTTGCAGAGGTTTCTGTTCTCTGTAGTTTTGGATTTTTCTGCAAGAAGTTTCCACTAATTATACTTGGCCCCACAGATTTGATCGATGCTCTGGAGGATCATATTCACAATTAGATATAAAGTGAAGAGGCAATCCAGAGGTTTGCCACAACTGCTGAATTAGGTAAACTATATATAGCTTTAATGAGGATTGTCTTGCAATTCACAGAGACAATCCTGACTAGCATCAATTCTAGTTCATTCAAATTAGATATCATGACAAACAATGGTTCTGAACTCAAGAAAGGGAAAAGATAATTAGAAAGAATGTTGGAAGCCCTGATAAGATTTCTGCTCCTTAAAACTGTTATTTGGAGTACTAAGAACAGGATCTGAATTGAGACTTTGTGTTAGCCACAATGCTACCCCCCCCAAAACAAATTGTGTAATAAAGTACATATTGAATAGAAAGAACACCATTGATGTTCTACACACACTTACTTGGGACTACACTCCCATTGTATTTTCCACTGTTTTTACTTAGACATTCATTCCATGCAAACATGCCTAGCATGCCAATAGCATCTCATAAGAATCTGTGTACTAGAAAAAAATTCAACATAATACATTTTTTTAAAAGCAATCATTGACCTTTAGGCTGCAATCTTTTTTTTTCTTGATATAATTTTAAGGCAAACAAAAACAACTAAATATATACAAAAACTATACTATAAGAGGAAATATAGTTAAAGAATTACCGCTTGCTTCCTAGTTATCATGAAATTGTATTTCAATTTATTCTTAATTATTACTAATTAAATAGGATTCAGATTTTACTCTATTACATCAATTTTCTTATTCTCCTAGTCCTCAAATCCACAAATCCTCTATTTATTTATATATTTATTTTTGAGCCAAAAAGTGCATGGCAGGACTTTGTTATGTCGAACACATTTGTTATGATGGCCAGATATGACATAAATGTGACTTGGCTGGGCCAGGTTTGGGGGGGGGCGGGGCGGGCTGTCTTAGCTGGCAAACCACCAGCAGGCTTGCCAGCCCAGATCAGCATTGTGGGGATAGGGGCAATGGTGGGATTCAGCAGGTTTGCACCACTTCGGCAGAACCGGTTGTTAAAATGATGCTTGTAAACAACCAGCTGTTAAATTATTTGAATCTCATCACTGGAACCTGTTGTTAAATTATGTGAATTCCACCACTGGATAGGGGTATCTGCTTCGGCTGTTGAGCTTGCAACAAACTCACAAGCCTGCACTGGCAGGGGGGCTACCTTGGCTATTGAGCCCACAGAACATTCACAAGCCCAAAGCAGCACTGGGTGGTGACTGCCTCAGTTGATGAGCCTGCAGCAGGCTTGCTAGCCCAGATTGGCACAGGTGTTTGTAAGGTGGGAGTGGGTGTCTGGACTAGTGAGCCTACAATGGATTTGCTATGCCAGATCAGGAGCAGGAGGTGGGTGACTGCCTGGACAGGTGAGCTCACAGTGGAATAGGGTGGCTGCTTGGTCTGGCAAGGCCACAATGTTTTTGCCAGGCCTCACTGGGAGCGGCAGGGTGGTGGTGGCCTCAGCTGGGGCATGAACCTGATAAGGCCTCTCAAGGAGCCAGATCCAGCCTCCAGGCTGCATTTTTGACATCCCTGTTCTGTGGGGTTTCCAGTTATCAATAAATTTAGATAAGTTTTTTTCCCCCAATCAAAGAAGAAAGCTTAGTCATTTCAGACACTTAGGCTGCAATCCTAAGGGCAGTTTCCAGGCAATGAATAATATGAGATTAATATTTTTAACAGACCTGCTTTTTATTTATTTATTTATTTATTTATTTATTTATTTATTTTTTATTTATTTATTTATTATTGCATTTTTATACCGCCCTCCCCCAGAGGGCTCAGGGTGGTGTACAACACTAACAAACAGACAATAAAACAAAATAAAATTAAATTAAGACTTAAAATGCAGCATTCAGCTATCAAACCCAATTTAAGTTTAAAATAGATGGCATCCGGATATTAAAACTCCTCTTAAGAGAAGGACAGTGGGAGCCTAGGAGCAGTGACCCCAGACCTTTGGCACTCAAAGTTAGGGACTACAATTTCCAGCATGGCCAATTGGCCATGCTGGAAGGGGCTGATGGGAATTGTAGTCCATAACATCTGGAGTGCCAAAGGTTCGCCACCACGGGTCTAGAGTGTTTCTCAGCCTGTTTGTTTCGGGCACCCACATCAGCAGCTGGTCTCCCCAAAGGCCCAGTGGAAAAGCTCAGTCTTACAGGCCCTGCGGAACTCATTAGAATTAGCTTAGAATTGTTCCCTCACTCATCTTAGTGCACTGACTTCAATGGACTCAGGGTATAATTTTATTTAGGACTGCATGGTCCATCTTCTACCAATTGGTGACCTAATGAGGCTAATGCTTAATGTGTCTTGAGATGACAGCAAAACATTCCTTTTTCCCCCCTCCACACATCTCCAAAGAGGAAGTTATTCAAATAATGCACATTACAACGTCTTAAATGGTTGTAAGAGAACAGAAGGCATTTTTGGTGGTAGAAAGTCTCAATAGCCCTGAAAATGCAGCAAAGAGAGAGGAGAAAATAAAAAACCTTTAGATATAATCATGTGGATCTTGGACTCTCACATTCAATCTGTTTGTGAATTAGGGACTTCTTGTCTGGACGTTCCCAGAGGGTTAGACTGGGAAACTGGGTTTCCTCAGTTCTTACTCTAAATATGGGAATGCCACAGGGCTGTGTGTTCACCTTTATTGTTCATCCTTTATACATATGATTGTACTCCTGTCTATCATAACACCATTATCAAATTTGCCGATGACACAACGGTGGCGGGGCTCATCTCTGGAGGGGATGAGTCTGCCTATCAGAGTGAGGTGGACCGACTGCTCTCATTGTGCAGGGAAAATAACCTGGTTCTTAATACTAACAAGACAAAGGAGCTTATAGTGGACTATAGAAGGAATAGCTCAGAAATTCAGCCCTTGACTATAAATGGAGATCAAGTAGAGCGGGTGGCTAGTTTTAAATTTCTGGGCGTTATGATTAAAGAGGACTTGACCTGGGGCATACAGACTGCCACGGTGGTTAAGAAGGCCCAGCAAAGACTGTACTATCTGAGACTTTTAAGGAAACAACAACTGAATGGAAAACTCCTGGTGTCCTTTTACCACTGTGCTATAGAGAGTGTCTCAACCTACTGCATCTGTGTATGGTTCTCCAGTTGCACAGTAGCAGATAGGAAGACGCTCCAAAGGGTGATCACTACTGCACAGAGGATTATCGACTGCCCTCTCCCCTCCTTGGAAGAACTCTATAATTCCCGAAGCCTAAAGAAAGCCCAAAATAATATGAGAGACCCGCCTCATCCAGCACACTCTCTTTTTGAACTGTTACCATCCGGCAGACGATACAGGTCTATCAAAACTAGGACAAAGAGGCTTAAAGACAGCTTCTACTCTAGAGCTGTGGCTATGCTAAACTCCGCGGCTTCATGTTGATGTGTTTGGGGCTGTATAGGGATGGGTGGAGGAAGGGGAAAGTGAAGATGGGGTATGAGTCTGAAATTGTGTGCATCGAGGAATGCTGCTGTAAGTTTCGTTGTGCGTGCACATTGACAATAAATGCTTATGCTTATACATTATCAGACAAGCTCAAGTTCAAGGAAATATTAAAAACTTTACATGGAAATAGTATTACCCTTTAAAAGATTTTAATTCAGACACTGAAAAATCAAAAGATTACATTTGCATGGCACCTATCTAGTTTGGAAGTATAATCAGAAGGAAAAGATGTATTTGCTTGCATTAGCATGAAGTTCTAAGATACATGTCAATTCAACCTACAGAGAAAAATTTGATTAGATTTATATTTTATTCTTCTAATATACAACAATGTTATTAACTCTCTAAAATTAAGCATTATCTATACCCTGTTCCACATAAAGACCTAAGTAAAACTGTAACTTCATCTGCCATTTCCTCCTGACTGCCCTCTATGTGCTCCTCGCCCCCCCCCCCCCCCATCGTTGTTAGTCTGGACCAGGCTGCAATTAGTGGGGAGCATGGAATATGTTGCCGGGGGGGGGGGGGGGTGCAGGAGAAAATACTGGATGAAGTTACAATTTTACTTAGGGAACAAGGTATAGCTACTGCTTTATGAGAAAACAGCAATGCCTCCCCCAAAAAGCAGGTGTTCCACTTTGCCATGAAGCTCACTGGATGATCTTGGGTCTGTCAAGTTCACCTCACCTAATGTATCTTATAAGGTCATTGTGAAGATAAGATAAAGAGAGCCATGGAAGAAGGTAGGATAAAAACAAGATAAACAGTTTGTAGTGGCAGCTTGTAAACTGTAAATGCTTAGGACTTCAAAAATTATTTTACATGCCTGAAGATTTGTAGAGAAGTAGTAAAGGAAAATGAATACCTAGCTTTTACTCTGTTCATACACATAGCTAGAGTGGATGGTGCTTCACCTCCTCCTGGCAAGACACACATCAATTTTATACAATTAAGTCCTATGTTCACATACTGTGATGAGATGATGAGATGTTTGAATTAAACTTTTATTAAACATGAATTAAACTTTTATGTTTGATCAACTGCCAAACTAGAATCAGAAACCACAGCCTTCATATCTGGATATAAATAAATTCCAATATCATACCCTTCCAGTGTTATAATATTATCTGTATTATATTATCTGCTCAAATGGTATAGTGCAGGGGTAGGGAACCTGCGGCTCGAGAGCCGCATGCGGCTCTTCTGCCCTTGCACTGAGGCTCCCCGAGCCGAGCCGCCAGCTCCATCCTTGCCTGCCCTGCGGGCAGCAGGGCAGGCGCACCAATTGCCCACGGCCGGCTGGGCCCTGCAGGCTTCCCTCTGCGCCCGGTCCGTTGGAGGCCGGGGCAGGCGCTTTCCCGGCAGCCGGCGAGGCTGGGCCACGGCTTCATCCTTGCCCACACCTGCAGGCAGCAGGGGCGGGGCCTGTGCAGCGGCCCGGCTGGGTCGCCCCATGACCCTCTCACCCACCCCGTTTTAAATGTCAAAAATTATTTGCGGCTCCAAGTGTTTCTTTTCCTGTGGAAAACGGGTCCAAATGGCTCTTTGAGTGTTAAAGGTTCCCTACCCCTGGTATAGTGGTTGTACTGATAAGAAAATAAATTTCCCAAAATAAACAAACTGTGGAATCCTCTTCTCTGTAACAAAGACACATTCCACCATGTCTAAAAGGACATTCCAAACATATAGGAACAGAGAAGTCAAGCCATGGTCAGGAACAAAAACAGGTTTCTTCAAGCTGTGTTTGAGAACAATGTACATGAGAGGCTTAAGTCACAATTCCAAAATGAGACCATTTTCAACTGGATCTCTAAGGAGATAGTGAAAAGAGTCTATGCAAGTGCCAAGAGAATCTCCTCAAGAAAAAAGATTATCAGACAAACAAAATCATGTGCTTCTATGAGTCACTGCCTGAACTGGTGTGGTTACATGGCTAAGTATGAATGTTGCAACTGAATCCTGATAAGATGGAGGTAATACTGGTTGAGAAGGCTACTCTGAAGAACATTGCACTTCCCAGATTTGACGGAATTCAGCTGACCTTTGCCATATCTGTGACGAGCCTAAATAATATTCTGGACTCTTGCTATTGCTGATTAAGCTAGTTGATTCAGCAGTAAAAACTGCTTTTAACCATCTCCATGTAGCCTGGAAGATGGCTCCCTACTGTGATACAGGAAATTGGGCCTAAAAATTGTATTTGATATTAAATATATATAATGGATCTATATAGCCAATGTGACCAAAGATTCAAGAAGGTTTTCTCTCTAGGCCAAGTCTTAGCAGTTAAATTCTGGTAAAAGCTACACAAACTATGCAGTTGAGTTTCCCGCATTTGGGGAAATTGCAGGGGTCAGCACACCCGCAATGGATGAGCCTCACCCTGGGAAAACCTCCTTCGTGATCAAGGTGTCTCCCTTGCCAGGTAAAAGCTCATCATTAAAGAACGTATGGTACAGCGTGGCACATAGTTCAGAGGTCAGAAGTCAAAGGAGACATAAAACTTGTAGGAACAGTGAAATTGTATTTTAATGAACACTGAAATGATAGTGAGATATATGAAAAGTATGCATAAATGTAGTCTAGTAGGCTCACATATAGAGATCGTTATAATCATTTTTTAATATTTTAAATGAATAAGCTATACGTTTGTTAAATCTTCTTACACTGGAGAAGTCTCCCTCTTGGTATACTAATCCCTCAGGAATTCAGGTGTCTGTCTTGAGAAAAACCAGACACCCTAGATCTTGGAGAAATATGATAATACTGGCTATGTATGTATGTAAGGGGAGGGATTTGAATTGTGATGTATGTATTTTTGTATCTATAAAAGATGGAGATCTTTGTCTGGCTGGGTGTGACTCTCTTAGAGACCACCCTGTAAATAACACAGTAAAAATTAAAATTTCTTCCTTAAAGCCTGAATCTTTGTTATTTTTACTTCATCAGCCTTTCAAAAAGTAACTGAGTGGGGCTAAATATAGATTATAGCCCCACACTACCTTGACAAAGATGATCTGGCTATGTGGACTTATGTTATGGTGACTAAACTGATGTAATGTACTGATGTACATCTAAACTGATGTAATGTACTCTACACAGGTCTGCCTTAATGTCAATCCAGAAATTCCAGTAGGCACAGAATGCTGCAGCTCAGTTACTACTGGAAACTAGGCAGTGTATGAATATGACACCCATTATGCAGTTATTCCATTAGCTACTTATCTACACATTACAAAATTCTCATGTCTGCTGGAGAACAACATTAGGACTTTGTTATCATCTGTGCAATTTAGGTTCTGGGATGGCTCTTCTGCATTTGCAATTACAGCACACAAAGATAAGAAAATGCAGCCTTCCCTGCAATGTTTTCATATCCTCAAACTGCCCCATGAAGCTGCCGTTGGCTCTATCGTAAAAATCATGTAACTTATGTGGCTACATGTAGGCTTCACAATGGGGCATGATATAAGTATATAAAATTATGCATGGGGATGAAATAGGATTTAAAATAACTTTTTCTCCCTTTCCCATAACACTAGAACTTAGGGGCACCCAGTGAAGCTGATGGGCAACAAATGAGTAATTCACATGAACATAGTGATGATATCTTTAAAATGGGGTGGGCAGGCGGAGATAAACAGATTCACGGAGTATAGGTTCATTGATGGCCATGGTATGTTACAGTGAAGTCTTGCTGCATTGGCTTGAAGGCTGCTAGAAGAAGAGAGTAGTAAAAAACAATAGAATAGAAAAAGGTTGGGAATGGTCTTAAGGCTGGCTATAGACTGATCGACACACATAAAAGAGGAAGATAGAATTTAAAAGATACAGGATAGCACAGATAACCTAACTAATCTTTTTCTCCTCTGGAGACAGGAAAAGAACTGAGGACCAAAGGGCAAATCCACTTCAACAGGAAGGAGGCAGGAAATGAATCGTTTCCTGCCTCCCTGACTGGACAGTGGGAATCACCCACAAGATGTCCTCCAGCTCAGGGAAGAAAGAGAAATCCTCTGAATAAATGAAAATATCTGCTATTGCCTAGTAATGAATAATATACTGATCTGAGAAACAAAAGGAGGTTGAAGAGGAAGAAGAGTGGGGATCAAATAATGCTTTAGATTTTAAGCCAGTGTTTGCTTGACAATTGAATGTAACAGTGAAGGAAGAAAGGAATATGCTACAAAGCTGAGCTATCCATGGAATGGACATGCAAGTTCTCAGTGAGCCTTCAATGAAGATATGGCAGCATATTTGATATCATTTTGCCGAATGCTGGGCAAGACAGAACCATTGGAACAGCAACAAGAAAGCTGAATGAGAAGTGGGTAAATTAAGGGCAAGATGACTTTGCAAGGCAAGATAAATGTAATTTGCCTTAATAATGGGAACCTTAAATTATGTCTCACTGTGCAATCCAAATTTGCTGGGGCAGGGTGGGGTGTGTGGAGGCTGAAGCCACACTGGAAGCAGAGGAAGGGTTTACACCAGGGTTCGCATCACCACTGCCACGCCACGTAGAGGTATGGATGCCTCTGCTGAGGGACTTACCAGAAGCTGGGCCTTGAAGCAGCTGGACACCACCACAAATGCCTGCGGCAGCATTCTAGGAGACATTCTGAGAGCATTCCTGCAGGCGCAGCCAACTTGTCGGCACCCAATCCACTTTTGGCCCAGGAACACCTCCTCCCAGCGACAGAGACTTATGCATCCGAAAAGCATAGCATAAATTGTTCAGGAGAATAGGCTACCCAAGGACAGGTAGCCCATGACACCAATTGCCCCTTTGGAGATGGCACCTCAGCACTGTCTCTGGCAGCTGCTTTACTCCCTGTCTACTCTTTGGATTAGACTGTTAATCTGGCCTGTTGCTGAGATGTTTCTATGGATTGAAACTAGCATCAATGATCAGCAATACACCCAGCTATTCTCAACACTTCTCTTCCAGAGTAAGTTTAATTGTTCTTTTACTGAATGCCATTCATGCAAAACTAATCTGTATATAACTTATCTGACTGACACTAGTATTTCAAAAGGTCAGTTAAAACAGAAAGCTATCCTCTGCCAAAATGATCTTTTCAGTTATTACTGTTTTGCAAAATACTTTACAGGACTTTTTCATATGACCAATCTCAAATAAACAATTGAATTCATCTGCTTGGAAATCTTTAGTCTGTTCACACCATAAGACAGTTGTTCAATCGCTGAGCTAAAGGAAAAGTGTATGCAGTCCAAAAACATGACAGTGACAATTATAGGAAACATGATAAAAAGCTGTGGGCAATAGTTGCTGGCAGCTGCAACTTAGACCTTCCACTGATATAGTTACTCCACTCACTGCGAAAACTGACTTTAAAAAAGGCATAGCTGACTATCAGATCCAGAGAATATAATGATCATACTCAGCTAAGCAATTAGGTCAAACTTTGCTCTTTAAATTACTGAGGTCAATGAAGATCAAAAAATGCATAAATGGAGAAGAAGGTTTATTCTTATCCTCAAAAATTTTTGGGGATGCAAGTGGTCTAAAGGCATAAACACAAAGGTGTTTGTGAGAGAACAAGTTCATGATGTTTCCTATACTGAGCTTACAGTGTTTGGACCTTTGGACACTTGTCTACTAACATGATCCCTCACTTCTGATAAATTTCTAACCACCACAGCTAATGGAAGAACAAATATCTGCTAGAACATTATTTTAAAGAATACCAGCTATTATAAGCACAATAATACGAGGATTAAGACAAAGTTCATGGTTTCATTGGAAAATATTGGCAAACAAAATGAAACTACAATTTTTTTTCTTTCCAAACCTGGCTTAAGGTACAGTTAAGAAGAAAAACCACAACAGTTTCAGTGAATATCTAATGTATATCCTTGTGATATGAAAAAAAAAATCCCTATTTTAAAATGACATTATCTTTGAAAATAGGAAATAACATGTAAAACATGATGTAATTCTTCTGGCAAATGTCAAATAATATTAAGAATGAAAAGGAATTTGTTTTGCTGTGCATTCGTCTTTCAAGAATTTGTATGGTTCAACAAATGGGCCCATAGATTTCTGATAGTCACACACATACAACAACTACATGAGCTTGCCTTATGAACAAACACTTTCTGTGCTGTAATGTGTGCTTTAGAATGGAGTTTTGACCTCTATGGACTTTAAATTTGGGTTAACATCAAGATGAGTAAGATATATAGCACTAATAACTGGGACACATGAGACATTAGGAGGTTCCTTCCACTACCTGGATGGAAAATACACTTCAGGCCTAATGTACTTAACATGGCTGTTAAGCAGCTTGGTATAGTAGAGCCAGCATGGTATAGTGGTCAAAAGCAGCAAATTTTAATCTGGATATGTGGGTTCAATTTCGCACTCCTCCAAATGAAGCTTCCTTAGGGGCTTTCCACACTGACAGAGTTGTACTGGTTTCTATCTAGGTTCACCTCAGTGTATCCGCACTGCAACTGAGCTCAACGTTGTTTTGTCTCAGCCCCTCAGAACTGCGACATCCCTGTCACAGTTATGAACTGCACCTTTCTGCTGGAACAAGGTCGATACTGCTTCGAAGCTTCGAAGTGCGGATGCATCGAAATGACACCTCATCCGTTCAACCAATCAGGAGCCGCTTTTGTGGCATGCGCAGAACGGGAGAGTCGTGGCGGGCATGTAACTGTAAACTGTGACAAAAAAAAAGAACGCTCCCGTTTCCCATGGTAACACAAACTCCAATCACGATCGAGGAGCGAAACAGGCACCAAGATGATCCCGCCAACTATGGCTCATTCCGCACATGCAGAATAATGTACTTTCAAACTGCTTTCGGTGCTCTTTGAAGCTGTGCGGAATGGCAAAATCCACTTGCAAACAGTTGTGAAAGTGGTTTGAAAACGCATTATTTTGTGTGTGCGGAAGGGACCTTAGCTCAGTTTCAGGGGGCCAAGTAAGTTGCTGTGCGGACAGCCTGGAATCGCCCCCCACTGAAGGGAACCGAGTTGACCTTAGCTCCTTTCTGTAGTGCGGAAAGCCCCTTTTAGAGACCTTGGACCAGTTATAGTTTTTTCAGATCTTTCAACCCATGCAGAGGCAGGCAATAGGAAACCACCTCTGTTTGCCTCTTGCCTAGAAAACCCTACAGGGGCGCCATAAATCAGCTGTCACTTGAATGACGCTTCACACACACACAGGCACACATTTAAAAATCAGAAACGAATGGGAATGCAACTACAAACACATCAGCATTTCTCTGTGACAACCTAATGGATTCCCTGTTCACTGCTAACATGATCGATGGTCTCTACCAAGGGACCACCAACTGGAAAAGCATTAGGGACCCATATCAGGCATACAGACATTATATTAATGAGGCTTTTTCTGCTGTGAAAATACTCAATTTAACAGTTTGGTTTCAACATATTTATACATATTACACCCCAAACATACACATAAATGTGTTAATTATTCTGGGTCTACACAGTGAAGTCCCCTAAAGTCTTAAACGGGAATTAAAATAGTTGTAACACCCAAAGTTAATAACTGCAAAATGCAACTATCATAACCATACTTAGCTTGATGAACAGGTCACTTACGTCAGGGTTCTCATAACCTGATAAGGTGATTCGTTACGATATTCCTATTTTACAGATGGCAGAAAAACAGAGGGAACTTTATACAAAGTCTCTCATCAAAAGCTTTAAGTGACTGGCATAAATGGCTGATTTTTCTACGGCTCAGTAACTGCAAAAAAAACAACAAAGCAGCAAATATACATAGCCAATTTCATTACAGCAGAAGTATAAGGAAAAAATAGTTTCAAATATCATTGAATTATTCAACATCAAAAGATTCCAAGCAGATACTGGACTGATCTGGCAGATTCCTCAGAAAGCAGAAGCTATAGGCACATGTGCCTTAACTCTATCTATGGTATTTACTTAATACCATACTTTCCCCCCCAGGTATGCCATAAAATAGCAAACCACCTCTGTTGGCTAGTTTTTTCCCCAGGTATACCATAAAAAAAAGAGGGGATTGTCTTAAATTTGCATTCATGTTACAGTTATGTCCAGTACTAAGAGCTGGACTTGAATCCAGTAGCACCTTAGACACCAAACAAGATTTTTGGGATATAAGCTTTTAAGAGTCAAAGCTTTCTTCACTAAAAATCTTATTGATCTCTATGGTGCTACTGGACATTAGTTCTTCAACTGTATACTCATATGGCTACCCTCTGACAACACTCGAAAAACTGTTTTGTGTACAACTTTTTGGGCTAAGGGTTATCTTGCACTTAGGGCTATTTTCTTTTGAGTAAATATGATACCTGGGCGTACCTGTTTCTATATAGGGATGATACGCTCTTCCCTTCAGATCGTAGTCTAATGATCAGAGCCTATTGCTGGGCAGAAAATCAGATAGCAAATGGCTTGACATTCAGAAGAATTCATCCCTCCATATCCTGTTTGTTCCTGTTTTGTTTATTTCTTTCTATATTGTAAACTGTGTTGGGTCCTCAGTGGGGAAAAAAGTGAAAAATAATTAAATGCAAGTAGGAACCTTCAAGGACTTGGGGGAGGAATCTCATTCCCCCACTATTTCTTCTTTCCCTTTCCTGAAAGCCATCATGGCTTTTCTCCTTCTCCTGACTCCTCCTTTCCATAGGTCCCAACTTTTGGCTGGGATCAGTTCTCCAGGGGAACTGATCTCTGTTACCTGGAAATCAGTTGTAATTTCAGATGATTTCCACCCCCATCTGGTGGTTGGCAAGCCTAGTTCCCATGTCGGAAATGGCTGCTTTGGTGGATGAAATCTATGAGATTATACCTTCCTGAAGCCCTTACCCGCCATATACATCACCCTCCCCAGATATTTCCTTACCGAGAATTGGTAACCTTCTCTCCTTCCCACCCAACAGCCAATTTACCTTTATCTGCTCCTCTGTCACCAGCTTTCCCTCTCGCCCTGCCCCTCCTCTATCTAGGAAAACAGTAGGCCCAATTAAATGGTGCCAGCCACATGGCCAGGTCCACTTGCATGGCAGGGAACAATCAAGGACTTGTGGACTGATACTTTACTTTCCTCTCGCTTGCTCTCCCCATACTATTTCCTTTTTCTTTCTCATGGCAATCCCCATTTCCTCTCCCCTTTCCCTGCCTCATTCTCTCTATCTCAGCCTTTCACCAACCTACATTTTATCTACTTCCTTTCTTCAGCTATATTTTCATTTACTTAATCTATGCCCCACCTTTTTCTACAGTGGAGATCAAAGCAGATTACAATGTTCTTCTCCCCTCCTTTATAGCCACACAACAACTATGTGAGAAAGGTTAAGCAGAAAGTATTTGATTGGCCCAAATTCACCAATGAGCTTCTATATAAGAATGGGGATTAGAATCTGGGTGTCCTAGAACTGAATCTGAAGCTCTAACTGTTAAAGCACATTGGCTTTCATAGGGTGGCTGCTGCTGAACAGTAGCAAGCAGCCAGACCTAGCTGAGTCATGCAAGCCAAGTGGTACCAAATCACTGAGAGCTTGCTGGTGGGACCTAGAAATCTCCCGAATTACAACTGAACTCCAGATGACAGTGATGTACTCTAGGAGAAAATGAATGCTTTGGAGGGTAGACTCTGACATTATATTAGGTTGAGACCTCTTTGCCCTCCTCAGAATTAGATGCAAAATCTCCAATAATTTCCCAACCTGGACTGGCAACTCTAGATTTGACAGGAGTGAGTCCTCCCTCAAAGGCCAAAATAGGCCTGGAAAGCCCCCCCCCCCCTTTCTTTTACTCACAGAAACTGAAGCTGGGAATACTATATTTGCTTAGCAAACAGCCACTGAGAAAATCCATTGCTTAAAATACAGGCACTCTTTTCAGAATTTTTGGGTTTTCTAAACCATCCTCTGTGTGTATGTGCGTGGTTTCACATTTTTCTGCAAACCTTTTTAGGCTTGTAGAAGGATCTGTCTTGCCTGTTCACAGATCTAGTCACCAAATTTAAGTATCTGAAATTTTCATCAACTTTACTATTAGAATATAAAATATTTAAAATATATTGCCTCTATTAATTGGGAAACTCAAGACAATCTTTTAAAACTTATAGGGAGAAACTATGAATATTATTATTCCTCTATAAGTAGAGCAACATCCGTAAACATGATATGTCAATTTAGATAACCTGTCAAACCACTTAAGCTTCCTTTAGCAGTGCTTGGTGAGAGGAATGAATTCAATTCATGTCAAGGCAGCACAAACAGCACAGCTCCACCTATACATTTGTGCACTTTTGTCCACATATCTGAGGTACACCTCACATAGGCTGTTGTACAGTTGCCTGGTCAGTGCATTCCTTTTGCACGTATTCCCTAACCTGCAAATACTCCAGTCATTCAGCTTAAAACCAGTACTACATCATAGCCTTATTTCTCTGTTACAACTGTTAATTCCATTGAAATCAAACAATTCCATAGACACTTAGTGATAATGCACCAATAGAACTGATTTCCCTTTTGCATAAATTGTTGTTGTGTTGAAAGCAAATGTGGAGTTTCAGATCCTACCTTTTCCTTATATTTAGTTGACAGCTTTAGACAAGTTACCATTCTCTAATGATAAATATAAATTAGGGAGAAATACAAGATTGTAACTTGTGTGTCAAAGATAGACGCTTTGGAAACTTGTGATGTTTTCTTTCAGGAGGGTGAGTGTCAGAACTTTGGTCAAGTTGCTCAGGCTGTGAAATGTTTCTGTCTCCTTTAATTGGAGGGCACTGTTCTGATTAGATGCTGTTTCACCTGTTTGATGTTGTGAGAACGAGCAGGGAGTATTAGCTATCTATCTCAGTCTCTCAAAACATTAAAGAGATGTTGTGATTATCTGTGTCAGGTTGGCCCAAGTCACTAATTGGCTGACGTGTAAGTATGACCAGAAGCTTGGCTCTGGAAAGTTCCATTTAAATGTGGCTCTAATTGGTTGAATTAGATTCACCTCTTACTATGGGGCCAGTTGCTATTCTATTCTGAACCCACGTGAAATGCTGCAACTTATTTTTGACATGCTTGTTGGAAGAAATTAAGGCCATCGCTAAATGCTTCAAGGACTGTGCTAATATTTGCATATTTGTGAATGTTTTATCCTGTCTCATGTTTCAGCTAATCTTCTGCTATTTATGCAGACGTTATTATTCATGCTGAAGGACTTTTCATGCTGAAGGACTTTTCGTGCTGACTTTTTTATTTTTAAATAAAACTTTTAAAAACATTATTTGGACTGATGTGTGTCCACTTACTGTCAAGAACCCATGCGAGCCGGGTGGCAAAAGCCTAGGCAGTTTTTCTTGACCGTGATCATTACAATTCTTTAATTCTAAGAGTACATATACAATTCTAAGACTGCATCTCCACACCACTCTTTCCATTGAACTGCACTGCACCAGCTGGCTGTAAATCAACCAATGAATTATGGGCAAGAAGAAAATATCTCCCCAGCGCATCCTGGGAAACAAGGACCTATATCAGTGGTGTCGAACCTTTGGCACTCCAGATGTTATGGACTACAATTCCCATCAGCCCCTGCCAGCAATTGGCCATGCTGGCAGGGGCTGATGGGAATGGTAGTCCACAACATCTGGAGTGCCAAAGGTTCGCCACCACAGACCTATATCAACACTATATCACTACATGATAAACAGAGGTTCAGCATGTGGCTACCTGGAAAAGGTCAGAAACATTGGCAGGGGGAGAAAGAGGTATATTCTGCCCACCCACAAATGGCTGCCTATTTGCCTGGCCACTGCCACCAGTCTAGTATTTTCCAGAACAGTCACAGTAAGTATGGTGGGATTTCAGATTGCTTTTATGTGGTATTCTGTGCTCAAAGTAGGATTTGGAGTATTCAAAGATACTTTTTAATCAGAAAAAAGGCTAGATTTTCCTGAACTAAATTCCAAGTGACCATCAACATTCATTTACTTTTACAAGATCATTGTTGTCCTCAGGATGATGGCTGCAACAAAGTTATGAGGCTTCAGTACAGTATTAAGGCCAGTGAAGGAACTCAAATATGGTTCACAGGATTGGCTTCTAATGTATCCTTTTTTTTCTGGTCACATCCAGCCTTGTCTGATTTGTTTCCTATATCAGCATACATGTATATGTCTGTCTGTCTGTCTGTCTGTCGAGAGATGCATGTGTGAGAGAAACAGAGACACATACAATTTTGCAAGTCTTTCCATGTACATGAGAATTGAAGGAGAAAAAAGAAAAAAGGCTTACTCCATCTCAAAAGATACATGCATCTTTCTAGAAACTTCTAAGTCAATAGAAGAATTAAGCACATAAAATCCCTGTAGCATGTGATACAGTTGCATTCTTGAGTTGCTCCCTGTCCTGAGGTTTCTATGCAAGTTATTTTATGATTTCAGATAGTAGTATGGTTTGTATTAAGTTTATCTATGGTAGCCTAATATCCTGTATGATATTACTTGGGGGCAGCAACTTATAAACTCATTCTGAAGCTTAGGGAAGGAGCATATTTTATGCCAGCTCTGTCCTGTTGATCCATCAAACTCCACTGATGAGGACAAGGTAAGATGGGTAGAGCCATAGTACCACGCTTTTAGTAAGAACCAGTTACTGCTTGTCTCTTAGAAAACAGGTTTAATCCCTGACACTAGGATTGCTGTTCTGAAGTCACTAGGAGAACAGCACAGGCATCTGGATAAGACTTTCAGTGATCTGACAGAACCATCCTGCTCTTGTGCTGATAATTTCTCTGTTGTTGATGAGATTGAGATTCACAAGGTATGAGAACCTTAGAAGGAACACCTTTCTCAAGTGATGAGCTGATACACAGCTAGAGTTGCAGGGGAGGCAGGTTTTTGGTAATGGGAGATTCAGTCATTGGGAATACAGAGGAAAGGATCTGTGACAGATGATTTGCCTGCCTAGTGTGATGGTTACTGACCTCACATGCAATCTAGACAGGCTGGTAACTAGTACAGTAAAGAAGTCTGTAACCGTGATACACATCAGCCCTAATGACATTAGAAAATATAGCAGTGCAATCCTGGGGGAAAAATTTAGATTTCTAGACAGAACAGGTCCACCAATGGGTATTAACCATGTTAACGAAAGGGAAACTCCATATCCACAGGAAACAAAGTCTGAATATCAATGCTAGTAAGCAATATCAAGGAAAGGCCTTGGCCTCTCTCCTCTGTTGACTCTCTTGGGCAACTGGCTAGTTGCTTTATGAAACAGAATGCTAGATTATATAGAATCATCATGGAACCTTTTATGTTCTTATGTAGGGAAGAACACACAATCTAAAATAAAGAAATCTCCTTATTACAAACTATCTCTATCTTTAAACTATCTTGTCTTTAAAAGAATCCAAGGAAAACAGCATACTTTAGCTGAATCTTCCAGCAAATACTAAGCTACTGTTGGACAAGTGTGAACCTCTCTGGCAGCAGTCCAGCCCAAAATCCATGAAAAAAAATTCAAGACAATTTTCAGTTTCTTAAAAAAATATTCATTTTTATTTTATTACATTTAATTAATACATTTTAAGATAATATTAAATATAATAAAATAAATATCATAAGCTTATTATATCATAAGCTTATTTTTCACATGTATCTCTCTTCAGAGACAATCATCTGTTCTCCCCTCTCCTAGCCAACAAAAGCGAATAGATACTTGCAAAACTAATAACAAAATGACATGTTTACCCTAGATCTATGTAAAATAGCTATAGCATTTCATTAGTATGTTGCAATTCACAATTGAGTCATGGGTTTACCAAAGACAGGAAGGAAGCAAATACAGAACTAGATAGCTGAATCTTGATAAGTTTATATAAAAGTTAAAACTAATATACCTTTTTTTGTTTTGCAGGTTTGCCGTTAAGCATTGAAAACCATTGAAGCACAGAACTTCTCTGAAAGTAAGCAATATTACCTGTGACAGAGTTATCCAAAAAAAGTCATCACAATGAGGATTAATTGTTTTGCTCAACAAAAATAAAAACTTCAGAACAATGCAACAGTGTGGCAACTATATATAAAAGTAGTTGAAACAACAAAGAATAACAGAGAAACTACAGAATGGTCTATTTAAAATGCACAGTCACACAGCTTTTAAACCACAGGAAAACTAAACCAGGGGTAGGGAGTGGGGGAAGGACAGACTTGTGTTTCTATTTCATAATAATTTCCTCTTCAAATGGAACTGAAATCTACTTTGGCCTCATGAAATCATACACTAACTGATTGCTTATAACATCTGCTTAAGAGATAAACAAAGGACAACTAAGCATGATCTTTTAACATAGATAATGTGGCACATGAATGGTTTACATATTAATCTCGAATAATTTATTTGTAAGTATTGATTTCAATGGAACCAAACTTTGTAGCAAAACGTGTGGCCCTTGCAAACTTATGCTTGATATATGTATGTATGGCCTCCTTTCCTGATCGTGGTCATATGCAACAAGCTCTGGGGACGGGCAAAAACGCCTTGTCCCACGAAGGGAGCTGTTCAGGCAGGGGAGCAGCGCTGAAGCTGCCATTTTCTCCTGGACCTCAGCCTTAACTTGAAGGCTTGAGGTTTACGGAAAACGGCAGCTTCCAGCTGCTGCCGTGCTAACAGCTGGAAGGCGCCATCCCTCCCCCCTGTGACCGGTTGACCTACCATCTCTGGGGCCGTCCGGCGCGTCGCCGAGGCCTGGGGACACGCCCCCTGCCCTGCGATGCCAGAGCGGTCACACAGGGTAGGGGGGCGTGTCCCCTGGCCTCGGCGATGTGCCGGACAGCCGCAGAGACGGTAGGTCAACCGGTCACAGGGGGGAGGGATGGCACCTTCCAGCCGTTCGCACGGCAGCAGCTGGAAGCTGCCGTGCGAACAGTCCCGGGGGAGGGGGGGTTGGGTTGGCGTCATGTACGCCGACCCAACCCCCATCGTGGCCATGCGGAAACGGCCACAGTGAGTGAGTGTGTGTGTGTGTGTTATTAATAGTATGCCTTTCACACCTGGACTCAAGGCAGATTTTAAAGAGTGAGTCAATACAATTTACAGTTAAACAGTGAAATAGGATTAGGATTGTAGAACCAATCAGAAGTCTAAAAACAGAATTTAAGCAGTGCATGAGCATTAACATGATACAACAAATGATGCAAGATTCCACATTACGATCCTACTTTCAACAGGCAGCACACAATAGTATAGATGACTTCATAATAATTTGTTCAAGTAATGTTGGGAATCATTTAGTACTGTGCAAGTCTGTTGCCTGTAAAGAAAAGCCTTCTTGAATAATTCAGTTTTGCATAAGTCATGTGTGATCTGGTCCCCAAATACAGGTTGGGCAATTCAACAGTGATTCACTTATTTAATCCTTGCAAGTATGCTTACTCTTTGCCCATAGTTAAAGGTTCAAATTCCCAAGTCATTGTAGGACAACAGCAAAACACAGACATATATTGTTTATATCACCATGTTTTGTTGTTGTTGTAATGATTGGGATTGCTCCTAGCAGTTGGACTATCCAACTTGGGATCTTTTGGAGGCTTCATGTCTGGTGCCCCTCTTTATGTGGAATGCATCAAGAACTACATCTGCTAGAGTGGACCCTATTCTTCCTGCAGTTTCTGCAGCTAGAGAATAATGGTGCATAATATCATGACAATATTGATTTGATCCATTTAAATTTAAATATTAAGCCAATACAAAGCTTAATATTGGCAAGAAATCTTTTTATGGAGGGAGTCTCAGGAAAAAATGGAACAAGGAGCTAGGCTGCTGTATTTTGCCAAAGCAATTGGATATGGGCTTAAAGTCGGTGTGGTACAGTAGTTGAGAGTGTTGGACTGGTATCTGAGAGACCCACATTCAAATCCTCACATACCATGGAAGCTCACTGTGTGAACTGGGAGGGCCATTAATACTCTCTCATTTGAACATACCTCACAGGGTTGTTGTGAGGATAACATGGAGAAGAGGAGAAAGACGTAAGCTGCTTTGGGGAGAAAGGTGAGATTTAAATGAATTACATGCATACAATTTATACCTGCTTTCCCCAGGAATACTGAGACTTGCTTAGCAAAAAAATAGTTTAAAATATACTGGACACCATGGTGACTCTTTATGAAAGGACTGACTAAAGTGTCTTTGCACTGTAACTCACAGCACACATGCCTTAAACTTATGCTTTGGGTATGTTCAGTCATTCAGCTTTTCTGGAAAGAAGTTACAAATCATATCAATTTTGCATTGGAATGTTTACTGATTTTTGAGAATGCTAACATACTTTTAAACTACCAGCTCATCTCTTGAAGGCTACCCAATGGTCAACTAAAATGGACCCTCCATGCCCTTACTACAGCTAAAAAGCTCATATCATGACACTGCAAAAGTAAGTGCCCACCTTGGTGAGTCAGTGGATTCAGGACCTTAGAATTATCAACATTCAAACATGCAGAACATGTATCACAATTACCTGTGAATTTATTTTTAGATATTTGAAAACCCTTTACAGAAACTTATATATAGATCAGCTACCACTGTTGTTGTTTTTCTCTATTTATATATATACCTTTTTTCTTTTTATTTTATCCTAATTTATTATGGCTAGGCAGGGGACAGTGGGACAAAAATATTATTAATAAATAAATAGATAGATAGTTGTTGGCTTTTGATTCTTTCCCTTGTTTTTTCTTTGTTTAAAAAGGAAGACTTTAAAAAGTGCATGAATTGTAGAAGATCCTTGGTTTAATGCTTGGAACTTTAACTGAAAGTCCCTCTTCAGAAAGCTTTCTTAACATACTAAATTTAACTTGACCTATTAAGTCCTGTTCATCTTATACCCTCTGAGTTATACTGCATGTATACACTATGTTTTGACTATATGATCCTGAATATGATTTGCTTAACTATTTTTCCAGTATTAACATGTCCAGAGCAAACTACTACTAAAAAAATCAGGATCAATATACTGAAGATGAAAAACTAGCAACTTTGTGCTGAACATTAGCAGCAGTTAGTAAGTAAAACAAAGCAATGCTGGTTGTTGTTTTAAATACTTTTATCACAAGCTAAAGAATTTGATACAGTACTTTAAAACATTCTGGCCTCCTTTCTTATCTGTGACTATGTTTATCATAATTTTCCAGACACACATTACATTCTCCAACCAGTGTGATCTATAATCATGGAGTGTTTACTTTTACATTCCTGGTAAAATACTTTAAAATTCTTAAAATAGAGCTTAGGAGTTAGTACAAAGAATCAACTAGGCATGGATCATAGCAAATAACAGAATTGAAACAAACTGTGTTTTAGGTTAAAGATCCCATTTTAATTACTTCATACCTATGTATGATTTAAATCAGAAATAAAATGCAAAATGGTACGAATTCAGGCCTATAAAGCAGTTTCTGTATCTGAGTTCATTTTAGAAAGATGTGGATTTCTCTGGAATGGCCCACAGGAAAAATGCCCACCTTCATGAAAAAATGCCCACATGTAAAAAATACAACTAAAATAACAAATTACAAAGATATATGATATAATTAAAAAGAATAATATAAACAAAAGACCCAGTGACCATTACAAAGGACCACCTAACCCTAAAACAATTACCTAATAATTAAAACCTAATAATTAAAACAATATTTTTGCTACTAAATTTTTACCCATAACAAGAGAGGAGAGACAAATGAACTCAAAGCACCCTTCCTGTGCTTCCCCCCCCCCCCCCCCCGGCCCAGTGTAGAAGTTAAGAGAAGGTGGATTCTAATCTGGAGAGCCAGGTTTGATTCCCCACTCCTTCACCTGAATGGCAGAGGCTTATCTGGTGAACCAGATGTGTTTCTGCACTCCTACATTCCTGCTGGGTGACCTTGGGCTAGTCACAGTGCTTCGAAACTCTTAGCCCCACCTACCTCACAAGGTGTCTGTTGTGGGGAGAGGAAGGGAAAGGAATTTGTAAGCCACCTTGAGTCTCCTTACAGGAGAGAAAGGTGGGATATAAATCCAAACTCTTCTTCTTCTAGGTGACCAAATAAGGCACGAGGACCCAGGAAGAATAACAACAATTTATTAAAGAGGTCTAATTACAATAATAACTCAAGCAACATATAGTATGATGAGATCACTAAAGGCCAAACAAAAACTACACCAAACAAAAACTGACAAACTGAGTGCCTCATTTTTTACTCATTTCCTCTTTTTTGTAAAATATATCTCCCCCACTCCCCAGCATTACAGTAAGCTTGTATGGCAACTCCAGCTGTGCGCTGCCAGAGTGATGTAGGACACCACAAAAGGGTGTCTGCTCATGGATATATCCTTGCTTAACACACCAAATTTTGAATTAGCTACAGTGTGCATTTTCCGTGTGGGCATTTTTCTAGTCACCTTCTAGAACACATCAAAACATAAAATCTGCTGTTATATTCACAAAGCTATGTATGTCCAGCTTGCAAAAACTTCAGAACACACTAGTTTTGTTTATCAAAATGACCAATCCTCGTTAAAGGAAAAGTCATAGTATTAGAATTATATTTTGCATAGCAGTTTTAATGGTATAGCCTCAAAACCAGTAAATTCAAAAGGAACTCAATTTATAGAAATACTAAAACATTTATTTATAGAAATAGTAAAACATTCATTTATTTATAAAAATAACCAGAAAGGAAAATATCTCCTCTGCAACAATTCAATGTCAAAGATGAGAATAAGCATACAATTTGACTATTCTAGAAACACTGAATAAAAATTTTGTTCTGTATGCACCACAACACTTCAAATACATTTGTGCTAAAAGCCACAAGTATCAAAGTATCTGTCAATGATAGAGGTTAAGAAAAATATTTAGACCTCACATACTTAAAGTTCCATAAATACACAGAACAGTGTTACTGATATCATTTTAATGTCTTTTCTCAAAAACAATTTCACACATTATTTTGTAACTGGATTGGAACAGCAACGCAGACATTCAAACTACAGATTAAAGCTTCAACAATTGGATATACAGCCTGGTCCTATATTTGTTTCCATAGACCTCAACACTAAACAAAATTCAATGAAGGGTAGTTTCTATGGAGCACACCAACTGGATGTTTTAACATGAACAAAACAACATTAAAAGCAGAATTGTACCAGGTAATCAGCAGGAGGTCTGGGGGCATTGGGGAGAGGAAGCTGGGATAGCATGTTCATCTCTATGCTACTAAACCTGGATGTGATGTAGAGAGACTCTAGGAATCACTCTAAGGTTTTACCACATGGTTTTCAGCAATTCATGGAAACACTCTATGACACTTCTGAGTTTGTTCTGGAAATGATGTAGTAGCACACCTGATACCAATATTTTTCTTTATTTTCTGCCTCAAGGATGACTATTGGTACGAGGCATCCCATGATAATGGGAGGCTTGGTAGCCATACTTAAAAGCACACATGAATCTTAACAACTTCCAGTTTGAAATCTACACAGTACAATTTCTAAAATAAATTATGGGACTATGTATTATAATGGAATCTTTAACTATGATGCGTAGACGCATAATCAAAGGTTTTCGTGAAAAGATTTTGTGGTTCAGAGTGAAAATTTTACAGAATTGTGTTTGGAGCATGAAGAAACCAGGTTCAAACTTCTATTAATTCATAAAGCACTTTGAAAGGGTTACTGGCTAAAATCACATGACATGTCAGAAACACTCTCACTATTGTGCATAGTCTCACCTCTCCCTGCCTCCCTCCTTCCCAGTTTATGCAAATATACTGTGATACCCTCTCTGACATGCAGTGATTTATACTTATCACCAGATCACAGTGTGCGAATGACAGTTAACCATCATTTGATGTTAGCTCCTAACATAGCTTTATTTATTCCTTTAGATACTTCTATCATATCTTCTCATGTGCTTTCAAGGCAGATAACCATACACTATAAATAAACACAATGAAAGCATAAACTGACAATAAAATTGAAAATAAAATACAAAACCAAAGAAATCAACAAAAACCATAAAAGACACATAAAAGCACATTGCAAAGCAGTTGCAACTAAGGCACCACCAATCAGCTACAAACAGTGAAACCAAGAAGCAGAGGATTAAGGGCAAAACAAAAGCATACACCAATCATGTAAAAGCATACTGGAAACAAATTAAGTTTTGGTTGGGACCCAGAATATGTTCAAAGGTGCTAGATTCAGTAGAGGAGGAAGACATGATGCCAACGCTTGCCAACTGAGGCACTGTAACAAACTAAGATTAGCGATAATCAAGAAGTGAAAATGTAAGGAGGACTAAGAGGGCTGATATCTAAACTATGATATTGAATAATGCTTCAATAATGCTTGTCTTTCAACAAAACCGCCTGTTCTGGGCTGCTATAAAGGTAAAACAAAAATAGTAAAACACTTACCACATTGGAAAATTCTATAAAAAATACAAGCCTACATTTCATCTAAAAGCATTTTAAGAAATTATAAAAATTGAACTAAGATGTAAGCATACAAGCACTCCCTCAGAATATATGTTTCATTTAGCAATTAAGCTTGGAGATTTAAAAGCAAAAGCAAACTACAACTGCTAGTCAATGGTCTGGGTTTTCCATCATAAAGCTGTGGCACAGAAACAGCATTCTGAGCTATTCAACTAACAGGCTTTATGAAAGCTGTGTTAAACCTACACTGCTTAACGACTATAAATCTCCTGATCTGACATTTGGCTGGAACAGAATAATTGAACTCTGATACCTTGAAAGTGACTGATCTTCATTAAACTGAGGACAAATACTAGCCATTATCTGGATCTAGACACATTAAAACCAAGATGTGGCTGGATCGGTTATTAATAGTATGTGTCAGTTTTCAATTCTCCAAGTAAACTAACAATCTGCTATGGTTATTATTAGAACTTAGCAACAATCAACTACACATGCAAACCTGTCTTATGATGGATTGCCCAGAATACAAAACAGCAGCCCAACTGTCAATCTAAATCCACTAGCTTAAATTTATTTAATTCTACAAAATGCATTAACTTGGAATCACCTTTCTATTTTAATATCATCTGAATGTATATTTATGTGAGGTGAGGCCTCCTTAAAGCATAATAATTATCCCAGTAATTATTTGCTAGCTTTACTTTGCATGTGTTCTAGATACTGACTCCTTCAAGTTAGCAAAATATATTCCTTCATTTCTTGCATACAAGGAGTCATCCATACTAAATACAAATACACTTTAATCCAGTACAGCCTGTTCCCCTTCTTTCAAGTAGCATATGAATTTCCTCCACCTCCCATTCTGTCCAGTTCTTATTGTGCCCAATGATTCTTGTTTGTGAAGACATCAAATGCTGTCCCTCCAATAAGTACCTTCCAAGTTCCTCTCCGATCTCATAGTAATCATCCAGATTCTCTTGCCTGAAGACAGTCATGATAGCTGCCCCTCCTCAGAAAGACAACCTGACATTGACTGCACCACCTTTGCCTTTCAGCTCATCACCACAGCCACCCCAGTAGAATCCATCGACATGTTATGCATGGCTGCAAAAGCTCTGAAAAAGAGAGGGAGAAAGAAAAAACAGAAGGTTAATTAAAATGCCTGTATTTGCAAGAGGGGTGTGGTTACATGCACACTGCAACACAGACGCTCCATAGCGACTGGAGAATGTCATAATAAACCAAGGTTTCAGAATCACTGTAGTGATCAATCGCCAATCATACATGGCCACTGACAGGTTAAGTTTGCTCCCCAAGAAGCCCTGGATCAGCCTTGGCAATTGGACTACCAGCAAATGGAAGACTCGGGGGTTTTCACCCTGCCTCACATACATGAAGATCTCCTCTCCTCGTCTGCAAGAGCTGCAAAATGGAAACACACCAATCTGAGAGACCCAATGCTTCGCCCTAAAATAAAGCCTCTGCTGAAAAGAGACCGGGGGTGGGGGAGGGAGGAATCCGCCTTCACAACTCTGAAGCCTTGCCTCTTAATGCACGCCTCACCTTTTCGCCGCCGCAGCAGGGTCACCACAAGCCACCATTTCACCTCGGGAAGGCGCCTCCGAGCCGCACGGACGCCACATTCCTTAGCGACTCCCCCTCCGTTACCCGGTCAACTAGGACGTGCTACCAGGAGCAGCGGCCGCGGCTAAGGCAAACTACAACCTGCCTGCTCGCCCAGAGCCACATTTGCTCCACAAGGCAACCAGCCGGGGCATCCCCGCCGCCCTAGCGACACCCTCTCTCCTCGGCTCTCCGACCAGGCCTTTTGCATACCCACCCCTCCCTCTCTCCCGCGGCGTCGCCGGCGAAGGAGGGACGAGGGAGAGACTGGGAAGGAAGGAAACCCCCCTCCGCCTCTCCCCTCCACCGAGCTCTCCTGCAGGGGGATGGGACGGACACCCAGGAGTTCCTAACGCAGCAACCCTCCCCTGCTTGGGAAGCCGGAGAGCGAAAGAACACCCATCCCCCCCTCCCTTCAACCAGGCAGCGTTTTTCTTCCCCGCTCCCTTACCCAACCAACCAACCACCCGCCCTCTGGCTTGTTGCAACTCACCGGCCGCACTAGGAATCAGGAGGCGGCGACAAGCTCCCCTCGCAGGCGTCCTGGTTCTCCAGAGCCGCACCAGCGAGAGGGACTCCGGCAGCCGGCCAATGAGAAAGCGGCCGCATTCACACCCCTCCTTCTCCTCTCGTGACCTGCCCGCGAAAGAGGCGAGGGGGGAAAGTGCCAGGCGCGCGCACCCAGGCGCACAGGTGTAACGCTACGCCGCGGAAGTCCGGTGCGAATGCTTCCTCGCTCTGCAGAAGTAATAACAGCTTCGCACCCCGGGTCCTTCTCCAAACCATCTGACTGGAACAGCAGCAAGGGTTGGACTTGCAAATGCTTAATTGCCAGCAGTACGAGTGCTGGACGGTCCTTCTTGGGGTTGATGAATGGAGAGAAGAAAATGTGGTTCGCAGTGTGTAAGATCAGAGCCTTGCCGATCAACCCCGGTTCTGACTCTAAGCCCTGCCATTTCAGTATTTTGTCCTCCATTCTGTTTTGGCTGTAACTACAAGATGAGCTTTGCAAGAGATAAACTGCCTCGTAAACTGAATCGCCACTGTAATTCAAGGCAGTTTGCAATGTAAAATAACATTAATTAATTAATTATTAATTCCCATGCCATTAATTACCAAATTATTAATTACCATACCATAATTTACCATATAGTACCTCACAAGGGGTCTGAGTAAAAGCTGGATGCAGATTATTTTAAACGGATCCTCATGAATTCATATGATTTTTGCATTGAAATGAAATGAAACCATCATGAAACTATAGACCAGGGGTAGGGAACCTTTAACACTCAAAGAGCCATTTGGACCCGTTTTCCACAGGAAAAGAAAACACTTGGAGCCGCAAATAATTTTTGACATTTAAAATAAAGATAACACTATATATAAAGGGGTTTTTTTACCTTTTACTCCGCTCATTCTGAGAAGCGCATGGATGCGCCTGCAGGACGGGCAAGGATGAAGCTGGCGGCTCGGCCTTGCCGGCCGCCGGGAAAGCACCTGCCCCTCTCCAACGAGGCGTGTGAGAGGGGAAGCTCCCGCCGGCGCCAATAGCTCCAGCCGACCATTGGCGGCAGTTGGTACGCCCCACCCACCTGCTGCCTGCAGGGCGAGGCAAGGATAATCGGTGCTGGCTGGCTCGGCTCATGGAGAAACCACAGTACAGCAGGGCAGAAAGAGCGCCGCATCGTCACGGCTCTTGAGCCGCGATGAGTTCCCTGCAATTCTGCTATAGACCATGTCTTGGTCAACAGGCAGCACCAAAACAATCATGCATCCCACGCTCCGTGGCACCGCAGTGGCACAAAAACCTGCTTGAAAAACACGGATCCTCATGACTTTTCTACTTGGTCACCTCAAAATCACCAACACATCACAGTTCATGCCCCTGGCCACATGTCTGAACACAACAATCACACATCCCATTGAAGCCCTTAGCCACATGCCTGAACATAACAAACACATCCCACGTTCCGTGGCACCACAGTGGCACAAAAACCTGCTTGAAAAACAGATCCTCATGGATCCTCATGATTTCTGCATTGTCACCCCAAAATCACCATCAGATCACAGTTGGAGCTCTAGACACATGTCTGAATACAACAATCACGCATCCCATGCTCTGAGGTGTTGCAGTGGCACAAAAACCTGCTTGAAAAGCATGGATCCTCATGGATCCTCATGATTTCCCCACAAGATTACCCCAAATCATCATAACATTCTAGCTCCTGTCCCAAGCCACATGTCTGAACACATTTATCACATATGCCATGCTTTGTGGCACCACAGCGGTGCAAAAACCTAGTTGGAAAGCACAAATCCTCATGGATTCCCTAATGGCAGCATCAAGTGACATGTTATTCATAAATGACCTGGAAGTAGGGGTGGGTAGCGTGGTGGCCAAGATTGTGGATGATGCCAAATTATGTAGGGTGGTGAGAACCACAAGGTCCAAGTGGACCTTTATAAATTAGGTGAGTGGGCTAAGAAATGGCAAATGAAGTTAAATGTAGTAAAATGTAAAGTGATGCAGATAGGGGCAAAAAATCAAAACTTCAGAAACACACTACATAGAGGTCAGTGCTATCACACACCAGGAAAGGGATTTGGGCGTCTTAGTTGATAGTTCCATGGGAATGTCAACTCAATGCATGGCAGCTGTGAAAAAGGCAAACTCTATGCTGGGGATAATTAGGAAAGGAATTGATGATAACACTGTGTGGAGAAATAGCTTTCCCCTCCCCCGCCCTTCCTATCTTCCCCTTTTGTCCCCAACCAGGCACCATAGAGCGGGTGGGCAGAAGTTGCAGTGAGCCTGGTAACAACATCAGGGGGAGCCAAAAAAGTGTGGGAAGATAAAACCAGCCAGAACCCTGTGGGTGGGTTCTTCTTGTCTTGCTGGGCTCTGGGAAGAGGGAGGCTCTGCCTGGGGGAGAAGGCAGCAGCCTTTTCCCTGCAGGCCGTGTGCTAGGCCCAGTGATGGGAGCTTCCTCATAGACAATCCCTGCTTAAGCTGAGGACCTACCTTGCTGTGCAACGACTAGTAGGCAGGGTATGTGATAGTGACAGGGCCAGAGGGCTTGCGGTTTGCCTTTCTTTTATTTGTGTCCCTTGATGTATTTAGGTGCCGTGCCAGAAAAGTTCTCTTAAATGTTCTACTGTTATTAAAACTTAACTTCGTTTAATCTTTACCGGTAGTGGACCGTTCTCTGTACTGCGTATGCTCCCCCCAGTTTGGACACGCTAGTGCAGGGGTAGGGAACCTGCGGCTCTTCTGCCCTTGCACTGCGGCTCCACGAGCTGAGCCGCCGGCTTCATCCTTGCCCGCCCTGCAGGCAGCAGGGCGGGCGCACCAATTGCCCGCGGCCAGCTGGGCAGTGCCACGGGTTCCCCCTCTCGCCCACCTTGTTCAAGCGGGGCGGGTGCTTTCCCGCTGGCCCCCATCCTTGCCCGCCCTGCAGGCAGCAGGGCGGGTGCATCCATGTGCTTCTCAGAATGAGTGGAGTAAAAGGTAAAAAAACCCAAAATATACAGTGTTATCTTTATTTTAAATGTCAATAATTATTTGCGGATCCAAGTGTTTTCTTTTCCCGTGAAAAACGGGTCCAAATGGCTCTTTGAGTGTTAAAGGTTCCCTACCCCTGTGCTAGTGGAAGAGGAAACTGGGAGGTCCTGGCCCTTCCCAGTGGGCAGTCCTAAAACTGGCCAGGTGGTGGCAGCGTACCCTGGGAATGAGATAGCCCTCTCCAGGGAAAAGTTGATAACTCTGGGAGAGGGCTGAGAGCGAAATAGGGTCTGCAAACCATAGGCAAGCCTGTTTCGCCACACACTGCAAAGATCGTCATACCCTTATATAAAGCAGTGGTGCGACTGCACTTGGAGTACTGTGTTCAGTTCTGGTCGCTACATCTCAAAAAGAATATCAAAGAGATAGAAAAAGTGCAGAGAAAGGCAGTGGGGATGATTGAGGGACTAGAGCACCTTCCTTATGAGGAGAGTTTGCAGCATTTGGGACTCTTTAGTTTGGAGAGGAAATGTCTGAGGGGGGATATGATTGAAGTCTATAAAATTATGTATGAGGTATAAAATGTCATCAGAGAGAATTTTTTCTCTCTTTCTCACAATACTAGAACCAGGGGGCATACATTGAAAATGCTGGGGGGAAGAATTAGGACTAATAAAAGGAAACACTTCTTCACGCAACGCGTGATTGGTGTTTGCAATATGCTGCCACAGGAGGTGGTGATGGCCTAACATGGATAGCTTTGAAAGGAGTTTGGACCGATTTATGGAGGAGAAGTCGATGTATCTTGATCCTCCTTGATCTGAGATTGCAAATGAAGATTCTGAAGCCTGTGCCTCTGTGCCTGTTGACATAGTATTTAGCAACCATGTTGGCCATTGCTATTAGTACTTCTCTGCCATAGGGTATTCCTGAAAAACACACCAGAACATGCCTAATCCCTCTGAGTTCCAGTAAAAAAAATATACTGTGTGGACTTGTGTTGGGATCAAAATTCATGAACAGCAAAACCTTGGCAATTGTCTCCTCACCTGTAGGGAAGGTATAAATGGATATCAAAATAAACGATTGTTGTAATTCAGACATGTGTCTAGGCTTGAACTGTGAACTGCTGGTGATTTGGGGGTCTCAAGAAGCAAATCTTTAATTCTATGGATAGCCAGTCAGAGCATGCAATTCTGAGCAAGAACCCATACAGTATAAAGTAACTTTATAAATCCATACATCCATTAATCACTCTTGGACCAGAAATAAGCCTGGGATTCTTCTGCTTTAATGTTTGCTTAGCAGTCCTGCAAATTCCTGGGTTAAATTGACAGCCTTTTCAAGTGTGATTTTGCAAACAGCACAGGGTCTCTTCTCCATTCATGTCATGATCACATTTTCTGGTTAGGGTGCCATTGCTGGAAGACATGCCAAATCTTCAGGCCATGGTGATTTCCAACTGAGCACTTCTGAGAGGTGTGGTTACTTTTATGTCTGTTTTGATCCCCTGGAAAGTGAACCATCTCTAATTCATGATAAGTTTGATGCTGGCAAACTCACTTTTGAACAAACTTCAACATTGCATTTCATCCAGAGTCCATTGTTTCAGTGATGCTTAGATGGGTTTTACCTGGACTTATTTGAGGGCTAAAATAGAGTATATGGAATTGCTGCACTTTTCTTTTAAGTGTGTGAGCTGCTTTGGGTATTGTCCCAGAGCAAGGAGTGAATTTAATACTGGCATCTTTGTTACTGACCCAATTAGGTACACCTTTAAAATTGAGCTGAAAGGCTATGGGGTTGATTGTAGGGTATCTATCTATTATTTTAAAGCAACTATATTCACTAAATATTTTTAAATTAGTGTGCTTTGTGATAAGGTATAAACTTATTAAAGGGACCAGTCAATGCACTTGAAATTTTACCACAGAAGTTATGTATATCTGAATAGAAGATAATTTCAGAACTGCAAATTCCCTCATAGGTCAGAAGAGCAGGTTACACACCCAACAAATGAATGATCCTTCAAAAATCATATAAGTTACCAGCTAAAGCATAAGTTAACAAACCTATTTTTATGAATTGCTTTAGTTTGTAGGGATTGAAATGTTTCTAACTGTTTGCTGGACAAGTTGAACAAGATATCAGAACTATGTGGCAATATCTATTTTCCCAATATAAATGGTGCTATTATTTGTAGTTAGTTGTCAGAATTAGTCTAACTTTCACTATACTGAGTTATAGAAAAAGGTGATACATTTTCTAGCAATCAATATATTAATTTCCTCCATATGCAGGACTGTCCCATAGCTGGAACACAGCAACAAAATGGGTGCCACAAAATAGTTTCTGTAGGAGCAAAGCCATTGAAAAGAGCCACCATGGTGTAGTGGTTAAGAGCAGGTGGACTCAAATCTGGAAAACCAGGTTTTATTCCCTACTCCTCCACATGAGCAGTGGACTCTTATCTGGTGAACTGGATTTGTTTCCCCACTCCTACACATGAAGCCTGCTGAATGATCTTGGGCTGGTCACAGTTCTTCAAAACTCTCTTCAAAACCCATCTCCCTCACAAGGTGTCTGTTATGTGGAGAGGAAGAGAAAAGAATTTGTAAAACTGCCTTGAGTCTCCTTGCAGGAGAGAAAAGTGGGGCATAAATCCAAACTCTTCTTCTTTGGCTAAGCCCTAACGTTTTTAACAGGTTAAACCACAGTTTTGGGACCAGCTGTTATTAACTTATTTTAATATATTTATTATACTTTTCTCTCATCCTTCTTCTAACAAGCTTGAGTGCATAGCCAAGAAGTACATGACTCCCTTATTTATTTACGGTAATCTTCAGAACAATCCAGAAAGGCAGGCAGAATTCAGATATAATGGCTTGTTCAAGGGTAAATGGGAATTTGAGCCCATGCTTCCCCTGTCCTGATCCTCTTAGGCGGATTCCACATGGGCCAAAAACAGTGGTGTGAAAATGGTGTTAAAATGGTGTAAACCCTTTTACACCATTTTACACCATTTTACACTGTTTTCACACAATTTTCATACTGCTGTTTTTGGCCCATGCGGCATTCGCCTCTGACTACTTGTTATAAGGTTAACCGTAATAAAAATAATAAAGAACATTAAAATACAACTTAACTAATGTATCCTAAGGACTCAAGTCCTTTCCTGTCAGTAGTTGTGTCTTCATATCAGTGAGACTACACATGTGCAAAACAGTTTTGTATTGGAATGTGTTTTTGTGTTTTATGAAGAGAGGAAAGCCATTATGCTGAGAAAATTGCTAAGGATGGAAAGGATACTTTCAGCAGGTGCTGTTTCTCCCACTGTTACAACACTATGTTGTCTTTTGTTCCTGACCAAACTAAAATTGTGTTTGGTTCATTACAATGATTTTTATTAATTGCAGGGAATTCAATCTGGCTGAAAGCCTTTATGTTTCATGCCATGATCTACAGTAATAAAGATCATATTATCTTAACTCAGCAAATGATTTACAGTGCTCTTCAGGATCACTTATGCACAATTTACACAGCCATCTCTACTTACAAATAGTAGGCCAACAGACTCAAATTTTGACTTTCTGTTCCCAACTGCTTTCATGATTTTGTTGTTAGCCAACAAAACAAGACAGTTTTATCCTTCATTGACATATACTGTTTTAGTATCAAATCTTCTTGATTATTTACCAGTGAGATAATATTAGTCCCTCAAGTTTTTGTTAAGAGTGTGAGAATATTTACTGGTAGATCTTGGATGAGGGTAGACCTACATTACATATTACAGAGAAAACTGAGACTGCTTCCACAATCAGTAAGGCCATTTTGTGAGATTCAATTTAGGGTGAATTCTCACTGCCACTTAAAGTATTTTTCAGCTCTTCTTTATTGGTGCCCATGTGTGAAGGACAGAAAGGTAAGTCTAAAAATGCATCAACACATGTGTCAGAAATGAACAGCTTTAAATGTGCCTGTATGGTGTTCTGAACTTTGTTTTGCTGTCACATTTGAACTTTTCTATGCTTAGCATTGCATGTGACATTTACATAGCATTCCCCAGACCTTCTTAACTTACACAATGAACAAACAAAGCAGAGAATCACACAGAGATATATACACTATGGATAGGCAACAAAAACCTTGCCACCATTATCCTATTCCCTTTGTCCTCCTACACAAATTCATTGTATTTGTTTAAGAAGTCTGGAAACTGCTTCAGTGTTCTGATGATGCCATAATATTTTGTGCCCATTCCCCCTACAGCAATGGCTGTCGCTGGTCGGAGATGGACAGTGTTGATCAAAATGTCAGGACACAGGGCAAATTGAACTAGGTATTAGAATGAAGGAAAAACTCAACACAGGCTGTAATGTTTTTTTAAAGAGTAGATCTGATTTCTGTGAACTGTACTAGTAAGATTTTTTCAGTATTTTCCACTGATGATTAATCAGCATGAACTTTAGTTTTTCTGTGGCTTACAGTACTTATTTTTCTTTATAACATATTCTCTTTCTATGACAAAGATACATAAGCCTGCTAATATTTCTTCTCAACCTGTCATTGATTATTATTATAAAGAAATTAATCTTGTATTTTCTCCTCTTAGAACCTGTATCTGGTCCCAGTTAATCAAAAGCACCCTATTCTTTTCTGGTAGATGTTTATGGAAATATTTGCTGCAGATTGGCTTGATGTTAGCCAAAATGTGTGAACACTTTCTTCTTGTTTCCCAGATGGTGCTTTTTCCCAGTAAGCTACTGGGGAGATAACAGAAATGCTTATTGTGAATGTGTTGCTTGTTGTTTCATTGCTTGTGTTTCTCTTGCCTTGCAAAATACTGCTCTTCCAAGCATTTCGTTCCCCCACCAGGATCAGAATCCCTGTCTGGAAAAGGGTATGGCCTCTCCACAGGAGTTTCCTCTGCCAGGTGAACTGTGGAAGCGTTGACTGTTGAGTTGTGGAGACTGTGCTTTCCCGTTGCACTGGCCAGGTCATAAAGGTATGTTTTTAATATGTATTTGCAGGGGACTTTGGGATCTCTCAGTCTCACGGAGCGTAGAAGTGCCAAAGTCTGACAAATAGCAGTAGGTGCTGTAGCAGTAATGGCTGAAGGATTGTACCTTAGAGAGCGTCCTAAGATGGAAGGCATATTTTGAGACCACTCATTCCATTGTTCTAGGTATCTAGTCACAGTCCAACTTCAACTGGCTCACTTCATCTTCAGCTCCTTATGATGAGTCCAAAAGTTATTTTCAAAAATTAATGATTTTATTACAGAGATCTGATAATGGAAAATGAAAGCTACTGGCAGTCAAGGCGAAGACAAGTACCCCTTGGACACCCAAGAGAATTACTGACTATACTTCACCTTGCAAAAGTAGTGGAAAATTAACTTAATATTCAAGGGGAACTAGTCTCAACTATGGCCCTTTCCACACCGCAACGGTGCGGGGGTGTGTTGGCATAAAAGACGCTGATGCGCCCCCCCAGGACCGTTCGCATGGACGGTCCCGGGAGGGTGGCAGGCGGCGGCGCAGTCTTCGCACAGGCTATGATATCTCTCTCGAAAGCTTATCTCGAGCCCTGGAGCTCGCCGCGAGAGGCTAGGGGCACGCCTCTCTACATGGCTGGAGCGATGGGCTTCTAGAGTCAACAGGCTAGGGTGGCGGTCCCCTGGCCTCTGCGACGAGCCGGAAGCCAGGAGACGAGGTAAGCTTTCAGGTTGGGAAACAGTGGCTTCGCGCCGCTGGGGGGAAGCGAGGGCGGCGATGCAGCAGCACCCCCCATGCGAACAGCTCCCTAGTGACGGCATTTTTGCCATCCCTAGGGTGCCGTTTTTGGCCCGTGTGGAAAGGACCAATGTTAGCAAAAGTCAACATACCCAGGAGGTTATACATACTCCACCCCTCCTCCCCAAAGCCAGTACTTCTTTCAGTGGCACCTGGATTTAGACATCTTTAGGAATGGAAAAGCCAATTAAGGCAGAAAAGATTAATTATGAGAATTCATATTGAATATGAAACCTTTTAGGCAGTGGAGACAAGGTACGTGACCCTTAAAGAAATAGCATAGATCCAAGGAGGGTGAAACATATACAACTGCCATTCATTTTAAATGCAAGGCTTCCAAACCAAATGATAAAGTACATGTCCACTTGAAACATTCTCAATTGCCATTATTGGTCAGGCATATCACAACTGGAGTACACTGTCTACCTCCTCCATATATAGAATTATGGGACTTAGAGGGTTTTCAAGCAAGACTGTGGCCGTTTCCCCACTCACCTTTTGTTGCGCGCTACTCGCAGCAAGTAACACGGGGTCCAGCCGCACTCCCCACTACCTCAGTGGCAATCACGCAGCGACCCCGAATCTGCCGCTCTCCTTCCTCCTCAGCGCACGGCATTTTTCCTCCTGGATGGTTGAGCACCTTTTTCAAAACCCCACACCAAGCGTGGGGGAGTGGGAAAGCCCAGGGGGTGACTTCAGGCTTGATTTTCCCGCCGCTGAGTGACGTGATTCTCCCCTCCAGGTCACGGCGGGGTGTGCGCAGTCTGAGGTTTTTTTTACATTTTTTAAACACCAAAAAGCGTTGTGCCGTTTCTCCGGCTCTGGGGAGGAGCTGCCTGCTTGCTGACTACCAGCTTGAGCACTACTCATGGCTTCTGTCGCTTCAGTGTCCTCCCAGCCTCTGACCCCCGGGCAGGCAAGGCGGATTTCTTGAGTACAGATGCACCCACAGGGCTGAAAAGGAGAGGGGCAGGCAGGAGGAGGGGCTGCTGCTGCAGCTGACAGCTGCTTGGGACTGGGGAGCTGGCCAGGATGTCCCACTGGGAAGCGAATCCCAGATCGCCTTTTGGCAGGAACCTGGCGGGAGCCATTAGAGGCAGAAAGGTGGTTGGGAGGGCTGGCTGGAGGAGAGCGCTCGCCCAGCCTGTCTCATCCCTTTTCTGAAGCCACAGTGAGACAGGCAGAAGCCCCGCTGGGTGAGAAATCCGGAGAGAGGGCAGACAGAGAAAGGGGAAGCGGCACGTGGGTGCATGCATGGGTTTCTTTTTTGGCACAAATTTGATCCTCCCTGAAGATCATCCACACGTCGGTTTGAGCGCTCAAATAGACGTGGAGACGTCGATTCATTTTTTAAAAATAAAAAATTCCCAAATTTAGCGACAACGTGAAGCAGCGTTAATCAGGGACATCCCCGCGCCCGGGATTTCGCGCTAGTTGTGGGGAGTCCTGTGTGGCTGCTGTGCAGCTGCTGGTTTGTTGAACCAAGGAACCAGAAGCTACAGTGGGGACCATGAACCCGCGCTCAAAAGGTCCCGCAGCAAAGGAAACCGCAGCGTATTGACCTCCATTTTGTAAGTGGGGAAACGGCCTGTATCTCTTTCTATGCTCCAAGCACTGTCCAAGGTCAGCTTCTTAATACCTGTTAATTTGTTTGTGTCTATAGTGCATCATCAGAGAGATCCTGATTCAGCCAGTTACATAAGTGTGTGCATCACTATAAAGTCAAGGGGATGTGATTAAAGCAAGCACAAGATGTAAGTTGCTGAAAATTAATGTATCTATTGCATCTAGCAACAAGCAGGAAGAACTCTGCAGATTTCCCAATGATAACCTAGCTCCTTTATGCAAAAGCCACACAAACTGTATAGTTAAACTATCATATGCTCACAATTCCTATTGTATAAGAAGCTAAAAAATACTTTTTTTTGAAAGATCAGCTGACTTGAACCTACAAAATATAATTTAAAACCTCATGTCACAAACACAGTCTAGTGCTGTTTAATTAAATCCAAAGTTTCTTATGAATTTCTGAATTTAACATTGCAAATCAAAAATTTCTGTTTCCCCAGCCATCCAGGCCCTTTGTGACACCTAAGGTGGTGACATCAAAATAACTGCTCCAATGGCTACAACAGATCCATGCCATCAAGGGCCTTCCTCAAGTTGTCTGATGAGTCTTACAAATCTAGAACCAATCAACTGACTGCCATGACACAGAAGCATAGCGGGGTAAAATGGCACCTGGGGCAAAATGGTGCCCCCCACACCTTGTGGTAGCTACACACCCACCTTGCCCTGCTGCCCCCCATAGTAGCTACACACCCCCTGCAACTCCATCTCTACCTGGAGCCGGGTGCTGCACATTAACCCAGCTCTCCAGCTGATCGTGCTGCAGCCTGTGGCTCCAGCTGGGAGGCCCCAACTATTGGTTGGCTCCACCCAGCCCAAGCTCTAGCCCCCAGGTTGGCCAACGGCCTGGCTGGCCCGCTCCCTCTCACTCAGCCCGACCAGTCAGGGCCTGCTGGGTGTGTGTGGTGGTGGGTCAGAAGTGTGTAGGGTGATTCACCAGGAGGCACCCAGGGCATTTGTCCCCAGATGTCCCCATTATAGCTACGTGACTGCCTTGACATGAGAACAGATCAGCCAATGGCATTAAGTGGGACAGAACAGGTGGAAGAGATAGAGGCAGACAAACTTGAGCATTGAGAGACCCTTGGCTAGTTCTTGCACAGTTAAATGTTTCAACAAGAGGCACTGTTCTTCTTTGAAGTACTTGTCTGAATCATATTGTTTTAGATTACTATACTTAAAAAAAACATATTCTATAGTATAAAGCTTTTATGTAAAGCATTTAGCCATCCTTCTTCATCCAGTCTAGTTGTCAAGTCCCTGTGCCAAGTCTTTCATATAGTTTCAGATTAATTCAGGAAGTCAAGAACAGTCCTTTAGGAAAGAAGTAGTATCTGCTTCATAAATCTCAGTTAATTTTTTAAAATCTTACTGACAACAAAGGGAGTCCCATACCTGCAAGCATGTCAGTTATAATATCTTCTTTAAGTAAAGCCATTATGATGTCCTTATTTGAAATGTATCCAAATGTATGGGATTTTTTAACCACCTGCAAGTCTTAATTTAGACTAAGCATTTGTGCTATCTATGACATTATTTGTTGAGGAATCCTGAAGCTTTATGATCATTACATAGGATAATTATGGTATATGGTATATGGCATAGATTATTTGTGAGCTACACAAAAGCAACACAAAAGCATTCACTTTTCACTGTGTTCTATCAGAACGATCCTTTGACAAGACAGCATATTCTTACATGCTCTCATTAATACTTTACAAGGCTCCCTTCAGGTATAAAAGTCAAGGCATGATGATTACTTAGGTTTCAAAAGTGTTATGAGTCACACTACCTTGTTTCCTTTGTGGCCATCTTTAGCATTTTCTGTTCTATTTGAAGGATCCTTTTTTGAGTTCTATTATGCTTGTACTTTATTTCACTATGAGGTTCCATGAAGATTTCAAGGCAGTTCTAATAATCAGACCAAGGGTTATTAGTGCCCCCCCCCCCCATAGATCAATAGGAACTATTGTTGCATGGGCAGCCTGCAGCTGTTTTGTAGAATGGGCTCCCTCTGGAAAGTCCAAACTTTGCTCCGATTTGGGAGGTTCTGTGAAGGGAAGTTTTTCCAGTGGAATTTTGGTGGCCTATGAGTACAGGTTGAAGAATGCTCCCTTTTATTTGTATTTCTATAGGCTTTGAATATGCATTTATTTTTAAATTTGATGTAAGCAGCTGTGAGTCCCATTGATCAAGAGAAAAGCAAGATGTAGATATGATGAGTCAGTGGATTATAGGTACCAACAGGAAGATATTGAGGTCTGAAAGCAACATGTTCTTAACCACTATGCCACTGTTGCTCCCCTGGATCAGCGCGGGGGAGGAGGGGGTTGGGGGCGATTTTGCACCCCCCCCCCATTGTGCCCAGGGTCATTTGACGCCTTCTGTCCCTGTGGGGAGGGGTGGCATGCAAGGGGAGGAAAGGGACTGAGGGGTGGCATGCAAGGGAAAAGAATGACAATCAGAATGGGCTGGTGCTTTCTAAGGATATCTGAGTTACTCTGCAATTACTGCCAGAAAGGGATAAGAAGTGGGGACAATAGGTTAGAAGTGAAGTCTTTTTCCCTAGTGTACCCTAGAGTTGAACAACAGCACAGAAAGGAAGCCAGGAGCTACTGGAGCAGGTACTGCGATTGCCTTCAGAGTGCCCCAAGTGGCTCTCTCAGGTCATGTATGAATGCAGTGCTTACCTTGCAGCTGTGGATACTTTGCAGAGGATTTTCCTTTGCAATTTTTTGTTTAAATGGAAAAAATCCCACTGCAAAGCATGTACAATCAAGCTCATCTGCCATTTGGCCTGCCCCCACTTCCTTGTTTAATCTGTGTGAGAGGAATAGCTCCTATGTAGACAGGGAAAACCGGAAGGAGCAAGAAAACCTGAAGAAAGGGAAACACATGTTGATTCACTTTGCTTTCTCTGAAGAGTCGCTCTTTGAGAGCTTTCAGAAACAGCAGACCGTCTCAGAGTGAAGTGAGTTCTGGAGAGGAGCAAACTTGTGTGTAACCGAGAATCTAACATGAATCCAATGTATTCTCAATACCAAGGGGGCTGCAAGTGCATAACAGCCCCCAATCTCCATCGTTGCAAAATATCTGTATTTACTTGTTCTGAAATACCTGCTATATGTGACATATCAAATATCTGTGATACTACATGTGAAGAGTCAAATACTGAAAGCACCATACAAACACTACATCTTATAGCGCATACCTTCCACAGAGGCAAATTTATCAAGGCAATCCTGCAAGTCATAATAACTGGGCCCATTAACTTATTATCAAGGGTTTTATTGTGGTATTTATATGTAGAGCTTTAATATGTGTATTCATGGCAGATTAGTTCACATATCAAATCATGATCTCAGCTTGAATTAAATGAATTTAATTACACCTAAGAGAAAAGTTTGCATGGGGAGTGGGGGGTTGTCCCATGCCTGCTGTATTTTCATATGTTGGAAATAGCATTTGGAACCACAAATATGTGACAACTGCCTTTCCAGCACCTGGAACAACAATCCAATGAAATCCCAGAGCTATATACTGTGCAGCTGTTCGCAAAATGTTCTTTGCATGGCCCTAATCACCATATCAATACACTCCTTTCCAAGATTACTTGGATACGTATTGTCAAATATATATGCTCAATATATATGCTCATTAACAGAGCTTAGCAGAGCTGCAAGAATAAACGAGTCAGAGTCCTAGTTGCTATTAAAATGAGAAAAACTTTACTAGCTATTAAAGTGCAAAAAGAAGAGTTATACATGTGGTCTATAGTTCTCTCTCTCTCTCTCTCTCTCTCTCTCTCTCTCTCTCTCTCTCTCTCTCTCTCTGTTGTCTGCTACAAGAGGATTTCTGAACAAGGAGAATAAGTTAACTTTTACAAACCTTGTCGTAAGTGCTATCTGGCTTCCTAGCAATGTTGGGCTAAAACTAACCAGTAGCTAACCAGTTGGCTCTCTAATTATGCAGTGACCTCAGCAACTATTTAACATACTAGCAGTTAACTCTTTCCTGGCTTAGTTGTGTGACAAACACTTGCCAAATCCCAACAACACGTGCTAAAACAGTGATGGTGAACCTTTTAGAGACCGAGTGCCCAAATTGCAACCCAAAACCCACGTATTTATCGCAATGTGCCAACACGGTTATTTAACCTGAATATTGAGGTTTTAGTTTAGGAAAAATGGTTGGCTCCAAGGCGTGCATTACTTGGGAGTAAGCTTGGTCGTAGTCGGTGGCTTTGCTTTGAAGCAACCGTGCAACTCTTCCAATGGGTGAATCACAACCCTAGGAGGGTTTATTCAGAAGCAAGTCCCATTGCCAGCAACCGAGCTTACTCCCAGGTAAAGGATCACGCTTTAGTTCTTCGCATGAAAGTCAGTGGGGTTTAACAGCTAGTTGTAACAGGGTTTCACTCACTCTGGCTTCCCCAAAACTAGGTCTTAGGTTTAATGCTAATAATCAAGCCCAGCAGCCCAGGCCAGCCTAAATATGTGTGTGTGTGGGGGGGGCATTATCTGTTTGCGTGTGCCCACAGAGAGGGCTCTGAGTGCCACCTCTGGCACCTGTGCCATAGGTTCGCCACCATTGTCCTAAAATAAACACTTGTATATATAAAATGACAAGAAATGCAACCCATAACAGTGTCATTAAGATGTTCAGGAGAAACTATAATCTTGCGTGGCACATTTCGTGCACAGATATCCCACCTGTCTATCTTGCAGACAAAGACACAGATCAGATTAAAATATCTAGGGCATGATATTTGCACAGAGAGTTGTTGCGCTCTTTTCACTTAATTCAGAGCTCTGAACTAACACTTTTATGTGGGCACAAGTTTCTATGTAGTCATTGCACAAATTGATATGCAGGCAAGAAATTGCATTAGTTCATATTTGGACCAGGAACGGTTTGGCTGGAAGGAGTAGTGCCAGTCCCTAAACACCAGGAAATCCCAGCTGCTCACACTCAATGGCTTCTCCTTACTTGGAACTGCAGCAATGTAGCTTTCTGTCCCTTGAAACCTGTAAAGGTCTTCTGTCTCTAAATGTCCTGAAGGCCTGTCACCTACATTTACAGCAGGCACAGAAAGAGATCTTCCTGCTGTCATTTAGCATTCCAGTGGGGAAAAACCACAGCTTTCAAAACTTGCCCTCCTCTGTTAAAACTGTCCTCTTCATTGACCAAGATTTTTAAAAATAGGTCACTCTAATTTAAATATCCTAAGGGGTGCCAAAACAAAGTAATTGTTTTTTTTAAAAAAAAACATTTGCAATGGTTCCATTTCTAAGACAGGTGAAATGAAAGTCAAAGGCACACAAGGTACTGCTGCTGTGCAACCTCTATTTGTTCACAGAATAAAACACTGTGCCACCTCCTGCCCGTTAGAGTGAGTGGTATTTGCAACATAGCAACAAAGCCTTTGGTGGGTACTATTCAAAGCTACCTCCTGTGGATTAGCAATTTCATTTTCAACCTAGTCTATAGCTGGTAAACTAAAATATGTCCCTATTCATAAGTTCCCAGAACTCTTCCTTAGATATTCCATGCTATTGTGCCTTATTAGCATAGTAAAGATTTCTAAAAGAAAGATAAGTTGCTGCCAAATAGTCTCATCTGCAAAATTAATTTAAATGCAGTACTTGCATCACAAGAGGTATACATAACATTTCAGCAGAATTGATTTGCTGGAGACTACACCAAATAAATATGCTATTAAATTTGCATTTTAAATATGTGATTAAAAGCTATTTGATGAAGTAGCTTTTGGGTTTGATTTATGTATCCAGCTCTATGTGCTGCAGTTTATTTCTTCAGCAAAAATCCTGTGAAGACAGAGAACATTGTTCCACAGCATAGGCTGCAATCCTGCACCAGTTATATATTGATTTTCAAGCTGTTTGGGGGAGCTTTCTTAGAAACTTTTCCAGAGGTTCTTTAGTGAAACAATTTTGTGGGGCAGGGAATAATATCTTCCCATTTACCTCTTCGAACCAATGTCAAGAAATTACTATTAGAACTAGATGTATTTGTCCCATACGCCGCCGGAGCCCTGGCCGCGCTAATTGGACTCAGCAGCCACACCCCTGGGCATGCTTCGATCCAGACCTGGCTACACTGGGACTCCTCTGGCCGCTACCCTGCCCGATCCGGACCCGGCAGGCGACCAGGAGAAGTTCGCGGCACCAATGGGGGAGACGTCGGGGAATCCCCGGGCGGATCCGAAGCTCTGCGGCCCCGTCGTGTGCCTGTTGCACCCCTGGGGGGCCGCGCGGCCGGGTGATGGGGAGACCTGCCGGGGAAGCGGCGGCGAGGCCAGAAACAACGGGGAGCCATAGCCCCGACCGTGCCCGAAGCGCAGCTCAGCCCGCTTGGCGCGGCTCAGACTGGCGTCAGCTGGGGAGAGGGAGGGTTTTGAGGCAGGGAAAAGCACTTAAGGAAGGGAGTGCCTGGGATCTGGAGCTGCCGCTGCAGCGGGGTGACGAGGGAGGGAGCCTTGGTGATAGCGGGAGGAGCCCAGGGGCGTGGAGGCTGAGTTGGACAAGCGAGCGAAGGAGAGCTCAACTCAGGGAGTTGACAGACACCCAGTGAAGAAACTGGGCTGAGCGTGTCTGCATTTAGGGGCTAGGTCCAGCTGGCAGTGAAGTAACTGCAGCAGGACCTAGGGTGGGCACGTCGGGGAGTTGGGAAGAGGGGACGGGGGAAGCAGGGTCGGGCCGCCTCCAACACCAGGCGCTCTGTGGGCTACATTATTTCTTGGCCCCTCGGGCCAATTGGAGAGGGACATCTCTGGGAAAGATAGCCCCCAAGAAAGGGAGGGAGGGAAGGCACCACCGCCCGAGAGCCCTGTGCGGGGAGGGGAAGCGCCACAAATGGTGGAGAATGCAGGCACTGTAGGCTATGGTGGTAGACCCCTCCCCCACTTGCCCCGCCTTACCGGCTGGACGGCACCAGGGCGATCGCAGTTGCGCCCCGCGGTGTTCCAACCCGTTCAGGGAAAAGAGCAAGGAGACCCTACTTCGGCTCAAGGGGCCGGCATGGAAGGGGCCATGAACTTTACCCAGTTCGGCCAGTGGATGGCCGAACATCAGGCAAAGCTAACCCGGGAGCTGGCCCAGATACAGCAGGATACCCATGTTGCACTTATGAAGGAGGTCATGCAGCGGCAGGATGCTCAGAGCGCGGCCCTGCATGACCTCACCCAAAAGCTAGGGGAAGTGGCCAGCAAGGGCCCTCTGGGTGCTGGCCGATTACCTCATGTCCCGCTCACCAAACTGTCCACGGACGATGACATTGACAGTTTTTTAAAGACCTTTGAGAGGACTGCCGAGGCTGCCGGTTGGCCCAAGGCTCAGTGGGCTCTGCTGCTGGGGCCCTATCTCATGGGGGAGGCCCAGGTGGCCGTGAAGGCTTTGCCCTGGGGTGACGTGTTAGATTATGAAAAGGTGAAAGCTGCTATCCTCACCCGCTATGATGTCTCACCCGAAACCTACCGCCAGCGGTTTTGGGCCTTGGCCTTTCAGAAAGGGGATCGTCCGCGGGTGGTGCTTAACACGTTGGCCGACTTGGCTACATGCTGGCTGCAACCGGGGAACCCAGAGGCCCTGAGGGTGCTGGATTTGGTAGTGTTGGAGCAATTCACCCAAATCCTGGGACCTTGGGCCCGGACGTGGGTGCTTTATGGCAGACCTCGCATGGCTCAGGAGGCCGCAGAGTGATAGCAGAGGGTTTCCTAGCTGCTGAGGCTCGGGAGAGTCAAGATAGGGAAGGTCCCCGGGGTGAGGGGAGAGGCTGGCCTCCCTGACTCCCGGCCCTGGAGTTGGGCAGGGCCCGATCGGGGGGCCGAAGGTTGGTGGGCCCTGCCAGTGCATGTGGGCGCCCGGACTGTTCCCTGGCGGCCACTGGAGGAGCTCCCAACCCCCGGGAGTTGCCGGAGAAAGGAGCCGCTGGCAGCGGTCCATGTTATAAATGTGGCCAATGGGGCCACTTTCGGCGCGAGTGTCCCCTAATGGAATGCAACCTAGAGTGGTCTGAGTCATGTAATTATGCTGCTCCTGCCTCTAATCCAGAGCCCTATTTGGTGATGGTCAAGCTGGCTGGGCGACAGATGCGGGCCCTATTAGATAGCGGCAGCTCCATCTCGATGGTCTGAGACCACTTGCTGCCCCGGGGGCTCACAGTCTTATGGCAGGGGGCAGTGACAGGTGTCCACTGGCACACCAGAGAGTATCCGGTGGTCCGCATAACCTTCTGTTGGGGGGCCCTAGAGGCGTTGCGGGGTTTGGTAGCGGTAAGCAATGGGGTGGTGGTGGACCCCCGGTGTGCCTTATGGTGGCCACATATTGTAAAAGAGCGGGGCGTGTGGTACCGGGAGTTGTCAATCAAGGGACAGGTGGTGAAACAATTGTTGGTGCCAGAACCATTCCGGGCCACCATGCTAGAAATGAGTCATGAGCATGTCTGGGCCGGTCACCCGGGGGCTAACTCCACCATCAAAAATGTGTTACAGGCATTTTTTTGGCCCTCGCTATACCAGGACGCCAAGTGCTTTTGCCGCTCTTGTGAGGTTTGCCAGCGAGCTTCCAAAGGCGCTCCTCCTCGGGCCCCATTAGCCCTGCTGCCCATCATAGGCGTACCTTTCGAACGTGTGGGTATGGACTGTATGGGTCCTCTACCCCGCACGGCCAGGGCCCCCCGGTTTGCCCTGGTCCTGGTAGACTACACTACCCGTTACCCCGAAGCTGTCGCATTATGGTCTATGAGGTCCAAAGGGGTTCTGCGGACCCTCATGCATTTTTCCCCCACGTGGGGCTTCCCAAAGAGCTGCTCTCAGATCGGGGCGCTCCCTTTACGGCCCGGAATACGCAAAACTGGTGTAAGCAGATGGTGATTAGGCAGATTTTCACGGCAGTGGCCCATCCCCAAACAGATGGGTTGGTGGAACGGTTTAATCAGACTTTGAAGTCTCGGCTGGCTAAATTGTCCCGGGAGCAACCCCAGCAGAGGGATCTGTTGTTGGACCCCGTTTTGTTTGCTCTCCGGGAAATGGTTCAAGCCTCACTGGGGTATGCCCCATTTGAACTGGTACTGGGGCATAGGTACCGAGGCATGCTCTCCGTGCTAGCAGACAAGTGGGGCCCGCTGGCAGCATCAACTCCGGAGGTGGCCGGGTCGCTGTTTGTCCAGGAACTCCAGGACCGTCTGAGGAAACGATTAGCAGAGGCCCACAAAAACCTAGCTAAGGCACAGGAACACCAAAAGGCCCAGTATGATAAAGGGACCTGGGTTAGACAGTTTCAGGTAGGCAATAAGGTGTTGGTACAATGCCATTTGTTTGGCGAGGGCCCTTTGAGGTTACCCGAGTTGTGGGGCCTCTAACCTATGAGGTCCGGTGCGGTTGAAGGGCCGGGCGCTTAAAAAAAATTCACATGAACAATTTGAAAGCCTGGCGGGACCGGCCGGTTCTAGGCGCTTTGGCCGTGGACCCCACGGACCTGCCCACGGGCGAGGGGCCCTGGCAGACCAAAGACGAACCGCAGGAGGGAGTTAGTCCACAACTAGCGACTGCTCTGTCCCCTTCTCAGCGGGCCGAGTTGTTTCACTTACTGCAAGAGACCCCGTCTCTGTTCAGTCTGTTGCCTGGGCATACGAACATGTTATCCCACGAGATACGGACCCCGGAAGGGTCAGTGTCACGAGCCCCGTGGCGTCCCATCCCGCAGCAATGCTGGGAGGTTATTGAGCAAGAAGTGAAGCAAATGCTGTCCTTGGGAGTGATAGAACCGTCCAAAAGTGCCTGGAGAAGTCCAATTGTGCTGGTCCCCAAGCCGGATGGCTCGGTCCGGTTTTACGTGGATTATCAGGGGGTCAATGCCATCGCACAATTTGACGCATACCCCATGCCGCGGGCAGAGCATTTGGTACAATAGTTAGGCATGGCCTGTTATCTCTCTGCCTTGGATCTCACCAAAGGCTACTGGCAAGTTCCCATGCGAAGGCAAGATAGGGAAAAAACGGCCTTCGCCACCCGGACCGGGTTGTATCAATTTACCGTCATGCCATTCGGACTGCATGGTGCAGCCGCCACGTTCCAGCGGCTGGTGGACACTGTCTTGTCCCAATGCCAGGCCTTCGCCGTGGCTTACATCGATGACATTCTAATTTTTAGTGCAGACTGGACCACTCACCTGCAGCACCTCCGACAGGTGTTCCGGGCCCTGCGTCAGGCAGGGCTGACAATCAACCCAAAGAAAAGTCATTTGGGGTTCCAGGACCTAAAGTTCCTGGGGTATGTGGTGGGCAACGGGGTACTCCGACCTCAACCGGACAAGGTCTCTTCTATCGAGCGCTGTCCAGCTCCCACAACCAAACGCAAATTACAGCAGTTTCTAGGGCTGGTCGGTTGTTACAGTAAATTCATCCCTCGGTTCGCCTCCCGGGCCGCGCCCCTAACAGATCTTCTCTGTAAGGTCGCCCTGACCAGGCTTCGATGGTCCCCGGTCCATGAGGAGGCTTTTTACGACCTCCAGTTGGCCTTGTCCTCCGGGCCAGTCTTGTGCAACCCCGATCCTGCTCGGGACTTTATAGTCCACACAGATGCGTCCACTACCGGCCTCGGAGCTGTCCTATCCCAGCAGGGTCCGGATGGAGAACACCCTGTTTTATATCTCAGTCGGAAGTTACAGCCGGCAGAACGGCAATATTCCACTCTTGAGTTAGAGGCCCTAGCTATCAAGTGGCCCGTGGGACATTTACGGTTTTATTTGAAGGGTCGACCCTTCACCCTCATCACGGATCACGTGCCACTACAATGGATGTCACGCATGAAAGATCACAATGTGCGCATCTTATGCTGGTATCTCCGGCCGCCCCCGCGCCCGATCTGGACCCGGTGGGTGACCAGGAGAAGTCCGCGGCACCGATGGGGGAGACGTTGGGGAATCCCCGGGCGGATCCGATGCCTTCGCGAGCCGCTAAGCAGCTCCCTTGGGCCGCGGCTGGCCGCTGGGATGGGGAGAGACCTGCCGGGAGCCGGGCGGGCGCAGGCCGGAAACGAAGGGGGGAGGTTTCATAGTCTCCCATGCCGCTACCGCGCGGGAGAGGGAGGGTTTTGAGGCAGGGAAAGGCACTTAAGGAAGGGAGCGCCTGGGATCTGGAGCTGCCGCTGCAGCGGGGTGACGAGGGAGGGAGCCTTGGTGATAGCAGGAGGAGCCTGGGGGCGTGGAGGCTGAGTTGGACGAGCGCGCGAAGGAGATAATCGGGGAGTTGACAGACACCCAAAGAAGAAACTGGGCTGAGAGTGTCGGCGTTTAGGGGCTAGGTCCAGCTGGCAGTGAAGTAACTGCAGCAGGACCTAGGGCGGGCACGTCGGGGAGTTGGGAAGAGGGGACGGGGGAAGCAGGGTCGGGCCGCCTCCAACACCAGGCACCTGTGGGCTAAATTATTTCTTGGCCCCTCGGGCCAATTGGGGAGGGACATCTCTGGGGAAGATAGCCCCCAGGAAAGGGAGGGAGGGAAGGCACCACCGCCCGAGAGCCCTGCGCGGGGAGGGGAAGCGCCACAGTATTCTGTAACATATTGTCAGTTGCAGCCTAGCTATAGTGTAGCCCAAGAAACCTGGTCAGTTTCTCATGTCAACTGAATGTGTGTCCTAGATCACATTTTCAGCAATGTAGTGGAATTCCTAGAATGCAGTTAATTTTCCAGAAGTATATAATTTAATTAACTGGATACCAATTTAAGAACATGTCACATAAGAACCGTCTGGGTTAGGCTAGCTTGATCTCATCAGATCTCAGGAGCTAAGTAGAGTTGAACCTGGATGGGAGACCACTTGGAAGTCCTGGATCACTACATAGAGTCAGGCACCTTAATCTTTTTTTTGCCTTGAAAATCCTAATTGGTTGCCATAAGTTTGCTGCAACCTGATGGCACTTTCAACCACTTCAACATAAGAACCGTCTATATATGATGCTAGGGTTTGTGCTCCAGAGCAGAGGCATATGGGAGGGGGGGAGAAATGGTGCCTGGAGACAACTCCTTCTACAGTCGCCCCCACCCCCAGATTCTTAATACATGGCAAACATACGTTAACAAATTTATCTGGGCCTACAAAAGACTAAGAGTAAGATTTAAAGTATTTGAAAATGAGAAGAAGAAGAAGAAAGTAGCATTACCAAATATTAAATTATATTTATATGCAGTTGGGCTAACTTGGATCGCTGATTGGATACTGAACGCAATTCACAATATTGTGAAATTAGAAACTGTGGGTCTTACATCAGGTATACATAGCTATTTATGGCAAGAAAGAACAAATTCAATGAAAGAGCTGATTACAAATATTCACATGTAATAAGAAAAAAATTATTTGAAATATGGAAAAAAATTTCAAGACTCAGCCCTGCAACTTCACCTTTAAAATCTCCAGATAGAAGCACACTGTGATGTTGAAACTTTGAAGAACGGTAATATAACATACAGAGAAATGATGAACAAATAAGGGTAAATTAAATCATGGCAAACCATAATGACAGAGGGAAGCAAAATACAGTGGTTGACATATTTTCAGATTTCATCTAGACTTAAAGGAGAATTAAGTTCACCGAATGGAAAACTATGGGACTTAACAGATTTTGAAAAAGTGATCATAACACAGAAAGAACATTTGATGGGCAGAATATATAAGAGTGTACTAAAAATGGAACCAGAAATGGGAACAAGTAAAAACATGCATGATAAAATGGATGCAAAACTTCAAGGAAGAGATAACTTTTCAACAGTGGGAATCATTGTGAACTAAAAATATTAAACTCTCTGCAAGTCAGATACTGAAGGAGAATTGGTATAAAATGTTTTTAGATGGTATTTGACACCTGAAATTACTAAATAATATGATGATGTCTGCTGGAGATGTAATGAAGAGGTTGGAATTTTTTTTCATATGTGGTGGACTTGTAAAAGACCCAAGAAGTTCTGGATAGAAATACATAAGAGGATACAGCAGATAATCAAATTTCAATTTCCTCTTACTGCAAAAACAATGCTGTTGGGCTTTCTAAGAAACTGAATGAACTGTGTTGGCACTTAATAACTGCTGCAAGAGTTCTAATCGCAACAAACTGGAAATCTGATATAGGCCTCACAATAGAATGCTGGGAGGATAAAATTAGAGAATATGCTATCGTGGCCAAACCAACTAATCTTGTGAATCGACATCCAAAAGATGAATTTGAGGTGAAATGGAGTCTTTATTTTTTTTATCAACCTTTCATGACCTTTTTATTAACCTTTCATCACGTAAAAACAAAGTCTGGAATTTAATGTTTAAGATATAAATAATGGATTAGAAGCATATAAATGGTAAAGCATATAAAAATGTTTAGAAGCATATAAATGGTAAAGATTTTAAAACTTTATAAAGTCTCTCTAACAATTAGAAAATGTTATATTGGAATTCATTATGCAATATGTACTTAATATAATGAGGGGTAGATCTTTCTTTTTTGATGTAGTTATGTCTGTTTTCTATTTTTCTTTTCCTTTCCTTCTTTCTCTTCTTTTGTATGTTTAATAAGTATTAAAAAATAATGATAAAATATTTTAAATAGTGTGGTGTGACTCCACTTAGGATGGCTTTATAAGTATATTATCAGGAAGAGGGGGTTGCTTCTCTTTAAAACTGCAGACCTAGCAAATTGCATAAGACCTAATACAAATTAATGTACACAAGAGGCATGAATAAAACAGTGCATTAAGTTGTAGCTAAGAGTAGACATTTATTTTTCATTAGACTTTTATAATCTGAAAGAGGTCTTTGTTTAACAGGCTCAGATGCTGGCAATGTTGCCTCTGGGGGTATAGGGATCTCCTTCCCCTCCTCTCATTACTTGCTGATTCTTTAGGGGCCAGCAAAGGAAAGAAAATTAAATCCCAGAATTGATGTCACTCAGCACTAGAAATCGCTGAAAACTTTACAGTTTTACTGTAGGGTTTCCAATAGAGTGGTGTGACATCACTTTGGGTGTTTCCACTGAAGTAACATAACACCATTGTATGTTACTTGTATGTTACATTGTATGTTACCTAACATGTTCCTGCCCCCTGACTCCTAAGGTTGCCAGTTACATAGCTGCCAGCCACTGGCTGGCAACCCTACTGCCACTTCAGTCCTCCCCAGATTCTGCTCTGGGATTGACAACCAACCACTGGCTACCCTAGCTGGCAGTCTAACAGTCTGCTGGCTTCTAACAGACCAGACTGCAGGAATCTGTGTTAGAGTTGGAGGGACAGGGAGGATTCTTTGTTTCCATTCTCCTGATCAGAAGCTGGTAAGAAAGTTTAAACAGGACCGGCAGCTACAGAGTCAGTGGGGTTTTCTCCAGGGACTATATATCCTGGGATAAGGAAGTGAAACATCCCGGTTCAGCCAGGACTTCCTCATGGCTTCTGGGCCTAAAATCAGGCCCTCCCCACAAGATTTCCCTTATCCCATAGCTTTCAAAAAACGATAAAACATTTTAAAAGCCCAGGCCGATCCTGCTCCCATGCAAACAATCAGGAGACGGACCAGTTTATTTTTCCTGCCTTGCCACTTGCTCTCCCTGCCCAACAGCTGCTCTCCCCGCCCCACAATCAGAACGTCAGAAAAATGGGAATATTCGCACATGCACAGGAATCCAGGGGCTTGTGCATAATTCACTTGAGTTCTTCCTTCTGGCCTGAACATGCTGACAGGGCAGCTGTGCAAAGGGAGAAACTGAGATACAAACAACCCAGTATGTTTGATTCTGGTTTTCCCTTGGGATATTATGTCCATGGGGAAAATGCCAGAGATGAGACAGTCTCCTGATTTTCCTGCAGCACAGCTGCCTCCTCAGCTGCCAGCTTAGTTACCCTTTTAAAACTTCCTTACCAGATTCTAACCACAGGGATCTGTACTAGAGATGAAAAGTGGGGTGGGGTGGAGAGAGGAGGACTTTTTCCCTCCGCTCCAGCACAGCTTATCCCCAAAGTCTGCTGAGAAGTTCGTTTAAAAAAGGGCAGCTGAACCAGCAGCTATAGAGACATGGATGAGAAGGATCCTCCTTGCTCACCTGCATGCCTATATAGCCAATCTGTTGCCCCATTTAAATGGCCCGCTGGTTTCTGACCAGCAAGACTGTGGAGACTGTGAAGAGAAGCAGAACTGGAGCGGGGGGGGGGGGGGGGAGGGGGGTTATATGCTCCCGTTTGCCAGATAGAAACTGTCAGGAAAGTTTAAAAAGAGTTACTGAGGTGGCAGCTATGGGCAAGAGGGGTGAGAAGGAGTCTTCCCCAGTGGCGTAATGCATGGTGTCCCCAGTGGCGTAATGCGTGGTGTCCCCAGTGGCGTAATGCGTGGTGTTTCAGGGCTTTCTGGAGACGTTCCGGGGGCATTCCGGAGAGAGGCAGGCAGCACTGTGGCAGGGGTGCAGGGCATGCATGTGTCCTGAGTGCAGTTCTCCCTCACTCTGCCCTTGGTCTTCTCCTCAGTAGCCTCCATAGCCATAATGTACAACAAGTTGTTGCAAGCCCCACTTGTCTAGGTAGGTATTGCTCAAGTGTGGTCTCGATCTGCAGATATCTCAATCTGTGGTTTGGAGTCATGCTGACACTAAATAGATTTTCCTGGAAATTTGGGAGACACCCCAGAAGAAAAATCTGAAATCTTTAAAAAATACAGTGAGGAACTTAAATTTCCCTAAATACCTTTCTTCTTCAAAGCTGGTAGAGGCAAAATCCAGAAGCTGCTCTGGGCCCAGTAGTGAATGCTGGGAGCTGCCCTGAGCCCTGGCAATGGTAGTTGAATGTAGCTGAAGGTGGGAGGCAGATAAATTGTAGGTTGGTGAATGAATGAGAAGGAGAGAATGAGGCAGGGAGAAGGGAGAGAAGATGATTGCTAGAAGTGAATGAAGAAATAGTGTGAGGAGGGCATACAGGGAAAAGTGAAATCCCCCCCCCCTCCAACCAAGCCCTTGAGGGTTTCCTATCAAGTGGGCCTTGGCCAGTGGCTGGCACTATACAACCTTGCCATAGTTTTCCTAGGTAAAGGCTACTGGAAGAGAGAGGGAAAGCAGAAAACAGAGGGGCAGATAAATGTAGCTTGGCTGTTTGGTGAGAAGGCAAGAAAGAATCAGAAAAAAAGGCTATGAAGGCTTTCAGGAAAGGGAAAGAGAAAATAGTGGGGGAGAGGGAAATGAGATATCTCCTACAAACACTTGTGAGTTCCAGCTTGTGCATGTATATGGACAAAAGAGTGGGAAAGGTCATCACTGTGTGTTTGCACAGAGGAGGCTGAGGCTTAAATATACGAGGCTCCACATGAGGCCTCTGGAAAGGTTTTGCCCTGGCCACGCCTCCCTGCATTCACATCAACAGTAAATTTAGCTTGATGTCATAGAAATCGATTTCATTTATTTTTAGCTAAGATTTTTTTATATTCTTTCTCACTCACTCATAATGAAAAATCCCTTTCTGTAGAAACACTTTCCTTGAAAATAAAAAGTTGGAACCAAACCTTAAAAAGAAGAAACAAAAAAACAAAACAAAAACAGCAAACCACATGTTCAGTCATGTTATTTGTAGAGGCTCATTTTAAAACAGAAATTCTAACTCTAAATTGTTTAAAAACAAAAATGTACCATAGTCTATAATTTTTTTTTAGAATCTATTCAGTTCTTTGGAAAGAAAAATATATTATACTGTAATCCATGAGAGTTTTCGAACAGCCCTAATCAGATTTTAAATGTTTTTAAATATGTTTTCATTTTTTGATGCCATGCTGGTGCAAGGGTGAGGTGGTACGCTGAGAAAATGTGAGAGTGTTTCATCATCTCAGGAGAACAAGAGTTGAAATATGAAATTGCCTTGGCAGCATTTAAGAGAAAGCTTGATCCCCTCCCCACCACCAAATCACTGTGCTGCCTTAAATAACAGACACTGCTAGTTGCAGTATAGATAGGGGTCCCTCTCCAAATACAGCTGAAAGAGGGGAATTTTTCTTTGGAGCTGGATTGTTCAGGAGGCATTTTGCACACCTCTCCTTTTGAATAACTCTAACATATACCTTCCACCATGTCTTATGGTATAGCTACATCTTATACTCAGTGGTGGGATTCAAATAATTTAACAATTGGTTGTTTACAAGCACCATTTTAACAACCGGCTCTGCCAAAGTGGTGCGAACCTGCTGAATCCCACCACTGCTTATACTCTTTCAACAAGAAGGCTGTTCAATTTTTAGATGCAATTGAAGATGGTGGTGGCAGAGTTGCTGATAGATGAAGAAAGTGTGGGAGTTGATTGCACACTGCCGAAACCTGAAAGAAAGCCAGTATGATATAATTCTACTCTGGGAATCTATTGCTATGGCAACAAAGAACAGAACTTTTTTAAAGGTTCCAATTTAAAAGTATTGCAAAAGCACAATTAAATCCTTCTTTCTTTTTCTTTTTTTTAAGTTTCTGGCTTAAATTTCATTCATTTAAATTTCTAGAGAAATATGTTTGGATGCATGGTTCCGAAGCTGAAAGAACTCTGCCAAAAATTGTTTTCTGTTTTAATTTTATTTACATAGAAGCCAGACACAGCATGGAATCTTTACTGCCATCTTCATTCTGTTTTCTCAAGGCAACAGTTTCTCTGTGGCTTGACTAAGAAGTTTAAGTGTCAAAACACTATGCCTAACACATGCAGATGTAGCAGAGGAAATTTTAGTTATAATTCTATCATGTATTTAACATAAACAGGGCTTAACTTGAGCCAGGCCTTAGACCTAGAACTGGTTTACAATCAGAGAGTCCATTATGGAAGTATGAACTAATGATAAAACAATAACAAAGTAATGGCAAAGGTGGCCTCTGAGCATGTACAGAGAGCCTTTTCTTTAATCATGCATAATGACAACCTGTTCCTGTCCATAATTAGCAGGAAGTGGTTCGAGGTCTGAGAAAGGTTACATGTACTCAAAATGCCAACAAGTCTTAGAAATGAAGCTAACAAATGAGAGACCTGTCCAAAAATTGAGAACAGCTGGAGGGCAGTTCCTTCAAATTTCATCTTGTGGAGCTTTGTTATCAGGCTAGCTGTCTGGGTGAATACTGGCGGGGTGAGTGGTGGTGCTAGACAGGAACAGCACAGGACCTTTCCCCCAACTCAGCTATTGTTATCTATTGTGACTAAAATTTGAACCTTTCTCCAGGCTATGATGCTTCTTCCCACAGACGAGCCACTTAAGTTGGATGAAGTATGCTTAGGGTGAAGGAACCTCCTGCAGGGTAAGGTAGGATAGGTGGCCTTGTCACTACTCCTTTCATGTAGCGCTGAATGGACAAATCTATACCACTTGCTTTTTCCAGTTCAGTCACACAAATGGGGATTCAAAGACTGATTTTCCAGAACCACGTACTTTAAAAAGGTACTTTAAGAAAAGATGGCAAAATGATTTGCCCTAACTTGAAAATATTTATTTGAAGCTTGTATGATTGTGATGTGTAACAAAGGAAAGCAGCCATCACTATTTCAAATGATAAAATCTCTAGAAATCAGACTGTATACTTCAAATGGTCACATTGATCTGGATTTGTCCATATTTGCAATTGAGTGCCTTTATGTAAACATGGATGTTATTGGTCAATTGTCGTGGGTTGGGGGTTTTTTTGGCCTTCCAGAAATAGATCATCTGGGGTTCTTACCTGGGTGCCTACACTCTCCCACCTTAGAAAACATGATATTGTTTTTCCTTGGGACACTGAAGTGTTATAAGATGCAATGCTAGAATAATGAGTGACAGAGAGAGGCTTCCTTAAGCCAAAAATGTATGTTCTGCAGCAGCAAGAGAGTTTTCCTCCTCATCCTAACAAAAACAAGCTTCGTGCATCTGTACTTCACAAGAAAATCCATATATTCTCTGTGCATTTAGAAAGCTTCCTGGGAAGCAAGCAATAGCACAGCAATGTGCAGGGAGGATGCCCATTGCTATGAATAGAGTTTATTGCAGCACCTTGCAATTGCTCAGCTGGCTGCACATTAAGGGGGAGGGAGGCTTAAGGCAGGCATTATGTGGGAACTACCTCTGAGGATTCATTAGAGCAAATAATTGGGCAGCAGCTCTGGAGCTGAAGTTACAGTTTCTCACTAGATGTGCTGGCTCTGAAAAATTGCATCTGCTTCTCATTTATTTTTGTGGCCATGGTCAGCATTCACTTACCACCACCATAATCAAGAAGATGAGATAGTAAGCAATTCTTTTCTTTTTGCTCCTGGAAGGAAAAGCATGGCTTTTTTTCATCTAAGGCTAGCATGGAACCTAGTTTTAATACCAGGCCACAGTTCAGTCTGCTGGTGAAGACTCTCAAGGGGCTGGAGCCAGGGTACTTTAAGGAATACCTCCTCTCCTACTGTTCAGTTTGCCAGTAAGGTTCTTCCTCACAAGCCCTGCTATCCATGCTCCTGCCTGCAGAGATAAGGCAGGTGGTGGTCAAAGTCAGGGCCTTCTCAATGGAAAGACCTTGCCTCTGGAATGCTTTTCCCTGTGAAGGTTATTTGGCACTAATCTTTCTAGGCTCCAGGCTGAAACATTTTTTTCTTTTTTTGCCCAGGTGTTTGATCTTTTTAATTGTTTTCACAATCTCCTTCTAGCCTGACGACTGTTAGGCTAAATGTTCGAGTTGCTGAATGTTTTATGCTCTTGGTTTTTTATGAGTTGGCTTCTTAATGATTTGGTTTTAATGGTTTCATGTTTTCTTAGGATTTTATGAAGAACTGTATTGAGCAGGTCTCTAGAGGCAAAATATCAATTTTAACAAAATGAATAAGTGAACTGGTAACAAAGAAAAGAGAATCTGGCAGCAATTACAACAGAGCTGGCCAATATCTTCCTATTTCTGCCTCTCTTTTCTTGACACAGTCATCAAGTGGGGTCCAGGGTAGATTGGAAGGAACAAGCAGCATTTGTAGAGGGTCCCATCCTCTATCCCCCATCCCACCCTCATCCTCCTTCCCCACTGAAGATGGGAAGAAAGGAAAAATAGAACCCACCCTCATCTCCAGTGGAAGAGGAACGGAAGAAACAGGTTCACTGTGGCTCCTGTTAAGCTCACACCCAAGTGCCCTGTGCAAGGATGGGGCTGCCATGTGTCTTGTCTGGTCCATGTGGGAACTAATGACACAGCCATGAATACAATTGCAAGCAAGAAGGCGGACTGTGAAGCTCTTGGGAATAACCTGAAGGGAATGGGACACAGATAGTGTTCTCTTCTATCTTCCCTGTCAAAGGAAGAGGAATGCAATAGAAACAGAAGATAGTGGAGGTAAACCACTGGCTGCATTGGTGGTGCTGGTAGGAATGATTTAATATTCTGGGACCACAGGCTAGGTTTTTTGGACAATGATCTACTAGCACACAATGGACTTCACCGATCAAGGTCAAGGAAGAATGTGTTTGGAAGAAACCCTGGAAGATTAATCAGGGGGGCTTTAAACTGACACTGCAAGGGAAAGGAGATGACCAACATAGGGATTTAAATGAAGGAAACCAAATGGCAGAGGGCCACCTAGATGTAGAGAGGGAAGGAGAGAACTGTAACTATTGGAAGCAGCCCAAAAGGGCTATTGAACAAAGAATCCTGTGGTTTTTGCCTTCTGTAGTTGTGCTGACTGGTTGTTGGGGTCTGAACTACCCTGCAAGGATGGTGAAGAGAGGTGGCACTTACAGTGTGGTATTTCAGGTGTATATGTAACAATGCCCAAAGTTGGGCAATAACAAGGAACAGCTTTTAATGTTGACAGAGAGATATGATTTAGTAGGCATTACAGAGATTTGGTGGGATGATTCCCATGACTGGAATGTAATAGTGGATGGATATGAATTGTTTAAGAAAAAACAAAAGGGTCGAAAAGGAGACGGAGAGGTGCTGTATTTGGGGAGAGGGTTTGCTTGTCAGTAAAAATACCTGAAGACAAGGGTGACAGCTCAGTTGAAAGTATCTGGGTGACAATAAGGGAAGGACAAACATTATTGTTAGTGGAGTCTCCATGGTGAGGAGATGGATGCTACGTTCCTTGACCAGCTTGACAAACAACATGACCTGGTAGTTATGGGTGACTTCAAGTTCCCTGATGTGTGCTGGGAGACAAACTCTGCAATGCATCCATAGTCATGAAAGCTGCTCCCCAATCTGACCAACAACTTCCTTAATCAAATACAAGAGGAAGTGATGAGGGGCTTAGTCACTGGGTGGGAAAAATAATATGCTTCCTGTCTACTTTGTTCATGCAGACCAAGCAGGAACGTCTTCAGCCCAGCATGGAGAAAAAAGATCACTAGTTTAGCAATTTTTGAAAAACCCAAGTTGAGAGAAATAAAACAACATGAAAATGTTTTGTAGTACTTACATAAATAAAAGAATTACCATAGAGAAAGACTTTCTCTGCAATAAAGTCTATGTCTGCTATTATTCTATTTGCGAATGAGGTTATTACCCATGCAAATATTTTGACGGGCATTTTTGTTTATAATATAGTACTTTTAGTTATGTATTCATGTTCCTTTGATCCTTCCACTTTGGAGCTCTTTTTAGGCATTATGTTTCTGGTTTTCCTTTTGGAATTTTGGCTGAAAAATGCAACATGTATTTTTAAACTATGGTATGTGCTATCCCAAAGCTGAATTTTCCAGGGTACATGATTACATATATCAAACTGTAGAATCCTTGTGTTCCTCCTTTCTGACAAAATGGCAATCATGTGTACTTGGAGGACTGTGGGTCATGCTTTTTCCTTGTATGTGAGATAGTAGAGCCGGAAATGTAATACCTGAAAAGACCTTAAAACTTGGCCTTTGCTGGTCCTTCCATGAGATAACCAGTGTTGGTTTTTAAATGTTAGATTTTAAACTTCCTATTCTACTTATGCTTCCTGTTTTACTTATGGTATAAATTACCATATACACAAAGAATGCCATAAAATACTTATAGTTAGGTATTAGTCAGTTACTGAGTCATAATTTCTAATGTCCCTTATGGTGGCTTCAGCAGCATAGAGCTCATTACTCATCAGTTTTGGATGCACAGAGAGCTAAACCTTATCACTGGTCTCAAATGTGGGGAAGCAGCCATCCATCTATGCTTTCTATCAGAACTTCACCAACCTTAGTTCCCAACCATCTTCTGCCTTCTTTTGTTCCTGACATGGTAATTTGCCTTCCCAATTGAATCTCCAATTCACTGTGCTTGAGCTGGTTGCTGTAGTGGGGCTGCTGAGAGGTGGGGCTTCCTATTAGCTGTGTGCCTCAGCCTCTGGAATCAGCAGAGGTCTCTGGAAGCAGCAGCAGAGCAGTTGCAGTGGAGAAGAGGAACGGGACAGAAAGAGCTAAGTGTGAAGAGGGGATTGGAATGTTGTTCAATTACTGCTTAACACCTGCTGTGAAGTCTTGCTGTCTGTGTTATCTGTATTACTTGGTGCCCTTCCCGGACCGGCTTGGTCTGGTGTTTGAAGGTTTCTGTGGTGGACGGGCCAAAATTCTCTTGCACACTTTTCTCTAGTTTTTATCTCGTTGCTTGCAAGCCTTTGAATGGAGCTTCAGCCTATTCTTCTATAGAGATTCTGATTGTCTGGTCTCAGTTCATTACACTAAGTGAGCTCTGGTTTTCTTGGAGGGCTATTCTCAAAGCCACATTTTTTTAGCCACATCTTTTTAACAGGGGTTAACAGGGGTTAACAGCCACATCTTTTGAACAGGGCTTTTTAACAGGGGTTTTCTTGTTTTCTTTGTTCTGGCCGTGTGCTTGCCTCAGGCTTCTGAGAGGTAGAGCTGCTGAGAGGTGGGGCTTCTTACTAGCTGTGTGACTCAGCAAAAGAGGTATCTGGAAGCAGCAGCACAGCAGTTGCAGAGGAGAAGAGGAGTGGGACAGAAAGAGCGAATTGAGCTCTGGTTTTCTTTCGGAGGGCTTTTCTGAAAGTCACATATTTTTAGCCACATCTTTTAAACAGGGGTTAACAGCCACATCTTTTTAATAGGGGTTTTTAACAGGGGTTTTCTTGTTTTCTTAATTTCTAATGTCCCTTATGGTGGCTTCAGCAGTGTAGAGCTCATTACTAATCAGTTTTGGATGCACAGAGAGCTATACCTTACCACTGGGCTGCTGGCGCTCAACATTAAAAAGGTGGCAGAACAGCTTTTAAACTGATCCCTGGGGGAAAATTGACAGGAGCTGAGGTGACCGGTTTGGAATACAGTAACTATGGGGATGCAGACAGAGAGGGAAATTTTTCTAAATCAACCACATCCAAGAGTGGAACATAGCAATGTGCATGTGATAAGTGATAGTGTCTACAAAGGGCTAGAGGGCAAAGCACATAAATTCCAGGTTAAGGATAGAGACAGGGTATACAGGTGTCTCCATGCTAATAGCAGAAGCCTTTGATCTAAAATGGGGGAGGTGGAGTACAGAGTTTTGAAGGAGGACATTGATATGGTGAGCATCACAGAGACATGGTGGAATGAGGAGAACCAGTGGGATGCTATTATCCCAGGTTACAAGCTCTACAGGAAGGATAGGAAAGGGCATATTGGGGGTGGTGTTGCCCTCTACGTCAAAGAGAACATAGACAATGCAAGGGGAGCTGATTCCCCTACAGAAGCACTGTGGATATTAATACCAGGTGTGAAGGATTGTCTAATATTAGGAATATATTATCGTCCCCCTGACCAAAGCGCACAAGAGGATTCTGAGATGGAAAAAGAAATTAAAGAGCCCAACAAAAGCAAAAACATAGTAGTAGTGGGTGATTTCAACTATCCCCACATTAACTGGAAAAATGCATGTTCAGGTCATAGTAAGGAGAGAGCATTCTTGGATATGCTAAATGACTGTGGCTAAGAGCAGATGGTTGTGGAACCAACCAGGGGAGAGGGGATCCTAGATCTAATTCTATGTGATCCAGGACCTGGTACAGGAAGTCAGTGTTGTTGAGCCGACAGGGAACAGCGACCACAACACTGTCAGATTCAGTATCTCTGCGTGCAAGCAAGTGACAAATACTAAGGTAGTTACATTTGCCTTCAGAAGGGGAAATTTCTCAAAGATGAGGGGGATAGTCGCAGGAAGCTGAAAAGGAAAATCAAGAGAGTCAAAACTGTCCAAGATGCTTGGAGGTTATTTAAAACACAGTAATAAAAGCTCAGCTGGAATGTGTTCTGCGGGTTAGGAAAGGCAGCACCCAGTCCAAAAGAAAGACACCAAGGTTAACAAGGGAGGTTGAGGAAATTATTAGAAAAAGGCAGATGTCTTTTAGAAAAAGTCCAGTTCGACTGATGAAGAATACGAGAAGGAACACAAATGGTGACAAAAGAAAAGCAAGTTAGCTGTAAGGGAGGCAAAAAGGATTATGAGGAACGCATAGCTGCGAACATCAAGACCAGCAACAAACAGTTCTTCAAGTACATCAAAAGTAGGAAGCCAGCTAGGGAAGCGGTAGGCCCATTACATGACGAAGGAACAAAAGGTGTGCTAAAGGTTGACAGGGAGATTGCAGAGAAGCTGAATGAATTCTGTGCATCTGTCGTCACCCGAGAGGAGGTGAGGAAAATTCCTGCGCCTGAACTATTCTTCTTCGGAGGTGAATCCGAGGAACTAGTGAAGATAGTGGTAGACAAGGAAGAAGTTCTGGCAGCCACTGATAAACTAAATGCTACCAAATCCCCTGGCCCAGATTGCATTCACCCAAGAGTTCTGAAAGAGCTCAAGTATGAAATTGCTGATCTTTTCACTTTAATATGCAACTTATCCCTGAAATCGGCCTCCATCCCTGAAGACTGGAAGATGGCCGATGTCACACCAATCTTTAAGAAAGGGTCTAGGGGGGACCCAGGAAATTACAGGCCAATCAGTTTGACATCTGTTCCTGGTAAATTAGTAGAATCTATCATTAAAGATAAAATTATTAAACATATAAAAAAGCAAGACCTGCTGAGAAAGAGTCAGCATGGCTTTTGCAGAGGCAAGTCCTGCCTTACAAACTTACTAGAGTTCTTTGAGGGTGTAAACAGGCATGTGGATAAGGGGGAACCAGTGGACATTGTCTACTTGGATTTTCAAGTAGACAAAGTTCCTCACCAGAAACTATTGAGAAAACTCAGCAATCAAGGAAAAAGAGGGGAAGTCCTCCCATGGATTAAAAACAGGCAGCAAACGATGGGTGTAAATGGGAAGTTCTCACAATGGAGAGATGTAGGGAGTGGTGTCCCCCAAGGATCCGTTTTGGGACCGGTGCTCTTTAACCTATTCATAAATGACCTGGAAGTAGGGGTGGGTAGCGTGGTGGCCAAGTTTGCGGATGATACCAAATTATGTAGGGTGGTGAGAACCGCAAAGGATTGCTAGGAGCTCCAAGCGGACCTTGATAAATTAGGTGAGTGGGCTAAGAAATGGCAAATGCAGTTCAATGTAGCAAAATGTAAAGTGATACACATAGGGGCAAAAAATCCAAACTTCACAGACACGCTACAGGGGTCAGTGTTACCAGTCACACACCAGGAAAGGGATCTGGGCGTCTTAGTTGATAGTTCCATGGGAATATCAACTCAATGCATGGCAGCTGTGAAAAAGGCAAACTCTATGCTGGGGATCATTAGGAAAGGAATTGTTAATAAAACTGCAAAGATTGTCATGCCCTTATATAAAGCAGTGGTGTGACCGCACTTGGAGTACTGTGTTCAGTTCTGGTCGCCACATCTCAAAAAGGATATTGAAGAGATAGAAAAAGTGCAGAGAATGGCAACGAAGATGATTGAGGGACTGGAGCACCTTCCTTATGAGGAGAGGCTGCAGCATTTGGGACTCTTCAGTTTGGAGAGGAGACGTCTGAGGTGGGATATGATTGAAGTCTATAAAATTATGCATGGGATAGAAAATGTTAATAGAGAGAATTTTTTCTCTTTCTCAGAATACTAAAACCAGGGGGCATACATTGAAAATGCTGGGGGGAAGAATTAGGACTAATAAAAGGAAACATTTCTTCACGCAACGTGTAATTGGTGTTTGGAATATGCTGCCACAGGAGGTGGTGATAGCCACTAACCTGGAGAGCTTTAAAAGGGGCTTGGACAGATTTATGGAGAAGTCGATCTATGACTACCAATCTTGATTCTCCTTGATCTGAGATTGCAAATGCCTTAGCAGACCAGGTGCTCAGGAGCAGCAGCAGCAGCAGAAGGCCATTGCTTTCACATCCTGAACGTGAGCTTCCAAAGGTATCTGGTGGGTCACTGTGAGTAGCAGAGTGCTGGACTAGATGGACTCTGGTCTGATCCAGCAGGCTCTTTCTTATGTTCTTATGTCAATATTTCAGTCTAGCACTTTCTCGGATCTTTGTTGGCTCCACATACATGTCTCCCAAAATAAAATGTATGTTGCAAAGGATATAAAACAGCCTTTTATTTTATATTTCGGTAGTTTCAAAACACTTAAATAACAAAAGTTATAAATAGGGAAGTGGTGGCAATCTTTTCAAGAGCAGATGGGTCTTGTATGCTTGGTGTGGGAGTTGCTTCTTCTGTGCTGTTTGTCTTTTCTTGGGGACAAAGAAAGTTCCTTAAAGTTGAACTAGAAGGTCTGTCAGATTTTAAAAAGTTGACATTTTTGATGTCTCTTGGGAATTGAAACCCAGGTTTTGGAGCACATCTTATATAAACTTGAATTCTCCCTCAGTTATACAGTTTTATTTTGAAAGTCAGTTATAAACTGAAATTTCAGTGTAGAATTTTTGTACGTCTGTACATTTTAAAGAGCAATTTTAAAAAATATAAAGAAAATCAATCACCAAATAAGGTCTTAATTTAATGCTAAGTCTATGTTTGATGAGTCAGCATTACAAATGACAAAATTTCTAAAACTTGCAGAGTGGATGATTCCCAGATTGGTACACTGGAGTGTAATTTAATAAGATTCTCGAATTCTTTATATAAAGAAAGATGTAGCAGGATTTTTACAGGATCGATTTAAACTTACTTTAGGGTAGGAGCACATAGTCGTCATAGCTTTCATTAAAATAATGCCTCTAGATTTGGGTGCTGTGTGGTTTCCGGGCTGTATGGCCGTGTTCTAGCAGCATTCTCTCCTGACGTTTCGCCTGCATCTGTGGCTGGCATCTTCAGAGGATCTGAATGCCTCTAGATCTGAATGCCTCTAGACATCATGTCCCTAAAACAAGCTTTAAAAGAGTGGAAGTACCAAACACCAAGTCTGAACATTCAGTACCCAGTACAGCTCCTTTTCTCTTTTCCATGGTTTCTGCACTTTCTGCAGTTCACACCTTAATACTCCATGCTCCTTCCTCCCATCAGAACTACACTATTGTGTTTACCCTTTTATTTATTTAATCATGCTTTTATCTTACCCTCCCAAGTGAGACGAGTCTCTAAGTGGCTTACATCATCAAAATTCAACAATAAATAAAATAAATGGGATATAGTATAATTTAAGAATCCCAGTAAGGTCTCAATAAAACTGATCTAAAACCAACCAAGAAACTGAAGGAAAATAGCATCTGCTGCTCTTGTAATAGCACTGTCACAAAATGATTAGAAATACAAGAGCATTTAAATGATTAGGTGCCAGGGCCTGGATCCTGCAATGAATATTTGTCTTCAGAATACATACAAAATACAAACCAGAATATAAAGCGAGAACAGTGGAACATTTTACTGCAGGTTTGTGCTTATTGTAGCCTGGTTCATTTACATTCCAAAAAAGTTAAGGTGGTTAAATGATTAATCAGAAGGTATGTGCCTGCATTACTATACCAGGTACCCTGAAATCCACTGTAGGGCATCTGCAGACAAAATGCACTGATGCTTTCAGGCAAGGCCACAGCACCAGCAGTTCTAGCAGGCCAGAAGCATAAGAATCACATGACAACAAGTTGACTGCTGCCAGGCAGAATTAGGAAGGAAATGCACAGTAATGTCTATAATCCTGAACAGTTTGATGTTCTTGCATTTGGAACAGCTTGTTCAGGCTTATGTGTTGTATGAAAGATTAAGAAAGAAACTCCGAGTGAGATTGTTCTTTGTGAAACACCTTCAAGTGGTAGCATGCAGGTTTCTTTTGCCTTGTCTTCTCTTTCTTCCAGCTCTTTCCTACAAGTATGCTCATCCGTTTTCTGCTTTAAAGAAACGAGAGGTCTTATCATTAATTTCATAGCTGGGAGGAAAAAAAGAAAGACGTTTTAGTAAGGAGAGCCTGATGCAGCACTGTGCAAAGTCATGAACAAATCTATTGTTATGCAATAGCTTGGTGGTATCAACAAAGGAGTGGTGTTTCAGCGGTGGCAGAGAGATCTTCCAGGTAAGGAGCTTTCTTCCGGCATAAGAAGTCGCAGGCAGAAAGCTGTTTCTACTTGTGGAAAGGTTTGCCACCTGCAGAATTTTTTAAAAATCATATGTCTAATTCTGAATCATGTGGATCAAAAAATCCACAACAAGGGGCTGGCTGAAAATATGATATGATATTTAATTTGTATACTGCTCTTCCCCGGAGGGCTCAGGGTGTTGAACAACATTGTAAAAAACAATAACATAGGAATGCAAAACCAGCAATTCAGTATAACCAATAGTAACACCAGGTTAACAACTAGTCACAACTAATCAACTAAAAATAACAGCATCACCAACATTAATACAACATTTCATAACAACAACATGTGGATCAAAAAATCCAGAACAAGGGGCTGGCTGAAAATATGATATGATATTTAATTTGTATACTGCTCTTCCCCGGAGGGCTCAGGGTGGTGAACAACATTGTAAAAAACAATAACATAGGAATGCAAAACCAGCAATTCAGTATAACCAATAGTAACATCAGGTTAACAACTAGTCACAACTAATCAACTAAAATAACAGCATCACCAACATTAATACAACATCTCATAACAAAAGCATAGTAATTACAAATTAACAATATAACATTTATGATAAGATAACAAAACAATAATAATAACAGCGATATAGCATAACAGCGATATATCTTATCAATATCCCAATAGTCTACACAGCATCATAAATCCATAACAGTATCCCAATTACAGTGCACACAACAGCATAAATCCACAATAACATCCGTATACAATAAATAAATCATATACCCTTCTGATATATATATGTCAGTTTTCATACTGATAGGTAAAGATAAACTTCTAATTTATCATTTTATCATTTTCTAAGATCTCCTTGATCTGCAGGGGCTTTTATGAAAAATAGAGAAGATTGAAGTTGGGACTCTCTGTATGCAAAAGTTATGCTTACTACAGAACTGTGGTCCCTCTAATAAAAGGTTGTTACAGAACATTTCCTTTTAATGTGTGTTGCATTGCCTTTTAATAGTTATATTGTTATGTTATTGTTATGTTATTGTTATGTTTCACAGCCTTTTTGTGATGTCCACTATTGGAAATAATTACAACTGAATTGACAAAGTCCATCAGAGGTGTGATGAAGGGGCAGAAAAGTGACAGTAGAAATCTCTCGGATGGAGGTGGTGACCTCTTAGACTCTAGTCCAGGGGTGGGCAATTATTTTTTCCATGGGGCCGCATAAGAAACAGAAAATATTGTGGAGGGCCGGGCCAAAAGGCTGAATTCAATTCTGCATAATAATACTCTCAAATGCTCCCTAACAATGGAAATTTTCATGAGTTACAATTTGGAGTATATTTTACATCCTAAGATTCTAATGTATCGTTCAGACTATTAGAGCTTATTGCAAAATACCTGATAGTAACTTGATTGCTCCTTTGCTAGTAAACCTCCTGCTACTATTGAGCAAACTTGAAAAAAATACCATAGATAGCTTATAGAATGTATTTTTTCATACTGATAGGTAAAGATAAACTTCTAATTTATCATTTTCTAAGATCTCCTTGATCTGAAGGGGCTGTGTTTTTATGAAAAATATTTTTGAAACAAAAAACCCCTCCTCTTGTGTGGGTACATATAAATTTGGCAGCTCAGCACAGAAAGGTATAAAAAAAGATTGGTTTTTGCAAATGTTTACAGAACTGAACATGTAGGGCAAAATTTGCTGGCTCTGAGTTGGAAGCATCTTATTGAAGACTTCTGTATTAATCTTGCTTTTTTATGATTTTGCTGTTGCTGGGAAAAAGGCACTAAAAACACAGTGTCCTACACATATGTTGGGACACAGCAGAAGTTCTCTTATTAACTTCTCACTCAGCTCAACTTCCTTGTTGCATGTCTTGCAGTGCAATCATATGCAGAAATATTCCAGTCTGAGTCCAAAGGTTTAGACTCGAGCAACTCTGCATAAAATTGCATTCTTGATACATTTTCAAGGGACTCCACATTATGCAGCAGTTTCCTTAGCTCAGTGATGATGGTGAATTGTAAAATACCTAAAAAACCCTATTCTGTTGAATGCATAGAACGAACAACAGTGTGTGGCCACAAGATGAACCTGACCTCCTTCACTCTTGCTTCATCAAGTGGAAACTGGTTGGGGCTGTGCCAGAGCACGAGCAGCCCATAATATGTGTAGCTGATCCATCTAACATGGTTTGAAAAGAGACTAGTATTGCAACATTAGGTTGTTACTGCCTTGTGATCTTCTACATTCTGTCCAGCAGTATAAGAAGCTGGTTATATGATTTGTTTTTGTGTTTTATGCTACCTTTCGGCTATCTGTTATTAAAAATATATATATGAAACTGCAATTTGGTATTGATAGCTGGAATCCATATTTCATGGAACAATATTTGTTCAGTTTCACATTTTTATAAAGGAGCCAAAGAGAAACTGGAACTGATGCTGGTCAGAAGTGTCTTAAATCTTAAAATATTATTTGTCCAGCTCACAGTTGTTTTTAGGTTTCAAGCTTTCATGATTACCAATATCAGACAACCAAGTCAAGGTTTTTTTCTTCCCTACTTAGTTGCTGGGGGAACTCCAATATTTGTGTGTCCTATTAGACTCCAATAGGTGTGGATTGTGAAAATTGTTTACAAGAGTGATTGAAACACGTTAAAATCAATAGAACCCCCCACACCATGCATTCTGATAACGGGCACCATCTAGGAACATGGTACAGACCTCAAAGACACAGAGCCTGCCCTGGAAGCCATGTCAAGGACTGAACCCCAGCACATTATAAAAGTCCAAAAGTGAAGTGCTATATTAGTGCACAGCAGTTACCTATGTGATGGATTAATCCCACTGGGTAAACAGAGGAGGGATGGATTAATGCTTCCTTTGGAAATAAATGAAATATATTTTTGAATTGTTTCTATTCCAGAAGAGTAGCCAGACAACCTCCTTGACAATACTAGATGACCACAATTTGGAGGAACTAGGTTAACAAACCGAGGAATCACTTGTGCATCTGGATAAAAAAAGGGAACTTGACCTTTTGGGGATCTGTCCATACAGGGCTTGAAATGAAATCTTCTCATATTCTTAGCAGGAGACTTCCAGCTATTAGGTAAACTGTGCAAACTACATTTTTGGGAAGTATGAGCCAGACCATAAGCACACAAAACCTTAAAGACAAAAGAGAAATGAATTCTTGTTTCTTCACAAATCATGCTCCAGTCTAGAGAGGTATACGTGTAGGTGGGAAGGTGTGGGAGGGAGAATTGTAATCTTCAGTAGATGAATTGATTCATCAGAGATTAGGGAGATATCCAAACTGCTCACTACCCAATGTGAAGTTATTAATCTACTGGCTGGTTGGCAGAATGTGTGAAAAAATATTTGGTGAGCAAATCATTCGGTAGCTGCATTGCAAAATGAGGCCTAATCCAGCTTCATTTAGCCTTGGATTGTGCAGAGAAGGGAAAGGAGATTTAACCGTCATCCTCCACTCATTTCACTATTTCACTCTCTCCTCGCTTTGTTGGCAGTATTTTAAAAGAAAAAAGACCCAGATGCCTGTGCCTCTGAAGAGTTGTCATCTTCTATTGTTGAATCACCCCATTGGCACCCAACTACCAACACCACTGAGTTGCAACTTGCTCGCAGCTTTTTATTTTATTTTTTTAATTCCATTTATACCTTGCCCACCCCCAGCCAGACCACACTCAGGGTGGCTTCCAAAATTAATTTACAATGCAAATTCTATATAAATATCAAACTGAACCATTAAATTTTAAACCATTATTTCCTGTTTAACCTAATATGATGGTATCCTATCTATATATAATAAACTAAAGAGTACTACTTGGTGTTGAAGGTGGCTAAGGTGGACATGGAGACCAATGGCAACCTGAAAACACCCAGGTCCCCCAGAGGGTAGAGACAAGTGGAATAAAAGAACCAAGAGAAACGGAAGAAAGGAACAAGGGAGAGGAGGGAAGAAGGGAGCCATTTGATCTATTTCACTGCCACTGTCTTCAACCACATGCCTGCAGACAATAAGGGAATACGCAATCCAGAGATGCCTACTGAGTCATTAAATTAGTAATGAAACCACAGGATGGAACATGTGTTAGTGGGCCTTATGTGGTCCAGGCAGCATGTAGTGTAACCATGGATTATAACAATATTTAACATTTATTAGCCTGAGACCAGAGGTGGGATTCAGCTGGTTCGCACCCGTTTTGCAGAACCGCTAGCTAGTGTTTCATTTAGTTCGCCAAACCAGTTGTTAATCCCATCACTGATTCCTTTGCATCCAGTGGCTGAACCTCAACATCTCTCCTTAACAGAGGCGTGGGGCCTATGGGGACATCTGGGGACATGGGCAGGACCTTCTCAAATCACATGGGGGGGGCAGAAAATTGCCCCCCCCCACACACTTCTTGCCTGCCTGGGCCTGGCTGACAGATCCTGCAGCTGGGCTGGAAGAGCACTGCCTATTAAGGTGGCTTCACTGACAGACTCAGCATTGCCAGAACTTTATTAATATAAATAGAACTCAACTTGGTATTTATTTCTCCATAATCAGCAAATCTTTTAAGTTATGGTCAGTCTCAATTTTATTCTACAGTTTCCCAGCATCATCAGGGCATCTACGCAAATCGCTATTTTGTAATTTGCCCTTCCCTTCATCCCTCTCTACCCCTCTCAAAAGATATTCCCTCCAAACTGTCATCCAGCGTCCTCAGAGTCTGTATGCAAATGAGCCTTCTTCTCATTCACCCATCATCTGCTCCCAGGGAAGCATGATTAACTGGCAAGGAAGGGCTGAGAAAGCACGGAATGAGCGCCACCAAGCATGTGCCTATCTCCAAATTGGCCTTCAGTAAGGGAGAAAGAAATAGAGAACTTGATCAGTTCTATTAAAACCGGGAAAGCTCCCGGTGAAGATCTGATTCCGAATGATGTGTTCAAAACATTTCCATCCTGGTGGGTACCAATTCTTGCCAAACTTTTCACCCAGATTAACAATACTGGCAATTTCCCTAGTGGATGGAAAACCAGCATAATTGTCCCTATACATAAAAAAGGAGACAAAAATGACCCAAAGAACTATCGCCCAATAAAATACCTATTGAACCACGGCCTCCTAAAATATATGGCAAATATCTCCTTGGAAAATTAGAAGATTGGGAAATTGAAAATCACATAAATACATCCACAACAGGCAGGATTTAGGAAGGGACAGAAGCTACAGTTTTGATCACTGCCTTGTATTATACCAACAAGCTCAATTTCAGTATAAGAAGGCCCAACGAAAGCCTTATACTAATGACATTTGTTGGGATTTGGCCTCTGCTTTTGACTCAGTATGTAGAGAAAGACTCTGAGTGGAAACTGGCTGAACACACAAATAACTGGATAAACGCAACACTTTTCCTGCTTATTAGAGAGCTGCACTCCAGGACACATGGATCAAAAGTCAGAGTAAATTACATCAGGCTCTCTAACAGATGGGTTTAGAGCAGGGAAAGGAGAGTCAAGCAGGGCTGTTTACTCTGCCCCCACCTTATTCAACAACTTTATATTAATGACCTGTAATTCCCCAAACTGGACCCGGCCATGAATTTGTTGCCCCCCTACGCTAGGAGAGAAACAGAAGAATTTCAATTCCTGCTATACGCCGAGATGAGTATGAATTCCCTAGTTTCAATTTTACAAGGAATGGTTTAAGGAGACTCCTATATGGTTTGGGTGAGTATTGCAGAGAGGAGGCCCTCTCCATAAACTATTCCAAAACTAAGGTAATGGTGTTCAAGAAAAGACCAAGAAAATACAGTTGGAACATCCATAATATTCCTATAGAGCAATGCAATAATTTTAAATATTTAGGAGTTACATTCAGTCCTTCACTAAATTGGAATGCCCATTTAGCAGTGGTCAAAGCAGCTGCTCAAAAATCTGTTGGGGCAATAGTGAGATTTTATCATACAAAAGGAGGTCATTTAGTTGATCCAGCCCTAAAAATTTTTAAAATTAAAGTTAAAGCATGTGCAGAGTAAATTTCCATGTGGCTGGTGTTTGTTTCTGCATTGTTGGGGGCTGGGAAATAGCAAAATCTCTGACACGCTGGAGCATCGGTGAGTTCTGCTTTTTATTTTCATTTCTTCAGTAACTGCTGAGCAGAGTTCCCATTAAAATAAGCATCCCTGTGAGTCCTTGTGTTTTGGGGAGAGCAATCTCAAGCTGAAACAGTTGAGGTTCCCATGATTATTTGACCAGTCTGATATATTTTGATTTAATTTGAAGCAAGCCTTTATTGGCATAGACAGCAGTACAACAATAATAAAAACAGATTAAAAAGAAGCATAGCCACAAATTACAGGATATACCATGTTAGGATCCAGAGAGGAAATCCTACTGCAGCATTTCTAGTAATTTCCAGGAGAAAGTCTACCACAATTATCATACAGAGAGGAAGGATCAAGGGTTGTCCAACAAGTAGTGTAATCCCTAAAATAAATTGGGAGATCGGGAGATGTAAAGGGAGTGAGATTCACATACTTGGATCTGATTTCCTTGAATCTGAGACAGGGTAGAGTGAAATAATTGGTGGGCCAGAGATTCAACTGGAGTACAGCATCATTACATGAGCACAATCTTTTTAGCCTTTTCTTGCTTATTAAATCTGCCATGTAACAAGGCAGTAGGCTAAGTATAACAGTTAAACCTGGCGAGGCATTATGGCTCTCCTTTGAACAGGGTTTATTAAGCAATACAGGTAGTGTGCCAAGTAGCCCACGTTCAAATGGGGAGAGAAAAAATACAGGGGGGAGCACATTTTTTCTTAATGCGGTGATTAGGGTAGAGAACTCTCTATCCAATAGATTGACCTTTTAATTTCCTATAAGCTTCTGAATAGGACAAAGGGCAAAGTGAATCCACTGACTTAGTCCAATAGAGGCAATTTTTCTTCAATTATGGAAGAGAAACCAGAAGGGTTGGAATGGGTGTCAGAGAGCAGGACGGTGGACCAGGGAATTACAGTCCCAGATAAAATGAATTCACAAGTCCTAGAATCTAAAAAAGTCCTCAGCCATAGCGGCTGATTCCAAGGAGTTTCTTGACCCTAATAACTCCAGACAAAGGGCTGCATAGGGCATGCAATTTGGCAGTCCAGTTATCTTGTGAAAAAAATTGGATTGAAGAGAATTCAAGGAGTGGTTAATAGCTTGAATCCAAATTGGGACTCCATAAAGCAATCTCGAGATGACTTTGGCATTGAAAAATTTGAGGGGAGCAGGAGGGATAAAAGAGTGGGCCCACACTGCTGTAAAAAGAAACGTAATAGTGCTGGACATACTCATTAGATGTAGCTAGGAGAGCAGCCTTCCTCTGGGTTGCCCATGAAAGGTTAAAGGAGAAATGAGAGGCCAAGGTATTTATAGCACTTAACCTGTTCCAATTTGGGTGCTTTTCATGGCTCCACATGTGGAATGGCTTCTTTAAAGCCTAGAGAAGACCAATACCTTGTTTTTTTCATAATTAATTGTCAGTCTGTTGGATTCACAGTAATCCACACAGCGCTTCATTTAGCGTCTGAGGCCAACTCTGGATCGAGAGAGAAGGACAGTGTCATCTGCATAGAGCAGAATTGATACATGGGATGTACCCAGTTTTGGGGCATGGCTGTTCACTGCTGAGAGGGCGGAGGGGAAGTCACTTAAGAAAAGATTGAAGAGAGTGGGGGCCAGGACGCAGCCCTGTTTGACCCCTTTGGAAATTGGAATACTGTCTGTCAAAAGGCCTTCATGGGAACACTTGATCCGGCAACTGGTATTTGTGTGCAGTTGCCTAATTAAGGACAAGAGTCTGGCATCAATGTTGAGGGCAGCCAGTTTTGTCCAGAGAAGTTCTCTCGGCACAGAGTCAAAGGCAGCCTTTAAATCAATAAAGGCAGCGTAGAGTTTGTTATCTGCATTGATTGAATATTTACTGGCTAAGTGTAATAGCACCAAGGCGTGGTCCAGAGGAGATTTCCCCTTGCAAAAGCCTATTTGTTCAGCCCCCACTGCACCAGAGAGGGAAAGCCACAGCTGAAGATTTAGTTCATATTTGCCTGGTCTTCTAACATGGACACACAGGGTGGGTGGCATGTCTGGGGGCGGAGACAAAATTTGAGAGCTTGCCCCAGGCACGATTTTCCATAAATGTGGCCCGGGGGGGGGGGGTTCTTTCTGACTCTGCTAATTTACTGCCTTTTGCCATGGAATATGGGATGCGTGATTATTGTGTTCGGACATGTGGCCAGGGGCTTCAGCTATGCTGTGCTGATGATTTTGGGGTGACTTAGTGCAAAAATCAGGAGGATCCATGGGGATCCATGTTTTCCAAGCAGGTTCTTGCACCACTGTGGAGCCACAGAACATGGGATGATTGTTGTGTTCAGACATGTTGCCAGGGGCATTAGCTGTGATGTGCTGGTGATTTTGTGATGACCAAGTGCAAAAATCAGGAGGATCCATGATGATCCTTGTGTTTTTAACCACATTTTTGTGCCACTGCGGTGCCACGGAGCATGGGATGTATGATTATTGTGTTCAGACATGTGTCTAGAGCACAGGTGTCAAACTCGCAGCCCTCCAGATGTTATGGACTACAGTTTCCATCATCCCTGGCAGCATGATGCTGGCAGGGGATTATGGGAACTGTAGTCCATAACATCTGGAGGACCGCGAATTTGACACCTATGGTCTAGAGGTATGAGCTGTGTTGTGCAGGTGATTTGGGGGGTGACCAAGTAGAAAAATCATGAGGATCCATATTTTTCAAGCAGGTTTTTGCACCACTGTGGCACCATGAAACATGGAATGTGTGATTGTTGTGTTCAGACTTGTGGCTAATGGCTGGAGTTGTGATGTGCCGGTGATTTTGGGATGACTTAGTGCAAAAATCATGAGGATCCGTGTTTTTCAAGCAGGTTTTTTCATTAATATTTTAAAACTCTTTCTTATAACATAATCTAGTTTTGTGTACCTCTTTTATTATTCTTATTTAAGTATTAAGTATTATTTAAGTAATAAACTGCCTTTCGGTATATCTTTTTTTATACTTTAAACGATCATTAGGGCTGCAAACTGGTCGTTAAATTATTTGAATCCCACTACTGCCTGAGCCCCATAATGGAGCCTGTAACATGGAAGTGAAAACTTGTTCTATCCATCAGTATGAAGCTAATTCAAACATCCCGTTTAAATGCTAACAAAAATGTCTTGGAAGGTGGATGAGGGTATCTATTTATTCATAGTAGCCACTGAGATATTCTTTAATTAGGTAACTTTACTGTGGTATTTTCTACACTATCAAGTCAATTCCTTCATAATAGTCTAGAATGTATTTTACATTCCATCAGGATCACAGAGTTTAGATAAGCAATGAGAAGACACTGTAGAATATCCTTCTGGTTTTCCATAATTTCACAGAGGTCTTGAAATGGAATATATAACTTATTTAAAAAGAAGTATCATTAACTGTGCATGTGGACCAGAGCAAGTAAAGTTGTAGCATAAATGTTACTGTGTAATGCACAAATTAATGTATAAATTCATTCTCCCTTTTCTACTTCATTTCCTTTTCTGAATTCAATGTCTGGAGCCTAAAGTCTATAATCACTTCACATTATATTCCCATGATCTAAAAGCACATAAAAGAACACTTTTTTTTAACTTATAAACACTAGTGCAGTAGTTTTTATTTGGTGATTCTAGGACTGCCAATATTTCTCAGAAACTTATCAGAAATTCATCAATGAGGTGATCAGACATGATGCACAAATTTTCCTAAATAACAATTTGTCCACCTGCTCTATACAGCTACACTATAGTATTGAACATATTCTTGAGGAACAGTAGTCTGACAGATTTCAGGCTTTTACTTTTTTTACAGACCATACCTCAGAACCCTCTCCAATGCACAGACAATATGGGTTCTTTTTGCACAAGCCATTTAAAATTTTGGCAAAACCCTTTTGATCCCTCCCTTTACTATGATGTTTGCACTCACCCCTTGAAATGATTAATGGCTGCCGTGAGCCCCCTCCCTGTTTTTTTATAGAATTGATGCTTCATTGCTTCAATGGCCATGAGTTGTGATTCTCTACAGATAGATGTGTTTGATGCAGGGGTGAAGTACCCAGGGGGAGATGTGGGGTCACATATCCCTGGGTGCATGCCATCCTGTCACATAAGGGGGCGCAAAATCACCTCCACTTCTCCCCTGAACTGGCCCCGGCTCTGCCAGGCCACTCTTTCAGCTGGTGGAGGCTGAAGGAGCGGCCTAGCAGGGCTTCCACAGCGGAGGCAGCAGCTGACCACCCCTCAGCCCCTCCCTGCCAGGCTGCCTGGGGTTGCCGCTGGCTCAGGTAAGTGGGGTGGGGGGAGCATAGCTACCATGGGGAGTGTGGGGCACGGGGGCGCCATTTTGCCCTGGGCGCCATTTTCTCCACTACTCCTGATGGTTTGAAGATTTGACCCCTCCGTGTGCTTGAATTTGTGGGGAACATATAATTTCCCTGTCCCTACTATTTCCTTTTTTTCTTTCCTATTAACACATATAGCCTCTCCCATTTTCCTCTCTTTCCAGCCAACCTAGCTTCATCAGCCCCCTGCCCCCTTGAACTTTTCCTTCCTCATTCCCCCGGCATCCGCTCTCCAAAAATACTTTGGCAGAGTGGCAACAATTACTGGGCAGAACCCAATTGTTCTATGGTAGTTGAGCTAGGTCTAGTTATGGTTTGCCAGCTTTGTTGGGCACAGTTGCAGAACATCTGAATTTCCCCTGTATTATCCTCCCCACACAATTTCCTCTTTAAAAATATATTTATTTATGAAATTTCATAGGATTACAAATTATATAGAGAAAATAAAAACGTATACTTGTTGCTTGTTGTTTACCATTTTAAATTGTCTCTTACATAATTACACCTTTACATTTTTTCCTCTATCCCACTAAATTTACTAGGTAAGAATTCAAAATACTCTTTTTACCCTCTTTCCCTTCCCACACCCCCTTCCTTTTCTTCCCTCTGACCTTGAATCTGAGACAGTTTCTAAGATTATCCCTATTTCAGTTTTTTTATTACATTATAATTAGACATCCTTTCCAAATTCTTTATAGCTCAATTAACAGAGATATTCCCAACAGAATGCCAGGACCTGTTCTGTAGAAGAATTCACGTAGGGTTGAAAGTGGTAAATAACATCAACCTTTTTGCCAGGCAAAAGTGATAAAGACATAATCACAAATGAACACATAACTGCATAATCAAGGGAAGCAATTCTCTTAACTCTTCAAAAGTCCCAGTGGTTAGCCCTCTGTTGGAGCTTCATAGAATAGAATCATAGAATCATAGAGTTGGAAGAGACCCCAAGGGCCATCAAGTCCAACCCACTGCAATGCAGGAACATACAATCAAAGCACTCCTGATAGAAGTCAGGAGTGCTTTTCATTTGTTGGAAAATCTCTACCAGTAAATGTTTAGTTCATTTTCAAATGAAATAAACTATTCACTGTCATGAAGGCAGCTGCCATTCATTGCCTGTCCAGTGGGCAGCTAAAATGTTCATATAAGCTAAAATTATGACCCTCTTTTCCCCTTTGACTGATATAGCAAGTCAGCTATTCTTTGCCTTTTTTGTTTATTAGTCAGAGTGACTGATGTGTGTGAATACAGATTTTTTAAAAAAATATTCCTTAAAAAATTAATTGGTGATGAAGGAGGATTTCCCACAGAGATTGTAGTGTGGAAGTAATTGCTTAGCTGAATCATTTCCTCTCTCTCTTGGTATCTGACAAAGTCATAGGATCCAGAATATTCCCTCAGGCATATACAAAGCATATGGATGTTTTAAAAACCTTACCCAGCATGTACAGGCAGAGAGAGAGAGCAAACAAGCACCTATTGCTAATCAAGTCATGCTGTGACTAAAGAGGGAGGGGACCGAGTTTGCTAAGAGTACCCATAGCAACCTGTGTATTGCATTATTGGCAAATGGCTGCTCAGACCACTAGAAGCGCTACACAGAAACATGCTGCAGTTGTTATACAGAGATAGGCAGAATATGCAACATGTACCATTGTGTGGGCTGAGGTTGGCAACATCCCTCGTCCTAACTGTTTATAGTAATCTTTTTTTGAAATACATTTCTGATTGCTTCTTGAAGGCAATAGTTTAGTTTTAGGAAACATTTATATCTTGGTGTAGTTCTTGGACAAGTCCCTGCATTAATACTGGAATATTTCATAGAAATATCACAACAAATCTCTGCCATTTCTATTGGAACCAGCCAAATGTCACACAATTGTCATTTCTGCATGGTCAGAATATCCTGGGTTGAGCAAGAAAAATATCCCTGTGCAGCCAAGATGTTCGCATGGTTCCCGGTCCTAAAGCAGGTTTGCCCTTTGATATTTCCCTCCTCCTGGGGTATTCAAAAACCTCCAGTTTGGTGGTTCTTTTCAAAAATTGTGGGCTGACCCTGCTGCTGGGCAGACACCATGGGAGCAGGACCAGAGTATTTTTCACACCCAGCCACCAGATGTGCCCGCCCCACCACCTGGTATCCATTCAAGCTGCGGCTCAAAAACAAGAGTTAATCAGAACGCGGGACGCTGGGCATGAGCTGATACACTTGTGTTGTAAATACAGAAGTCCAGGACTGTGCAAAACAAACTGGGGCATTTCCCACCGGTCTTCACTCAGCCCCTTCACAGAAACAGGCAGCCATGTGAACGGACACCCCAGGATAAAATAGACTCAAGTTGTAAAAAACCAGTGGTACACAAGAATAATTCTGCCATGGCGAGCATAAGAAGCCTAGAACTTTTAATCAGGTACAAAACACAAAAAGGATTTGTGGAAACAATATATTTCAGACAGGGTTGTCAGGGGGCCTGAAGGTCCCTACCCCTGCCTCTCACTTCCCATGTCATGCCACCTACCATTTCCAATTGTACACCACTGGCCTGGTGTACATTTTGAACATTTTTTCTCTTATGGCTAATCCAAGCAGTGGGAACTTTTTTTAAAAATGGCCAATGGCGTATCATTTCTAGGGAAAACCCAAAAGTGACACAAGTCCTCTCTAAGAATCACCAGAAACTCTGCAGTTTTAGGTCATGCCTGGCAACCTCAGAATGAGCAATGACGAAAATGCTCTCCCCTGCCTCCCCCGGCGTCACAGTGGGCACAGACAAAAAAGTCATATCTAATCCCAACAACTAATTCAATCAACTCCACTAACCCAATAACTTAACTAACACTAGTAAACAGTAACTACAACCTTGCCTAGCAACTAACTTAACTACACCTACAAGCACTATATTTGCTAAGCTAGGGGTCTGCAACCTGCGGCTCTCCAGATGTTCATGGACCACAAATCCCATCAGCCCCTGCCAGCCAGGCTTTCCGCTATTATGATGTCAAATGCGCAGTACCCAGCTCTCTCACAGCCTGGACTCTCGCTCTTGGCGGTGATAATCTTCTATCAGCTATGCATATTTGCTAAGCTAGGGGTCTGCAACCTGCGGCTCTCCTTGACGACACATCCTTGCATGAGCAGGCTGAGTACTTTGGGATCTTCTGGACACTATGCTGGTGGGAGAAATGGCCAATATGCTGCTGGTTACCAACTATTGGAGACCCCCTCTCCAATTATTTAACTAACAGTTAATGGAATGTTATGTGTCAGGTGATGTTATTTGCCCCTACTACATGAAAAGTTTCAGTTGTACATTTCTATGCATTAAACCTGAATTAAAGGGACAGGATAACTTTCTCCATGCCTTGCTCATAAGGAATAGATATTCCTGCTTGAACAATCTGCCTTTTAGTTGTTGAAATATTTCTGAGGCAAGGAGCATGGGTAAAGAATCCCATGCAATACCCAGGGGCAAGATCTTGGCTTCAATGCATTACCACCAATCAGAGGTCTGACGGTCACGCATTGCAAGTGAGATCAAACTGTGTGGATTTGAGTGGAAGCAAAGACACAGCCAGAATTTCAAAGTTGTGACCCAGGCTCTAGTTTCTAAAAGATGCTGTCCAGATTCCAAGCAAAGGACAGCATAAGGGACACAATGAGGGACTTCAAAAATTTTATAAAGAAAACCAGACTGGATAAGTTCAAGAGAAGGCTTCCATGCATGAATCCATATAGGGGCTCCATATAGTAGCTGTTGGATCACCTTCATGTTGAATAA